>NC_137911.1:17617279-17632279 GCF_963457725.1 Sprattus sprattus
ACCATGCAAAGTACATGAGTCATATCTGTACACACAAACACACACACGCCAGAGACCACCTGCAGAACATTTCTTTTTTTCTTTTTATATAATCATGAAATAATAATCTGATGAAATATTATGCTTGTTATTTTGGGGGGATAATTAGGACTAACAAGCAAAACAGTTTAGGAGTTCATCAGTTAATTTGTTGCCGACTGACTTGAAGCTAAATTCAGTGTGTAAATCACCAGGAGGCCCGGGAGCTTATCTGTTCACCTTGTGCGTTGTGTAGCGACCCCCCCCCCCCCCCCACACACACACACACATGCCTGTGTGCCGAGTAGACTCACCGGGTCCCCTTCACGTCCATAGATCCCGTCGTCTGATTCTGGAACACAGCATCGCCATGGAGATTACAGAGCCCTTTATGACATCACCGCACGCGAAGGTGGCCACTCGGAAAGACTATATCACATCTCACATTCACACACATGCTGAGCTTAACTCTGCGCAATCGTAGGTCACCATTCATCCTCTATGGACACCAGTGTATCCTTGTATCAGTGTTATTAAACTATTTAAGACAAACAGGTTTATGCATTCCAGCACTCTGCTCTCTGAATTCAGTTCCATGATGTTATACTGCCTTCATGTACATTCCATCATGTGTAGTACCACCCCATCCCCAACACACACACACACACACACACACTTTGCCGCACAAACCACATAAATAAGGCACAGTCAGATCATCTCTTAACCCTATCTGAACAGCACCTCAAATCTGTTCATAAAGGTTCTTTTAAATTTGGCCAACAGAGACAAATGTGTTTTTTTTTTTTACTTTAAAATGTTAACTTTTTGTGTTAACATTCCTAATTGTTCGGTTTAAACGGCAACCCTTAGTCCAGTGTCCATTTTTGTTCACCAACAACTACCTTTCTTATACCATCTGTGTGTGTTGCGAACTTTTGCCTTGGTTTTCTATTTAGAACAAACCTCTGATGTAGTGCCGGGTTCGCACCACAGCAGGGCCTGATCCGATCCAACGTCGCCGCAGTCGCTATCAGTGACTTATATAACTGTTGCACCATGCCAGACATTAAAAGCTCACATTACAGCAATCAAGCCTGAGCGCAATGCAGCTTTGCTTTTCTGATGCCTTCCTCTGAGGACTGACACACACACACACACACACACACACACACGCTCACACACGCTCACACGCTCACCCACTCACACACGCGCAGAAATCTCGACTCAGACATGAGCCAGTGAGGAGCTAGTTGCAGAGCATGAGTGATGTCAACACAGTCGCTGGAATAAAAGGGGAATGTTCCACCACACAAAAGCGGGCGATTAGATACCCGCCGAGGGAGCGGATAACCAGGAGGATGAGGCCGTAAAAAGGTAGCTAATTGTTGTGAATGTGTGCCGTTGGCAACGTTTAACTTTCCAATCTGATGCCAAGTTCCGTGGGCCGCGGGTCCCTCCCGGGAGCGGATGGAAGTAAGCCGCCCGCCGTCCGACTGCCAAGCAAACCGATTTAGTCACACTCTGGTGCCATTTTTCTCTTTCGAAACAATCGCATTTCCCGCCTGTGCCGGCCTCGCTGGGCCCCTCTCGGGCCCCCAGTTTGCCGCCCCCTCTGGCCGCAGGGGGGAGGAGCGCCTCCTAAACTGATCTGCTCTGCCCCGGGGGCAACAGCAACTCGGTTTATTTCTCATTTTCGGGGTGGAAGAGCGACCAGGCCGCCATGGCCTCTTCACCTCAGCCTGGAGAAGGACAGCAGGCTAGGAGGAGGAACATCAGTTCACAGCTTACTGTGTGTGGAACCAGAACACACTGCCTGGATATACGAGGACTGCAACGTGTGTCTTCTTGTTTAGGACAGTAACCATCAGTGACAATGCAACGCTTCTTCTGAATTTATGCCTCTTTGTGTGTCTCTATGTGTGTGTGTGTATGTGTGTGCGCGTGTGTTTGGGGGAGGGGGCCAGGAAGGAGAGAGGGAGTGTGTGGGTGTCCTGGCGAGGGGATGATAGTAGAATTAATATAAAAAATATATTAAAGATATTAAAAACAAGATCAGATTAGTTTAGTTTGTCAAGAAAATCATTAAATGATGTGTCTAATGAACAAATAAACTTTTTTTACAGACTTCAATACGCAATTTATTTTATACTATTATGGTACTTGTTTTTCACACTAAAAACATGTATAATCAATGTTTTGCACTGTCTAGGTTTTCAACATAAATTTTCCACCATACAACACAACAATTAATTTCAGATAATATCTGTTTATTATATCATTAGTCACACCAGGAAGATAAATGTACTGCAGCGCAACGAGGTACAGTTTTATGTTAACTATGATTTAAGTAAGACAGGCACCATCATCTGAAAAAATGTTCTAGCTCCAGGTTTTAAAAATGAATAAAATATCCAGTCCTTCTATAATAAAACCACTGCTAAAGAACTAACATACACTTAAAAGTCCTGACAACTAATAATTGTTACAGCACCGGCTTCTCTCAACAATGTCCCTCTGTGAAGAAAAGGTGTGATTGAAAGAAGTACTTAAAGAGAGTACAAGGCACTTGGACCATTCATTATTAAAACAGCCCGGCCGCAGAATGCATGAAAGCACTTGGAATAAGACCTATCATTAGCATTTTCTCATTTAAAAGGAATAATTTCATCTTTGATATTCTTAATTGTGCTTGAGGGGGTTTCAGTCTCCATGCACACTCTCGTTATTTCTATTCCTGTTGAAGCCCAAACTTTAACTCTCTGTAACACAAACACACACACACACACACACACACACACACACACACACACACACACACACACACACACACACACACACACACACACTGCCATGGTGAAATACTGCCTTACCTATACAAGATCAGGCAGCACTGTGATTTCAGCTTCTTTGTTTCTGCTGATCAGTTTATGACTGTAGATACATCTACACTGGGTATGATCATTGAAAAGCACAGAGCTTCTTCTGAAATAGTGAAAAGATTGTGTTTCCTGGCGCCTGTCCGCGTGGTCCTTGTAGTGTGTATGCGAACGGGAGGGGGATGGGGGGGGGGGGGAGTGCTGGCTGCTCAGAGCACGGCTCTACTTGAATGTGACAGGCGCTAGCCAACAGAGGGTACTGTTGCATAACAAGTGCTTGGGCATGTTAAAGGCTAAAGAATTAACATGTCCACCATGCATGTCAAAATTGTATCCAGTGCCAGTGACACTCATTCAGTCTGAATCAAAGGGAGACTCCTTACAACTCTCACAAATCAACTTTTCAAATGCTACTAAAGTGAGAATTCAATATAGCATTCAGTTTAACGTCATGGGTCATTAAAACATTGTAAATAAGATCACGCTGACATAAAGGAGAATGTATAGTAATAAAACACATATTATTTGTTGGAATTATTGTTCCCTAGAATTCAATGCATCTGAGCTGAGGAAATGACAACTGATATAATATGACACGTCTTTCTTTGATGCTGCAATAATTGAAATACTGACAACACAAGATGTAGAGAGCATAAAGTGAATCACATTTAAATGACTGACACGAGAGCTGTGAAACCACGCGGAGTCTCAGGGTATTCGTCAGATAGAAAATAAAATCCTCAACAATGCAGGGTCCGCATTCACACCACTTATTTGTCCTCCCACAGATTCTAAGTGCTACCAATTTAATTGCATCCTAGAAGCTCCTTTAGAAGATTAATGTTATCATTTTCAACAGTTTCTTTGGATCTAAAGTTTCATTGTCATGAAGCCATCTTTGAGTCCCAGTAAATGAATAAGCTACGCTGTCTGCACGCATTGTGTTGTGCAATGATATAGTCATGAGAATTTACAAAGACTACTACACTTTTGTATCTGCAAAACATAAACTATGAGCGTATTTAATGTCAGATTTGAAATACACCAACGCACTCTGACAGCTTAAAGAGATATTATTAAGAAGAGGTCCAATTATACGGTGGCTATATAGCTAGATCTGCACCATTGTCTGAAGAGCTTTTTTATCTTTCAGTGACTAAACTGACTTGTATAATGGTTAACATACTACCAGGTTGTAGGGTGTTTGAATACTTTTACATGTCCATTTGAAGTACTTTGGTTTGATAGTTTACCAGCAAAACTTTGGGAATGGAGATAGTGCTAAATAATGAAAGCTTTTATTTTCTGAAATATGAGAAAAAAAATTGTGTTTACTGGTGTTAAACTACTTTTCTTAACTTCTGTGTCACATCAGTGGAATTGTCTAGACAGATTCATAAATTTAGGTTGAGCTGAACTTGATGTTGGAATTTCTAACATCATGTTTTGAACTGGCGGACGTGCGAGAGACAGCACGCATTAGCATATGATAATACACATGCCATGCTAGCTCACAAAGTTGGGAGAGTGGTCTGCTTCTGGAGGTGCCAGCCATGTCTTTTAAAACAAGACAAATCTATTTATATCTTCCCAGCGGTACAAGTGTAAGAACCAGGAGCTTGGCTCAGAGAAGAGCAAGCTGCTGAAGTCAGTTGAAACCGAGTGTCGGAGCCAAGCCAGCCTTTTAGAAACAAAATAGATCGACTTTGGGGAGATCGCTTGAGAAAACACGAAGACCCGAACAAAGGAGCCAGTGTGTCCGATGAATTCATATGGTGCCGAACAACTCTCAGCTGTGGCTTCTCAAAGTGGGCCACGTCATTGTCTCGCAAAAGATAAAAGATCCACAGCACCAACCTTGCTGTTCAAAGCAACAGACTTGCGCTATCTTGATTTTGGGGGACGTCAGTCATGGCGGAGCCTCGGCTTGTTTGGAATGAAAAAAAACCCCTCCATTTCAGCTCCTCCAGCTCACAGTGTGCTGGAAATGCAAATGAAAGAACATTGGACTTATCACCTCTGTGAGATATTCATGCAAATACTCACGAAACTCGGCTGCATAGGGTTTTATTGAATAGATTAAGATGATCCAGAGGAAGTCAAGGATGCGTAATTATTGTGTGCTGCCAACAAATCCCTTCAAAAATTGAAATGAGTGTAAGCATGGGTTGGCATCAGGCAGTGGCGATTCAAAAAAAAAAATTAAGTTGAATGAGGATCTTTTAACTCTGATGATAAATTGATGTCTGGGAGGATTTGCACAGGTGCGATGGTCAATTGTCAATAATAACAATTATCATGATGATAATAATAATAAAGCAATAATAATAGCAACAATAATAATAACACACATTTATTCATATCAGAATGAATCTGTGCAGCCTGTCCATCAACATACACAGTAAAGGTCTGATGCCAAATATCCATTTGAATGACATTACTCTACCAGCTATCTGAACAAGGAGCAAAGCTGAAAACGACTTCTCTATACACCACTGTTCAATGTGCTGTGTGACTGCCTGTGATAAGCTCAGCTCATTGCTGGTAGCACAACTGCACATGTAGTTTTTCACACTGAGGTATATTGGGATGCAGCTGACTATCTTAATCTCAACGGCATTCTTAAAATGGAAGTGGAAACTACAGGAAGATGGCTGATGGCCGTACAGCAGCTAAAATCTCTCTGCTCACAGGCATTCCACAGATGAGTTGAGTTTAAGGTGGGACTCAGTTGTGAGCAAGCAGCAACAACACATATTACAATATCTCTCTCTCTTTATCTTTATCTCTCTCTGTTTAAAACTGCCTACCTGGCCCACTGCTGGTGAGTATTTTAGTTTGATTTGTGTCTCTTCTGTCCTTCACTCACATTCCCCTTCTTTAGGCTTTAGGCTTTAACTTTAGGCTACTCTATTGCCAATATTCATGGCCACTGCCATCAACAATGTCATCTATTTGTTATAACTCCATTTCTTAGAAATGCATTGCATACTATTTCTTGAAAGGCCTCTCCTGCTCTTCAATCAAGACTGGTTAGCTTAAGAGTTTTTTTTTTTCATTTCCTGGCTCTTGTATTCACTAAATAAAAGTCGTTATTCAAATGTGGTGTATTTTCCCCGTACGAGTTTTGAACTTTACAAGAATTGTTTATTGCGGGAACTGCAATTTTTATCTTATAGATGCCACAGTGCGTGTATGTGGTAACTATTATAGCGGTGATTATTTACCAAGACAGCTGTTTGGATTCTAGTCTGGCACGGGTGGTCTGTGTCACGCTCTTTTCTCGTAAATGACATCAACACTGCAATGACATTTCATTAAATTTGACAAAACTTCCTTTTCTCACCAGCGCCAACTTGTTTTGTAGCCTATACTAACTGGGCGACCATTCAATTGACAAACAGATGCAATCTTCCAACAAATACGCACAGAGGAATTGCCAGACACTCCGTTCATGCCATACTGTAAATCATCAAATAGAAATTGGGTTATTGGTCCCATTGACCTGAGAGAGGGAGATAAAGTCTACACAAATTGTAAAATGTTTGTAAAACGTTTGTAATTAATCATTAACCTGACACCAAGATGTCTGGCTTTGAGTCACTAGTGGGTTTGTCCATATTTACGCGTGTCCGTACAATTACTTCACTGTGTCTGACACAGTGTTACATTGGTCATTAGGTCAAGCAAAATGTGTGTCTTGGTGTTATACACAACCATTCTCATAAATGCAGTGTTGCAGAAACTTTTTCTCTTTGCGCAGATTACCAGCACAGGCAGAGATGATAGGTCCAGGATTGCTCCTCTCTTGACAACAGCTTTCAGTGTCCGTGCTTTCTTCCCCACTCAGCGCCGCGCCGCGTTATGGTGATCCGATAGTTGTGAAAAGCCACCACTAGTCGCCCCCAGTGCTCTTGCAGTCTCCAATTCTTCTTTCCCACTGTAGACTTAACGTCACGTCCGCACTTGAACTTGAATTTTATCCCATTGTACGGAGGCAGCCCTCACCACAGAGAGACAGAGAGCTCCCGGTGAAGCAGGACTCCGCCATCTTCATAGAGACAAGAAAGGTGGAAAAGCCAGCAGGTCTTGATTTATTTGGCAGAAGGGCGGCAGTCCATGTCCCCGGTCTCCACAGAGCCGAACAAGGGGAGCGTTTGCAAAGAGTTGGACTGACTGAAAAAAGTAGCTGACATTGCATGCAAAAGGCGAGTTCTGGTGTCCTGGGAGAAGTGACCATCGCTTGCTGAACCCAAATACTGAGAAGAAATTTGGATTTCTTAATTTATTTTATTAATATCAAATTATTTCTTTTTTTTTCTCTGTGAAGAAATTTCACAGTCGCTGATGAGCCATATAGTTGACTGGACGGAGAGAGGTATTGAGCAGACCTAAACTGTCAGAACGCAGTTGGCATCATATTTGACAGCCTTAAAAGGCAGAGAGACATTTTTGCTGGTTTGTTCACAACTGTCAGTCCCGGGCGTGAAACATCAAGGATATTTTTTTCCGCCTCTTCGTCCGTGGACAGATTGCGTTCATCAAACACCTTAACCAAATGTGTTAGTCACAGAATCTCTGAAAGCGAAGACTGTGTGTGTGTCCGCGGCGCGGTCGTAGGGCGCATAAGTGGACAGGAGGGACGAAGCGCAAAGGCATTTCAGCTTTTTGACCAAGGGACTCTGATATCGGTCCGACTGGCGGTCCAACGTGCAATCAGTGCCAGTTTCGTGGGGGTCCCGGGAAAAGTTACAGAAGGGAAACGAGGACCTCACAAAGGAGGGGAGGCAGCCGATCATTCCTTGTGCAGGTCACCGGGCGATGCCAGTGTAAATGCCAGGGCAATGTCCCGTCGCAAGCAGGGAAACCCACAGCACTTGTCACAAAGAGAAATCATAACACGTAAGTCTTCTGCTTGTATTTAATCTTTATGTGAAGTTGCTTTATTTGCTGGATTATATTATGCATTGATTTATGATTGTTGTACCATTGTGCCAAAACTGTAGCCGAGAACACCAACGCTTAAAGACATGGCATATATTACCATAGTCGTTTAAAGTATGCAAAAGTGTTTCAATTTGGATAATTTTTCGGCTGAGAAATTTGTCGACCTTTTGTTTGTAAATTAGACAGAGGACAGTTTATAGCACAAACAGAATACCGGTGTCTAAATGGGCGATTGCTGTAGAAAGTGGTGGTTTACATGATGCAGTGATATTAATCTGTTTATCAGATAATGTGGGCGAGCTTTCCTAGTAGACTTATTAGGCGACTTACTGAAGTTGGAGTAAGGGCCTTCATGCACTTCTTCCAAAATAAAGTACATACATGAATATTCGGAAGGTATAAAAGTTTTAAACAAACCTTATACAAATACACTTTTGACTATTTAGGCCTGCCATTACACCAATAAGTTAGTGTAGGGGACTTAAAAACCGTGCATATGTCATTACATTGACAATGTCATACACACTCTTACTCTCCTGAATTCATAGGAAATGGATTACTACCAAGAGGCCAACCATATAACTCAACCGAGTCTTATCTTCTGCAAAGCCCCGTCGGGATATAGGCTACATTTATGTTTATCACTTTATCACAACATCACTTTATTTTTTCAAATGGTATATACAGATCGATGCCGTTTATACAAATACGTAAAGTATTCATACATTTATAACCATCAAAACACCTCGCATTATGTAGGACATTTTGATAGAAAACTTTAAACTAGTTCGGTGCCTTGAACCTTAGGTTCGTGAGACCTCATGATTAAGTTATAGGCCTACCATGTCTAAATAAAATGTATCAATGCAGTGAATATTTTTGTCCACTTTTATTAAAGATTTGGAGATCCAATTCAGGGTAGTAAATCGTCAAGTGAATATTTTTTAATTATGGGAATTTAACTTGAGATTCACCTTACAGAAAACAACAGGAAACATTTGTATAAAACACCTAATTTTACAGTGACATTGCTCCTATGAGTAACAGGGTAAAATAATGGCCTTGAATCAAGGTCTTACAGGTAAAATGTAAAATTCATGTACAAGCCTCCGCGTGGAGAAAGTAAACATTCGATGTGTCCAACCCAGAAAATACCAAGACATTTTCTTTATTTAGCAAACTACGTGTAGATGAAATTAAGTTACGCTGTGACCTTTATATTGAAATGTCTCAAAGGCCACACAAAAAGCGTTTGCATCATTATTATGATCTGTGCACACGGAGCAAAATAGGTAGATGACAGTGAACTGAAAGGATCGTTCTTCTCTGAACAGTCCACTTGCCCAGTTTGTGCCGAGAAAAGCAGAGGGTGGGAGTAAGCTAACAGCAGATTTGTATTTAAGCGAGTACTCCTGTACAACACTGCATGTTCCAGGTACTACTATCAATAATCCTAAATTATGGAAATTAAACTAAAAGTATGCGACCTTTTAGTTTCCGCCATTGTTGGCTACATACAATCTATTGATGGAAGACAATCGGTTTAATTTCCTGTATTTGAATTCACAGACACGCAATGTCTGAAAAGTTTTACTTAAGACCTGTGCGAGTTTGTGTGTAATAATAATAAAAAAGCATACTCCTTTTGTGTCTAGTTTTAGACGAATTCCCTCGACTAAGAATACACTACCGAAAGGTCTTTTCAGTGCTCAAGTGTAGTCTACACGTTTAATCTAGATAATTCGTAACAGAGGTCAGTGATGTCATCCCACCCAAATCTGTTTTGTGTTGTGCAGGGTTAGGACTGTGTATGCAGCACATTCTAACCCACACACCATTCCTTCCTTTATGGACTAATTACTTTGTGTGTGTAACAGAGAGAGAGAGAGAGAGAGCGAGAGAGAGAGACTCTTAGTTGCTTCACTTATAATTATTTACATTCGCTCAAAACACAATTCACAAAGCATTCCTTTCTGGTGTCTTTCGTCCAATATGGTTAAATGATGGCCTGTCAGTGTGTTGGTTTTCTATTCACCACTCCTGTTCTCACTGCTAATGTGACATGCACCTCTAAGAAAATAATTATTTGCATAAGCACGTAGGCCACCTTGTTTTGAGAAGCAGTGCAATGAAGTCTGTATAAAACTATGTTGTGATGTGTGTCTCCACCGAGAGCATGATTTTTGCAAAGCATGCACAGTGCAGTGCAGTTGCTTGCAGAGCAAGATCCTTATGATTTAGGTAGCATATAAACACACAAACACTCGACTGGCAGCATTTGTGGTGGATCTTGTCGTCCGTATGCGGTTCTCTGGCTTTCGTGTAGTCATGCCACAGCCCACCAGGCCTCTGCATGGACACTGGTGGAGGTGAGTAATGTGGCGATTGAGCGCGGGAGTGGTCTGATTACAGCCGGTGAGTTTGCTGAAGTCCCCCGCTCAGAGCCCAGAGTCTCAGCTGGGTGATCTCCCCCCTTCACTGCCACCCTCTAGCCCACTGCACGGGCAGCCACCTCCACTCAATGGAGGGGTAGATAGAGAGATAGAGGAGAGGAGAGGAGAGGAGAGGAGAGAGACATAGAAAAAGAGAGAGAGTGGTAGAAAGAGACAGGTAGCAAGAGAGAGAGAAGTGATGCCATATCTCTGGCTACCCTGCCTACATCTCTGTCTTTTTTGACAAACTGAGGGTATGGCTGCGTTGCTAATGAATGAAAGACGTCTGACACACAAATGATCACAGAGCTCTGTGCTGTAGTCCACGGGGGTAGAAGAAGGCTGGGTGTTTGGACTGTAGAAAAGCGTGCATATGCACACCCGTGTGTTGTTGTGTTACACAGAAGTATGTCAGAAGCCTGGGGCAGAAATCACTGGGTGTGCTTAGCTGGGATTCTCATACACATGATACAGCGACCTTGAGTAATCTCTGAGACTTTGTGGAAAATAATTGGTTTGTTTAGTCCTGTGCTGGATGCATTCTTGCGTGTACACACACGGTGTCAGATTTTCAGACATTGTGCACAAACACGAGACCAAACGCAAGCAGACCACGAGTTGTGTGTCATAGCTGAGAAATATGCTGCCATTAACACTGTCTTTTTATCACTGGTCTCTCTTAGTACGCTGCTGAGACAGGTCCACTTGTAGTAGACTAGAGATGGATTTCACTTATGTGAACTACTGTAAAGAAATATCATTCTACTTTAAATGAAAGTTGAATAGAAAAAAATTTAGTGTTTTTTTTCTACAGCAGACAGTAGTGTAGCTACACCTTTTTGCATGTAGGCATTCTGTTCTTTTTGTCAGTGCATTTTTTCTTCCCACCACAGTCACGTTTTTATGTCTTTTGTTGTATTCAGTTTTGTGTACCATGGACCCTTAAAGATCAACCTAGTGAAGGAGTTAATTCTTTGTTAATTTCTATCACAATGAGAGGACTGAGAGAACTTCCTTGGTCTGGTTTATGGGAATGACTCATGTGTATCATCTCAAACCTTCATCACTAGTAAATAGCAGAAATATTTTGTCCTCACATGTAGAAATATTAAGAGATAAGGCTGTGTTAAAAATGATGGTTTACTGTAAAATATATATGTATGTCATGCTGCATACAAATGATATTACAGTTTTGCAGAGTGCGCCATATATAGAAGTATTTTTTTAGTTTTGTGATACTTTCTAGTATGGTGTTTATAGCTGTTTAGTTCTGCTAATTTAAAAAATATCTATTTGTTGTATATTTTGTCATATTTACACACTTTACCGGCAGGTAAGTGGTTTTCGATGACGTTAGATGAACCGTTGCAGTCTAGTTAAATCAGCTTACATTTAAATGAATGGTTTCCTGTGGTCGGTACCACTTCAAACATGAGGGATGTAAACAGGGAGAGGGTTAAATCATGGACAGATTTAAGCACACATTTAAGAAAGGCTTTAAAAAGTTTTTGCATCCCATGTAATATAGAAATAGATATAGAAATAGATTTAGCTCCCAAGTTTGGTATCGTACCTGGACAAAACACTTTGAATGCATGCAATAAAAAAGGCAGACATGAGAAGGATGCAGTTTTTGCAGCATATTTGTGGTAGACCGGATGAACTGCAAGGAACACATGCACACTCTCTTTTTGACTTAAGATCAGAAAATGAAAAAAAAAAGTCAACAGTTATGTGACAGTTTCATGCTGTGATGTTTATAGTATCATTTACTGCAGAGCACAAATGTGAATATAAATTAATTACAAATGCAAGGGTACAAATCTGTCAAATAAATCCTTGATTATATAAAGATCAGGCGTGCTTTACAACGTAGTAGAATGTCTCCTTGCGTCTCAAGCAGAACCTACTAGTGTTCCTGGTGAGGCTGTTGTCAGTCCTGGCTTTTGGCGATCACACAGACAAACCTGCATGTTTCTGCTGGGAAGCCGAGGAGCCTGAGCTAGACGTGCTTAGACTGACCTGCTAGGGGGAGCTCTAATTCTGTGTCACCCAGAGGAAGGCAGCAGTACAAAAAAGTTGAAAAAGCATGTTGCCTAAATGTGTTGGTATAGGGCGAAGTTGAGAAAAACTTCTGTGCAGTGGCTTTTGACGACTGTGCATAGATGTTTCAGATAATATTGCCATTAACACGCTTGGTTCAGACTCTAACTGTCAACGCCTCTCCGCTGCAGCTGCTCTTACAACATCCTTACACACACTCTCTTATTCTCCCCCTTTGCTTTCTTCCAACGCCAGTGCCTGCTCTTAATGTGCATGCAACAGTTCCTGGTCAACGCTCTCTCTCTTTCCCTCTCTTTCCCTCTCTTTCTCTCTCTTTCTCTCTCTTTCTCTCCCCCTTGTTCTTTTGGTTTTCCTTTTTTTCTCAATTGTTTCTAACATTTATGTCAAACAGTTATTTGATTGAAGAGTGGAGATTAACTCTCCAACCCTCCAAAAGGCATTTTTTGGGTGCATCACTAAGTTTAACCTTTTATATTTATTTGTAATGAAAAACATACTGTACCTTTCAACACTTACAGTGAGTGTATATCTAATTTTTGACATTTTTGTAAAAAAAAAAAATACCTACTTAAAAATAACATTATAAATGAAAACCTAGAATACAAAGTTGGTTATTGCTAAATAAAAAGACAACTCCTTCCAGTCTAAATAATTACATCCACACATGTCGCCCCCCACAGTGAGGGCGTATTTTTCTTGTGGAAATTGACTAAATGTCTAGTGGGTGAGTTTGATAAATATGTCCGTGCGTGAGCGACTGCTCCCACCTCTCGCTGGCGTCCTCTGTGCCTTTTGTCTGCAGTGATGATGTAAAGACTGGTTCAGAGTGACTGTCCGTCAGAGTTAAATACCTGAGGAGGACCCACTCCTCCCAGACCCCCCTCCCCCCCCCCCCCCCCCCCCCTCCCCAATCCTCCCAGCCCTCCCAGCCCTTGCAGGCAGTGTCAGGAGTGTCAGGAGCGTCAGGAGTGTCAGGAGTGTCAGGAGCCCCATGCCCCTGCCTAGTCCGCCGTTCTGTCTGTCTTTCTTTCTTTCATTTTTCTCAGGGCTTGATTTATGAGACGTGGAGGCTCTTAAAAGCGGCCCAGTCGCACAGAGCTCAGTGTCCCACAGCTGGTCGAAGCGTGTAAGCTTTCTGGCTCTGGCTCTCACTCGTACAACTCTACGTTGGCTTGTATGTGGTGTGTGTGAGTGTGTGTGTGTGTGTATGAGAGAAAGTGTGTGTGTATATACTGTATGTGTGCGTGTGTGTGTGTGTGCGTCTGGTGTGTGTGTGTGTGTGTGTTTGTGTGCGTGAGAGAAAGAGAATGTGTGTGTGTGTGTGTTTGTGCATGTGTGTGTGTGCATGCATCCGTGCATGTTTCATAGTGGGAACATGAGGTATTGTGCATGTTCTGTGCTGTTTTGTAAATGGCCAGTTTGCACAGCACGGCTGTGTTGCACCAGAATGAGTAATAGGACTAGGGGAAAGGCCTGACCGCATGGCTATATGTGTGTGTGTTTGTGTGTGTGTGTGTGTGTGTGTGTGTGTGTGTGTGTGTGTTTGTGTGTGTATGTGTGTGTGTATGTCTGCTCCTGGGCTGAGACACAGATGGAGGAGACTTTATGAGCTCCCTCTTCTCTCTCTTTCTCTTTCTATCTCTGTCTTTCTGTGTGAAAATATCAGGTAATGTTTCCCTGATGAAATTGGCCTGGTGGAGGGTTAGAGGTGCTTATGCTCCCTCCCATTGGATGTCTCCATGTTAATCTCATTTCACTTGTGATGGGACTAATTCCCTCCTCTGATTTTTTCTCCTCTCCTTTTTCTTTTCTCTCCACATCTCCCTCTCTCTCTTCCTCTCTCCTTTTTTCTCACTCTCCTTTTTAAGTACACTCAAGCCACCTTGGTTCTCTTTTTTTTCTCCTCAAATACCTAGGATCAAATTCCACCGTATCATACATACGTAGCTGACACAAACTGCCTCCAGCAAACGTCTGGCCCAGATTTGGGATGAATCGTCAGATCAGTACCGAGTCAGGGCCACATCAGGGCCACATCAGGGCCAGATCTGTTCTGGAGGCAACTTCTCTCTCTGTCTTTCTCCTGGTGACGGCCTTATTTGCCCGCTCGTCGCTGCACTGTGTTAATGTGTACAGTGTGGCTGCAGCTAATCACAATCTAGTGCAGGTTACCCACATCTGTGAGACGTTACGTAGGGCAGGTACAGTAGATAAAATCATGCAGCGCCCAGGTGTGTTTGTGTGTGTGTGTTTGTGTTTGTGCGTGAAGTGTGTGTGCGTGTGTCTGTTTTGTGTGTGTGTTTGTGTGTGTGTGTGTGTGCGCGTGTGTGTGTGTTTTGCATTCCATTCCTTTTTAGTCTTGTGTGGCGTCAGAACGTCATTCGTTATGTGTGCCTCTTTTCCAAAACTGCAAGGCACGTATCGAGTTCACGATTGCGTCTGGTCTTCTAAGAGCATTAACATATTTGTGCGTTGCTTCTCTTTATTTGAGTGTTGCTTTGATGTGCTCCCAGACGTGATAATCTGTTGTGCTGATGGGCTGGGAAGAAAAACAGGAAGACAAGGGGAGGCCCTGGGTCTCTGGAGCCATTCGTTGTGAGGCGTTTTTTTTTTTTTTTCAGCACACGTCCTGTTAAAAAAAGAAAAAAAAATCATCAAATTAA
>NC_137911.1:17637279-17652279 GCF_963457725.1 Sprattus sprattus
GATGCAGTAATGCAGCTCTTCATCGCATTCCTCCAGCAGACGCTTTTGTCCAAGGGAGAGAACAGTCAAGCTACGAGCAATAGAGACCTAGTGTGACAATAAATACTACTTTACATAAGAAATAGAAAAAAGAAATAGAAAAAAGAAGTGCAGGAATGTAATGTTGTAAGTGCAAGTTAAGTACTAGGCGAAGTGCAAGTTTAGAAGGGAGGTGCTCTCTGAAGAGTTGGGTCTTCAAGAGCTTCTTAAAGGTAGAACACATCTTACAGTGATAACTGTGGTAAAATTAAGCTAAAGAAACTTTTTTACAAAAAAAATGCAAAAAAACACAACTTCCTATCCTCAGATTACTGTAACATGAGTACCACCCACCCCTAGCCCCACCCCCCAGTCACAGAGCTCAGAGTGAGGCCACTGACCTGCTCACTCACACACAAACACACACACACACACACACACACACACACACACACAGACACACAGTCACTCACACACACACACACACACACACACACACACACACACACACACACACACACACACACACACACACACACACACACACACACACACACACATACACACACACATACATCCCAACAGCATTTCTGAGAGGAAGTTAGGAGGTGTGAAGTGGCAGTCGCTTGCCGAGGTGTTTATCTAGATCTCATGATTAGCTTGGTACAAGGGGGGAGGGGAGAAGGAGCCGTCCAGCATAACATGAACACAGCTATGTGCCCGTGCTGTATTTCTGTACCTTAGCCTCACCAGACGTGCATAACATGAACACAGCTTTGTGCACGTTGCTCTGATGCCTTCAGGACACTGCAGCTTAGGAGGAGAAGGGAAAAAAAGGATTTTGATGGCAGTCAGGGGAGTGGAATTACAGAAAGCTTTTTAGAAGGATGTAAATGATGGAAGATGGAGAGTGAAAGGGTCTGGGTAGGGGTGTCAGAGGTAGTTGGAGGGTAAGAGCAGAGGGGTTCAGGGGTACAGGGGGTATGTGGAGTGTGTGTGTGTGTGTGTGTGTGTGTGTGTGTGTGTGTGTGTGTGTGTGTGTGTGTGTGTGTGTGTGTGAGAGTTTATCTAGGCGAATCTGCCAGCACATCAGCAGGGCCCCATGCCTTTATGGGTGTGCAAATACCTCCCCCCGACCAAACCTACTGTCTTACTCCACTCACTACTCCTTCTCTCTGCATCTCTCTCTCTCTCTCTCTCTCTCCCCCTCCCTCTATCTCCTTTTCAAGGTCTCTCTGTCTCTCAACTCTCTCTTTTTCTCTTTCTTTCTCTTTCTGTCAACGTCCCTGTCTCTGGATCATACATGCCTCACACACATACATTCAGTATACACACACATGGTCGAGGTGATTTACTACTGTTGTTTAATGCATAGGTGTACAAACACACAGTAAATGAACAGCCTCCTCCTGGTCCCAGGAGTCATTTGTGTTTTTTTTTTATCGGTCTGTTGATGCGATCACTGAGAAACAAGCTGATGCAACCTCTGGCATGGCGGACAGTGTAGTAGTTTGTGTAAATGAGGTTTAACTAGGGAGGGAGAGCCAAGCTATTTTAGATCTAGTGACAAGGCGTCAAGTTTAGACAGTCCCAGTGTGATACTAGACCACAGGTTCTTTAGATTCAGCTGAGGCTGGAAAAATGGCCTGCAATGTGTGGTCTACTTTTTTCCAGGGTTTTACAGTGTTACAGTGTTTTGTCTCCTTGAAATTTTGAATGTTATGGAATGGCATAATTTCACTCTCTCTCTTTGGTCTCTTTCGTCTCTCTCTCTTGTCTCCCTCGAGCAGCGGACGCTGACCATGCGGACGGCAGGTTGGACGTGCCCGAGATGCCCCCCAACTCTCACCCCCATCCTTACCCGCTCCCACACTCGCACCCCCTCTCCCACACCATGCTGGACCCGGCCGCACCCGGGCCACTTCCCTCGGGGCTGGGGGACAACGACCTGCTCACCTGTGGCCAGTGCCACATGACCTTCCAGCTGGGGGACATTCTGCTCTTCATCGAGCACAAGAAGAAGCAGTGCCAGGCCCTGATGGGACACCACGGCTGCTACGACAAAATGGCTGACCGCAGCGGCCGAGGAGGGGGAGGAGGAGGAGGAGCAGGAGGAGGAGGAGGAGGTGGCGGCGGCAGCCCCTCGCCACCCCACCAGCGCCCTGGGCTGCGGAAAGTGGTGGAACCGGTCGAAATTGGAATCCAGGTGACTCCTGAGGAGGAAGACGAGAGACTGCTGACGCCCCTGAAAGGAATTTGCCCCAAGCTGGAGAGCGTCCAAGCAGGTAGGTCCTCCTCACTCGCCATTCTGGGAAAGAAAAACTCCTTCTCTTTCTGTTGGTCTGACATGAAGGAGCAAGGTGGAAGGGTGATCTGCCTTCTGCAGTCAGCACAAGCAGAGATGCCCCGTTCATCTGGTCCACGCTAAACACAGCACACACGGGTCAAGGGCCCTTCTGTATGCAAACAAAGCTCCGAAGCTAAACGAGGGGGCTTCTCTCAGCTGACTCTGGTGCATCTCACAAAACTAGAATATCTCTCAATATCTAAAGTAGGAACACACACACACACACACACACACACACACACACACACACCACACACACACACACACACACACACACACACACACACACACACACACGTGGCCCAAATTCTCTACAGACATTATTACTACAACACCAGTCATGATATTACCATACACTGAATACACCTCAAAACGCCTCATTCGCATTCACAGAAGACACACATACTTACACACCAAATGCACACACCTACACACACCAAACACACTCCAAACACCAAAACACAAGGCCCCTGACGTCTAGGCAGGACTCGCAGCTTCCTGTCGTGATTGCGCACCCCCCCTACCTCCCCCCCCCCCCCCCCCCCCCCCCCCACCTTCCAGCCCTTCAGAGGGCCTGTGTTTCCTTCAGCTGATTTCATTAGGGGCGCGCACGCCACGCAGGGCCAAACACCACATTACAGACTCAAAGCTCTAAACCCCCTCAAGGACTCGGCTCGGCTAGTTGAAACAAATTGTGCAAAAACGTGACAGAGGAGTCGCCCCGCTCTCGTGGAGACAGGCAGACACTGAGCCATCTGCTTGAAAGGTGAAAAGCTCATTAAAATTCAAATACGCCACCAAAAAAAAAAATAGAAGGGGATTAAACGGAGCTAGCCTCCTATTGAATGGGGTAGAGAGGCAGTTTAGTTTAGACCAGCTTCAGGGGAAGAACTCTCACAGTTATCTTCCCAAGCAGTGTCGTGGAGTCCTTCAGAGAGAAGCCAGGGGGATCCGCGGGAATAGGACTCATAAAATAATACTCTGGGCTGGACAAAGTTACCGGGGGGAGAGGAATGGAGTGAGGTCTGGAGATGGGATGGTGAAAGGGGGGGGGGGGGGGGGGGGGTTCTGACACTGTCTCAGTCTTAATAACTCTTCTCCCTTTTCTTTTCTTCTTTGAGCTCTGCAGTCTTTATTTGTGTAGGTTACCCACGGCATTAAAGACAGTTTACTCTGCGGCACCACAATACCTCACGTGTTTGAACAGGCTTAATAATCAGCACACACACAGCTCACTTATTACATCCCCCCATGTGCTGGGTAGGACTAAGACAGTAGCAAACATTTGATTGAACAGTAACGAGACATTATTTAATGCCCCACAAACTGTGGTCCTATGCATCCTGTAAAATAGTCGATACACATTTCAGCATTGTGATGGTATTGCCTCAGAGGCCACTCAAAGGCCCAGGCATGGCTGCAGTGTACATGCAGCCTGCCGTTATGACTCTGTGGTCGCGTCCTGGTCACGTTAAACGCTACTGCTGACCATTGTGTGCAGTGGAAGCCAAGCCTTGGGAAGGGCTTGCTTGCGCTTGTCGCTGCTTATGCAAAGCCCCCGTCAGTTGCCTCTGGTCGGGAGCGTTTTTACACACGCAGAGCAAATTGAATAATTTAAATTTAGCCAATCTCGCACATGTGAGGTAATAGTCACGCTCCATTTTTGGAACCACACAAAGGAAAATTGCTATATTTTCCCACAGTTGTCTTGCTGTGATATGTGTTCCCCATTTGTTTTTAAATCAAAGGCCAGTTTTCCTATGGGTTGTGAATAACTGTGAGTGCTAACAGCTAGAAACAGAAACAAAAGAGACCTCATTCAGCTTAAGATGTCTGCCTGCCCGTGTAATCAGTCATTGCGCATATATTTGCATTCCCCAGATGCTTTTGTCACAAGACCATGCGAAACAACTACACTGAATTTTGCAAACACGTTTCATACATGCTTGATAATTACTCTGTCCACATTTACTGTAAGCTTTAAACATATTTAAATATTGTGTAAATTGACTGGGCACAAATCTCACTTTCGCGTTTTACATCACGAAACATGAAGTTCCTCCTGTTCCTCTTCCTCCTGCATTAGTTTGTGAGTGAATGTGGAGAAGAGAGGAGGATATAAAAAGCAGACACAACACATCTTCAGAAATGATTAAAACGCTTGAATGTCACCTGGTGCATTCCGCAAAGCATTCCCCGGCTGGTGTGATGTCATAATTACCTCCCAGCAAGTTGGAGAGTTCTTTTATGCAAAATCCTCCGTGGTTGTTCTGTTTTGCTCCTCTCCTAATGTGAAATAGAGAATGACACAAGAACCACTGCTGCCTCTTGAAAATAGCTGCAGAGTTGTCACCTCCAAGAGACAATCATTTTCAATACTTTTTTATTCATATTTTTTTTCTCAAACAGATCCATCTGTCAGCTTCTAGTACAGAGATAGAGAGAGAGAGAGAGAGAGAGAGTGAGAGTGTCAGCCACCACACACAAAACCAGAGAGCTAATTCTGAGCAGAATAACATTATTGTTGCCTGAACCCTGAATGGTTGCAGATCTCTCTCTCTCTCTCTCTCGATGTCTCTCTCTGTCTCTTTTTCTCTCACTGTCTCTTTCTTACTCTTTCTCTCTTTGTTATTTTTTTTTTATCTCTCCTCGCTCTCTCCGTCTCAGTCTTAGTCTGACATATGAGCTGTGTTTTGACAAGCCTTAAACTCGTCCGCTTCACTCGCACGTCACCCTCCATCACATCACCCAGCTGCGAGTGGCCTCTCGCCCATGACTGACACTGCCCAAACAGGAAGAGGCGGGACCTGTCAAACTGCTTACTTCCTGTAACAAAGAAACCTGACCGTGACAGCCATCATTAGTTCCCTTTCAGGAGGGCCTTGTATGAATTCTAGCCTTATTCCTACTATGTCTCTATTATGCATGTGCCTGTTAACAAAGGTAGCTATCTTGTTCAGGCTTTAAAGTTATTGTCACAAACAATATCTACGTGGCCATTATATACACACATAATAGCCATCAATTGTTCCTAGAGTCAGTTTATACATATAATGTGCCTAGAACTGGAAATGTAATACTGAAAGTATGAGAAAATTACTGAATTGTGTTACACCTTGAGCTCCCCCAAGGGCATTTTACAAAGATGTTAGATCTTTGAAAGTCCATATTGGCTAAAATAGAAATAGGCTCCGCACGACATGTTCACCTACTATTTCTGCCTTTGGTTATAATAATTAATAATATAATACTTTTTCTTTTTTTTCCTCTTTTTGTAGTGTATGAAAAAGTCAATGTTATCTTGGAGTATATAGGGCAGCTATTGAAGAGGAACCACTTGAGGGTTGAATTCAATATTTCTGGCTGAAATATCAGCAGGACGCAGGCTAGCTGAGCGCCACATTGTGTTGCCACTTAGCCTTCTTAGGTTTCAGTGGAATTTAATTATATTTAATGGCCCTAATTAAATAAAATATGACATTCCGCATACCCGGAGGCACAGAGAGTCACTGCTGTGGGCGAGAAAGAGAAAGAGAAAGAGAAAGAGAGAGAGAGAGAGAGAGAAAGAGAGAAAGAGAGAGAGAGCATACCAGACCCCTCAGAGAAACATCTATGCAACATCAGCAAGCACAAACAGTGTGGTACACAGACATACTGAGAAGAAAATTAAAGAAAAAGATGAGTTGTGAGCTGTCCAATTTAGGATGCCTCCTAGATACAGAATGTGTTTGTTAACTTCCTGTATCAACCATCACATGGTGATGTATAGCTGTAAGATATTGTGCGGACAGTTATGGCCTTTGCTATGTTAATGAATTGTAAAACTTCACAAATTAAATATTTGTCGCTGAAACACTACCACAAGTACACTAATGTAGACTCTTACAAAAGGAGCAAACCGTAATCTGTGTTTGTCTCACACTGTTTAGTTTCAGGACCAGGAGGTCTACACTTCTGTCACCCGCTGCCAATGCTTTTGTGTGTATTTGTGTATGTGTGTGTGTGTGTGTGTGTGTGTGTGTGTGTGTGTGTATGTGTGTGTGTGTGTGTGTGTGTGTGTTTGTGTGTGTGTGTGTGTGTGTGTGTATGTGTTTTATGTGTGTGTGAGTGTGCGCCTGTATATCCCAGCACAGGCGTCTGGCTTGTGTTGAAAGGTTTACACGGCTAACAAGTGCATCTGTGGGGAGTCATCTCTGACCCCTGTCTGGCCACAGCGGCCTGCTGAATTTTTCATGAGGCGTGTTACTTTTATAAAGATATTTACCTCAAACACACTCTCCAGCACAGCTGTTCTCTCCTTTACGCTCTCTCCTTCATTCTCTCTCCCCTTCACTCTCCCTCTCTCCTTGGCTCTCTCTCTCTTTCTCTCCTTCATTCTCTCTCCTTCACTTTCTCTCTCTCCTTCACTCTACCTCTCTCCTTTACTCTCTCTCTCCCTCTCTTCTTCATACACTCTTTCTCTCCCCCTCTCTCTGTGACATCTTGCCAGAGCACCTCTCATCCTTTTCATCTTCCCAGATATTTGAAGACACCGGAACACGTCTGGCCCAAATCTGGCCCACAATCAGCCGCCATGTGTGTGCGCTCACGCGAGCGCGTGTGTGCGCGTGTGTGCACGTGTGTGTGTGTGTGTGTGTGTGTGTGTGTGTGTGATCTCCCCAGGCCAGCTCACATCTCTCACCTCACCTCTCCTCCTCTTCACATTAAGGTTCCCAGATACGGCTGGGTTCCGGCGTAGATCTGGCCAACCTCAGGGCCTTTTCCACTCCACAGGCAGCTGCTATCTGCAGGGCTGCATCTCCTCTTTACTGATGCACTTGTAGGCCCGTGCAGGGATCTGGGTTTCACCTCAGCGCAGGCGCAAAGCTAAATCGTTTTCTTTATTTTTCAAAAAAGCAACCATGTAACAACCATTTATTTGAATGTCAGCCATCTGCACCTTTATATATCAAGAAAGGCTTCAACTGTTGGTCTCCCTCTGTGTTCAAATGTGCATGTTTTAAAAGTGAGATATGAACAGATTTTTTTCACCTAATTCTTGTGTGTATATGTCACCTGTTTACACGCTGTGGTACAGAGCAAATTCCATTCATCCATATCACATTCAGTTATTCCATTCATGTTTGTAAAGAAAGCTTTGAAAGCTGCTGTGTTTTAAGTGGAACACGGTGAAATACTGTTTTGTTTGACATTGTCATTGCTTCGCTTTACACATATCCTAAAACCAGTGTTTGAAAGATAAACGTTTCCCCTAAAAATAACAAAAATGACAACTCTGACATTCATACCTAGATTATAAAGCATAACGCCATGAAGGCTGAGTTCATCTCTCAGCAGCATATTAACTTGTACTCATGATTATAACACATAAGATATAAAAGAGAAACTCACAATTATAACACCTAAGATATATAAAAAACCCTCATGATTATAACACATAAGATATAAAAGAGAAACTCATGATTATAACACATAAAACATAAAAGAGAAATTCATGTTAGTAACACATAAGGGATAAAAGAACTCCTGACTCGATCCTGTGAGTGTCCCCTCCCCACTGCTGATTGGGCAGTTCTAAAATGATTGCCGGGGACCCCAGCCTCGCTGGCCTCGCTGTAAGGCTGCAAAGCGCCTGGCCAATCTGACTTCCTGTTGGCGAGGCCCACTCTCCGCTCTCTGCTTACCTGCGTTTGAGCTCCTGCCCAGAAAGATTTGCTCTCCTTCTCCAGATGCCAGCTCCGGCTGCCAGGCACATCGTCAACTGTTGCATGAGATGTTTTCACACCAAAAAAAAAGGGGAGAGAGAGAGAGAGAGAGAGAAGAGAGAGAGAGAGAGAGAGAGAGAGAGAGAGAGAGAGAGAGAGAGAGAGAGAGAGGGAGAGAGAGAGAGAGAGAGAGAGGGAATAAGCGCTGCTTACAGCAAATGTAGTCAGACCTGAGACATGGGCTCTGCTATAATACAACGGCTGTGTGGTTTGTGTTTTACACAAATACTGTCTCTTGTTCACACAAAGATGTGCACATATATGCACACACACACACACCCACATACACACACATACACTAATGCATATGGACATCAAACACACATTTGCACTCAAAACACTCACTCACGCCTGCACATACTCCATACATACACACACACACACACACACACACACACACACACACACACAGTCACTCACGTACGGTCGTGTCTCAGAAAACATCTTAATCGAGAGTAAATGTTTCGACTGCGGACCCCGACAAACTCCCTGCAAGGGCTCTTCAATAAGTAATGACACATGCCAGGCAGTGAAATATTGAGAGCATGTTTTGGTAATACTGCACACATGCTTTATATTTTTCTCAATTAAAATTCACAAAGGCCTGGTTGGTTGGAGGTGGGGTGGGGTGGGGGGGTGCAGAGAGGCATGTGTGTGTGCCAGAATCGATGTGTGGAGATTATGTGTGTGAGGTGAAGGTGCGTTTGATTTAATGTGCTGTTTTAGAGCGATTACTCCTGCCGGTGAGCTTGTGTTTTTGTTGTTTCAATAAAGCCAGGAGAGGCTGGCTAGAGAGGCCCGGTTTGAAGTGGTAATTGCTCACTTTTGTCTTGTTCACACCCCTTTGCACACACACACACACTCACACACACACACACACACACGCACTCTCTCTCTTTGCTTTTGCACAGTGCTGTTGGCAAGGTTCTGACGAGAATTCTGTTTGGTCCACCCCCACCTCCGGTTCCAGCCCTAACACACCTTGTGTTTCGAAAATCAAATGTCACCGTATGCGGCAGCGGCAGACCCGATGCATATTTAACACAGCTGAATGGGAGCCAGACAGGTTTGCATGTGTGAGGAGCTAGCCTGTGTGCTCTCCTCTCACTGCATCAGCTGCCGCTTGGAGGCCTTTCCTTCCCTGGTAGAATCTCCTGTCTGCTCCAAGCTTGAATGTAAACCTCGTTCTTATCAGAACCGTACCGTCGGCTTCCCTTTGGATCTCTGTGTCCAGGAGCTGTACGCTTTAACTGTGTGTGTGTGGGTGGCTGGGGGGTGTGTGTGTCCATCTAGTCCTCTCCGTTTCAAGGTGGCAAAGCATACGTCTGCATTGTGTGTGTGTGTGTGTGTGTGTGTCTGTGTGTGTGTTTGTTCGCTGCCTCGCAGCCATTGTTTTGCCTAATATGTAATCAAGCTTCAAAAAGCTATCCCTAAACTATGCGTCTCTTTCATCTGTCTCTCTGGCAAGAGGGGGCGGGCGTGTGCAGCGTGCTCGGTGCAGCGTGCTCGGTGCAGAGCGGCGCGGCGTGCCGTAAGCTCACAGAACGTGTAAACATGCCATGTGCTGCCTGTTTCAAGTGACGCCTGGACTAATCGGCGGTGGATGGCTCAGCCAGGGCTTTTGTGGTGGACGTGCTAAGAGATTCTCCTGCACTGGTTCGGTTAGATGTCCCAGACGCGTCGCTTTAGAGGGAGCCTTTCGATGAGGCTACCTCTGTGTCTACACTGTAGTTAATCTAGTAGTTTGGAATTCAGGAAACTGCTACCTTTACTTGGGGTTTTGAAATAGGTTCCAAATCCTCTCTTTTGGGCTATGTCCAGGCACAGAAAAAGAGAAAGAGAGAAAGAGAAAAAAGCCATCACCATTAATAGACCATAAAATGGAAAAGCTGCATCTATGTACTTCTTAGCATCTTCAAATCCTTTTTCAGATTTTTGCCTCGTTGCTTTTTCTCCAGTTAATCACTTTGCACTCATTTAAATATTAAAATTTTCTTTAATCATCAAAGGCACTGAGCTTCATGCATATTCATATCCTGAACCCCCCCCGCGCTTCTCCCGTATTACAGGTTCATTACCTCGCTCTAAAGCCAAACACTCATTACCAGGAGCCAGCTTTTTAATTGCTGACGCCCGGCCATCATCGCCTTAGCACCAAGATTAAAGTTTCCATGATCCGAGAATGGAAAAAAGGAAGAAGAATTTCTCAGGTTTAAAATAACTGAACATACTTGTTATATATTCTCTCTGCTGTGAAATGTGGAAGGATAAGGAAAGAGAGAGAGAGAGAGAGAGAGAGAGAGAGAGAGAGAGAGAGAGAGAGAGAGAGAGAGAGAGAGAGAGAGAGAGAGAGAGAGAGAGTTGTGTACAAGGGAAGGGATAGGAAAACCTGTTCTTTGGCTGCGGCTCTGAATATTTGTCAAGAGGCTTGACGAAAGTTGCATTTGCATAATGACTTTGTAGTTCTGCATTAATAAAATTTGCATATGAAGCCGTGTTAATTACTCCTGATCAGGCTTTTTTGCATTCATGCATGGTAATTTTCTGCGACTTGCGAGAATTGATGTCCTGGCGTCAGGACTGTGATTGGTGTTGGTGGTGGCTGAGGAGCGTAGGGGGGGTGTGTGTGGGGAAGGATGGATGTGTGTGTGTGTGTGTGTGTGTGTGTGTTTGTGTGTGTGTGTCTCTGTGTGTGTGTGTCTGTGTGTTTCAAGGAGAGAGGGGGGTCAGAGAGAGATGAAGAGTGGAGGAGGTGGGGTCGGATGTTGCTGGGTGAAGGAGAAGATGGCTGGTGGTGTGTGTGTCTGTGTGAACTTCTTTATTTCATGTACGGCTCATTGCATTTTAAACACTTATTTGCCTTAGAAATAAAAGGATATTTCGGTGAAAATCTGCAACATCACACCATAGATGAAAATCATTTGCATGATTCACACTGTATTCAACATGGAGGAGTTTATTGCTGTTTGTTTGCCTCTAGTAACCACAACTTCTTGGCAGTAATCATCACTTAAAGAGACATTCTGTAAATTCACTTTCCTTTATTGTTTTTTTATGATGATAAAAAACGAAATATTATTCACATCCAGTATATAATCAATGTATTAGCTCTGAAAGTATTGCTATGAAAAACCTGGTTACGATATTCAGTAAATATTCTTTGTAGATTGATTTCTACACCTCAAGAGCGAGTGTTTGAGCTGCTGGAAACAGCCCTGTTGAGCTCAAGTATTCTCTTATGGAATTTTGGCCCCTCACTTGTGGTTTTGGCAAAAGCTTCACACAGCAGTGTGTGTGTTTGTGTCCAAGATCAAGACCGTGTGTGTGAGGGAGAGAGAGAGAAAGAAAGAGAGAGAGAGACAGTGTGTATGTTGTGTGTGTGTGTTTGTGTGTGTGTGTGTGTGTGTGTGTGTGTGTGTGTGTGTGTGTGTGTGTGTGTGTGTGTAAGATCAAGACTGTGTGTGTGTGTGTGAGCGAGAGGGCTAGAGAGAAACAGTGTGTAGCATGCCTGTATATATTTGTATTAGTCCTAGCATGAGCTGTAAAGTTTTTTGTACAGTTGGTTTTTCTCGTCATTTTTAATACAACAGCAGAATTAAACACAGAAGTTTTACCGGCGGGGAGACACTGGGGCCCGTTCCAAAACAAAGAGATTGTAGAACCGACAGCCGTGCGGCACATGACCAACACTGTGTAGCAGGCAGGGTTTGACAGCTTTTGGCGAAACTTCAAAATTGAGATTTCAGGTTTTTTTTTGTTGTCTGAGTGCTTATTTGTATCATCACAGTTGTCAGGGTCACACCAAAGACATTCTTAAGCAGTAGCAGTTTTTGTTGTGCGTGTGGAAAGGACTTCATGTTTTGCATGTTTTTGATATTGAAATGGCTGAAAAGCTCTGGCGACTCTGGCATGAAGGAAATAGGCGCCAGCACTGTTCTGAACTGCTGGCTTATCACCTGCTAGACAGAGGTTTTTTAACAGGGCAGGGAAAATTATACTGCATTATCGCTGTGACAATAGAGTGCATGCTAATTCCCAAATAGATCTTCTTTCATCAGTGTGTGCCAGTAGGTCACAGTATATCATCTTCCCTCTGGCTAACTGCAACACTATTTGTTTGTAAATGTATACTTTAGGAGCACAGAGTTAATGTTTGTCTTCCTCTCCCCTCTCTCTCTCTTTCTCTCTCTCTCCATCCCTCCCTCTCTCTCTCTCTCTCTCTCTCTCTCTCTCTCGATGTGTGTGTGGTGTCAGATCGTACAGAGAAATGAGAGTAATGAAAGGTTGGACACACATGACTGAGATGCTGAGGGATTGCAAGCTTTCTCCCAGCCACACACACACACACACACACACTGACACACACACACACACACACACACACTCACACACACACTCAAACACACACGTGGTCCTGGTGATTTTTTTGTCTTTGTAGGCAGGGTCCAACATGGCCACTCCTGCTTGGTTGCTGAACAGTCTCTCGCAGTGAACAATCTGTCTTCGCAGACCTACTTCGCCGAATACCCACACCTCACCCATTTATGCAGTAATTTTCGGTTTCCGTGTAAGCTATTAGGACTTTTTGTCTAGCTATTACTGGTTTATGTCCCCAAAGAAAAGCGTTCCTAGGCTTAATTAATATGCATATGTTTTTGTGCAAACATGGAATTAATGAGGGTATTTTTAGTATGTACTGTTGCAAGTAGACTGTTTGATCCAAAGGGTTCAATGCTAAAAAAATGTGTCAGAGGTGTTGTACTGAGACACGTTCTTTTTGTGGTAGTCACGTGGTAGCGTGACTTAATTTTCCAACTACATTAACCAATGTGTGTATGCCTTACATGAGCAGTGGGGTTAATAAGAAAGTTTTGAAGACGCTGGCGACACGCACACACACACAGCTGGTCCCCCAGACCCAGTCCAGCCGTCAGCACAGCTAGACTCGGAGCCAACCACCTCACCTTCCAACTATGCCACCCTGGCATTAAGGAATTTTAAACTTAAGTTTTAAGGTACAGCTCCTAAATCCTATTCAAATCTCCAAAAGTGAAGACTGGATTCCCCCCCCCCCCCCCGAAATGACACAATCATTTGATATTTTTTGCCCGAATAGGCTCACCCCCCCCCCACGTCTCCTCCTGGCGTTTTCTCTGCCGCATCTTAAAAGGCCCTGCTTACAGCGACATTCACATGTAAAAGAAGCTTCGTGTTTGGCTCCTGTGCGTCGTCACAGTGGCTGCATCTAACTGACAGTGTTTGTTTTTTCGCGAGCGAAAGCAGCCCCCATGAAGATTTGAATTTGTAAAGCGGGGGAAGCGGGCGAGTGCCGTACTGCGTTAACTGTGCGACTCTGCTCTGCTACGAGCTTTTGGAGAGGTAATGTGAATCGTAAGCCCCCCCGGGCCCGCGAGGTCTAAGCAGGCCCAGATCGGAGCTGTGGCATGTGCGTAGCGGCAAAGCGGCTTTGACGGAAATGGATCGGCGCGAACAATGGCTCTACAGAGAGACGGATGCGCTGGACAGGATGGGATTACCAGGTTAGCGCAGGTTCGCCCCGCAGCCACTGCCGAGTTCAGGCCGGGCTTTCGGCGCCGCGGAGCGTGTCGGAGGGAATTACGCCCATCTCACTCCCTAAATCCGGACCGTCTCACGACGAGGCCCCTTCAAACACAGAGTGTTTCCTCCACAAAAGGGCTGTTGCGTGTTGAGCGGAGGAGAAATCACCACTTAACAAAAGCTAATTTTTCACTCTGTTAGCTGGGAGGATTAAGGGCCAGTGGTGGAATAATGCAAACTTTGTGATGGTTTGGTAGTGCTGCTGGCGTGTGCTGGCTGAGAATGGAGGTGTGTGTGTGTGTGTGTGTGTGTGTGTGTGTGTGGGGGGGGGGGGGTTGGGTGCTGTAAAGGAAGGAGTTAAAGAGCAATTACAAGCTTGAGAGTGGCTGTATGTCACTGACGAACATGCATAGCACACGCAGAGTCATCGAGTAGGACCACTGCACTATGAAGATTGCATGGAGGCAGCAGTGGTGGTAGGAATGTGTGTGTGTGTGTGTGTGTGTGTGTGTGTGTGTGTGTGTGTGTGTGTGTGTGTGTGGGTACACACATGAGGGCGGCAGGCTTGACGAATGCGTGCTGATCCCCTTGTTTAGGGGGTTTTAAGTCTGCCCAATTTCACATGCTAGCGCTCGGCAACCGAGAGCCAGGCGTGCAGCGGCTGCAGAGAGACAGAGATGCCTCGCCACACTTAAAGCCGTGACGCAGCCTGCAATATTGATATTTGTCATCCTTGGTTCTCCCTTGCCCCCCTCCAACCACCCCCCCCTCTCTGTCTCTCCCACTCACTCTCCCTCTCTCCATTTGTCTTGTCCCCCATGTCTCGCCCTTCTCCCCTCCCCTCCCCTTCTGTCCCCTCCCCTCCCTCTCTTTTTGAAAACACTCTGCATGTAAAGGAGCAGGGAGTCAGAGCCGCGTGGAAATGGCAGCCCTATAATCATGCTTCTCTTCAGTAATTGCTCTCGTCTGCGGGGTTGGGAGAATGTGCTCTATCAAAGCTTGGGGCTGGGGCTGGAGCTGGGGTTGGGGCTGGGGTTGGGGCTGGGGAGTTCTGGGGGCTGGCATGGCTGTCTCGGCTCCCGTGGGAGAGGAGACACAACGCAAAGAACCCCATTTTTGTACCCTTTCCCGTAGCTAGCACTAACGCTAACACACAGCATTAGCATGTGGCCCGTTGTGGTGACCGACATCACTCTCAGGCTTTTGTAAGGCTGTGATAATTTATTGTTTTATTTTTTATTTATATTTTTGTTATTCATTCTCCCCTGTCATGGAGGAATGTCCCACTCACATTGTGTTATTTTTCTATTT
>NC_137911.1:17654779-17662279 GCF_963457725.1 Sprattus sprattus
TGTGTTGTGGTTTCCTGCCACATGGAGGCCTTTAAGGACTTCCCTTGAGTGCAGCAAGACACCCAGCTCAAGATCAATAAGCAGACCCAAGCATAATGGCTCTGACACGCTTGCACCAGGGCCCACAGAAATGTCAATGAGATCAGCTGGCAGATATTGAAACACTGAAGCGTTCACACAGGCCTGTGTTGTTGTTGTTGTTCTGTCTTCGGTTCAGTCCCAGAGTCAAGAACAGGGACAAGTCAACTACACTGGGAGTGTCTTGCTTTTGCCCCCCTCTGCCTCTTTGTGCCGTTCCCTAAAGTATTAAATAAAGAAGTCAATTATTAAAATATGTAAGGAGATAATTAACAGAATGAGGCATCAGGCATCCAGCAAGTGTTACATAATTGCAGCATAATGTGTCAGCACTACTAAGAGCTATGGTTATTGTTTTCAGAATTATGAAGAGGCAGGCGTGTTCATTCCTTCAGATAAAATCCAGATTTTTTTTTCAAAAGTCCAGATTTTTGTGTCCGTCAGTGCCAGAACTTCTTTCTATGACAAGGAGGCGCTCCTCCTCTGGCTCAAGCTTGCCAAAAGGCTGCCCTGTTATTTGGGCATACAGGGACTTAGTTCACCTTTTCATGTTCCCCTGCAGTATTTTTTTTTACTTACTAAATTGACCCGTACTGTATAAATAAAAATGTAACGTTTAACCCTGCGAAACTCAGTACATGTTATACGGAGTCGTCCGACTGCACTGAAGTGAAATGGGAACTGCAACATTGTGCATGAATGCCCTAAACTCATCTGGACAGCACAGACAAACGCACTTACAGTAGCTCTCTCTGTCTCTTCATCTTAGTGGGCTCTAGTGTGTCTCCATGCGGCAGGAGAGGAGAGGCCAGCCTTGTTTTTTGAAGTCCCTCTTCTGTGAAAGGGCGAGGGGCTGGGGTTGAGGGGTGTGGGGGGGTGCGTCCTATGAAGACTGGGAGGGGGGGGTGGTTGGTGGGGGCGCGTTCTGTTTCTTGCAAATGAAAACAGATTGGACTGGTTATGGAGGACGGCCTGGTTTCGTTTAGGCTGGAGACAGGCACACTGTGCGAGAGCCATGAGCCATACCCCCCACTACTACCACCCTTCCCTCACTTTACAGCCTCTGACAGGTTTTTTCCAGCCTCACTTTCTGGGCCTGACTTCTTTAAGCTTCCACGTTTTTTTCCTCCTGCATAATCCCCCCGCCCCCCCCCTACACACACACACCCACACACACACACACACACACCAACACCCACACCCACATCTACATCCACACACACACACACACACCCACATCCACATCCACACACACATTTTTTGTCCTTTGAATTAAACAGAAGGAAAGCATTGTACTCCTCTCGTAATCTTGTTTATTGTTGAAAATAGTTTTTTTTTTTTTTTCTTTTTTTACTGTCAGCCGGAATGGTCAAGGTCTCATATTGTAAATTCTATCCAGAGAGGGAGAGAGAGTCTGGAGAACTAAAGAAACCTGTGACTACAGTAAGGGCTGTGTGGTCTTGGCTTATCTCTGTTTCTATGTGTGTTTGTGTCGTCCGTTTTTACTATGAGAGAAGATGACAAAGAAGTGACGGACACCCTTGTACTGTAAATATCAGACATTAATGAGGCCTAACTTAACCAACACACACACACACACACACACTCACACACACACACACACACACACACACACACACACACACACACACTTCACACACACTCCAGTGCAATGTGCTTAATCTTTACCACTCATTGCTCTTGTCTTTTGCTTCCGTGTGTCACTCTGTCTGGTCTGAAATCTTTTTTTGTTCACGTCTGTTAAAAACAAGCTTCCCAGCCCAGGGAGTTCCGCTTTGTCCAAAAATAACGTTTGTGTTTGCAGAGCCAGAGAGGTAGACAGAGGAGAACACAGCGACTAGGCAATTAGTCCATTAGCGCTGGCAATTCCCCCTTGTTTTGGGCAGAGGCGAACGAGCCGGGCACAACGACGGGCACAATTATTGGGTGCATTTTGTACGGCTGATTACTTTTTACAGGTGCTTGTTAAAGAGCAGCTTTCACACCCAGGGCCGGTGAATGAGAGAACAGAGCTCGTATCTCGCTCGGCTCTCTGTGTGTGTGTGTTTGTGGGGTGTTGGAGTGTCATTGAGGGGTGCACTGGGAAGGAGACAGGGGATAGCAGGGGCCCAAGTGTTTAGTCTGTCAGATGCACCTCATGAATAAGAGGGCCTTACGAGGACAGCTCGAGGAGAAGTGCTCTCACATATGCATACATATGCACATGCAGACATGCTCACACACACAGGCATACTCACTAACACATGAATGAACACACACACACACACATATCTCACACACTCAGACATTGTTTGAGTAACTCTTAACACCTATTTTTGTGAGAGTCTCTGCCCACCTCTCCTCTCCTCTCCTCTCCTCTCCTCTCCTCTCCTCTCCATGTCTCTCTCCTGCCTGATGACCAGTAGCTGTGGACTGCTCTGAATTCTGACTCATGTCCCAGTGCCCAGTTTTCCTGCTCCAGTCCCTCTTTTTATTCGCCTGGAGACGTGGTTCTCACCTCCACATCTCTGGCGCGCCGTGTGTCGCCACTCCGCTGAAACCTGTGAAGGAATCAGACAGGTGGTGACAGCACTGGCATTTGGATGATTCGGCTCTCACAAATAATGCATTAAATACAGTGGGACATATCTGATCTCATATACTACAACTTCAGTCACCACCACTACTATTACTACTGCTGCTAGTAGTACTACCATAACTGCTACAACTACAGCTATTTCTACTAGAACAACTGCTACTGTTCCTACTGCTATTATCCTAGCAACTATTAATTCGACTACTCTGGTAAAATACTTGTCCACCCAGAACCAATTTCACTGCATTTTCTGTAATCAAAATTCCTGATAAACCAATGTTTGTATCAGGGAAGCATTTTTTTTCCTTCTCTGTGACAATAAAATTCAAAAGAACGGAAACACACAGTGTAAAATATGCACCGGTGGAAATCCAGAGTTAAGATTTTCTGTTTTCTCCCCCCCCCCCCCCCCCCCAGTCTAGAGAAAGCCACAGGTCCATGTGTTGGGCTGCCAGTAGGCTAATTTGGAGGGCTTTATTACATCATAGACTGTTTGGGGGATCCAGTGAGAAGGGGTAGCAGGGGGCTTGTGATGTGTAGAAGACGCTCCCTCTTGGCCAATTCGCCTTGGACCGTCTTGCTGAATGGGTGGGGGTGTGGGCAGGGGAGAGGGTAGGCTGGGGTAGAGTGAGGGGGTGGGGGAGGTTTGAGAGACCATCCAAAAATCTGTTGGTTTGTAGTCCCGTGGAAATCGGGCTTATGGCCTGTTTACGGGGATGCACCAATCAAGACATGGGAGAGAGTCCAGACAAACTCTTTCTATCGGAGCCAGCAGCATCTACTAGAGCTGCCACCACCACCACAGACACAAATACGCCATTATAAGCCTCCCAAGACACTATGATCCCAATCTGACTGTGAAAAATACACAAAGTACTTTCTTAAAAGGCCAATTAATATATTTTATCATGAACAATACACTGGTTGTACTGCTGTAGTCGAAGTAGCGGTACACAATGTAGTACACTTCTAATGGCCAAGGATCTCTTCAGTATGAAGGCCCTGGGTTTAAGTATGCTGATGTTGTCATTGTATGCAAAATCATTTTAGATAAGAGTACTTGTGTAGTAATTTCATGTAAATTAGGCCGTTTTTGAAAGCCCTTAGTGATTTCAGCCACGGTTAGTGCGAGTGTGTGAGTGACTGTGAGTGTGAGTGAGTGTAAGTGTGTGTGTGTGTGTGTAGAGTGTGTTAGTGGACGCAGGTGACAACCAGCAGGTGAATCTGGCATTCAGCGAGCTACGTGTGGCCGGATTAGCTTGGTGCAGGGGCGAGGATTACCCCCCCGCCGAAGCGCTTCCTGCCTCCCCAGGTGCTGACCAAGCCCTCGAGAGCCAGCTAAAGCTAAAGCCAGCCCTGGCATTCTCACTTCTAATCCTTTTAATTTGTTAACATGACACACGCCTTTTTCCCCCCCCGTTTTTATCCTTCTTTCCAAGCGTTCCGCGAGAGCTGCTGACATGGCCTCCTTCGTGTTAGAGGCAGCGTTAGCGTTCAGCGGCCATCGCCCCCGGAAACGGTGGAATTTATGTCCGCCTTGCGTATTTATCGCACTTCTCAGGAGCCGGGGTATGTGGGTCCTGCTGAATGCTCGGCTTGTCGTTGAGTGCTCCGACAAGCGGCAGGTGCAGAGGTAATCCTGCAGACGTGTGTCTGTGTGTGTGTGTGTGTGTGTGTGTGTGTGTGTGTGTGTGTGTGTGTGTGTGTGTGTGTGTGTTTGTGTGTGTGTGTGTGTGTGTGTGTGTGTGTGTGTGTGTGTGTGTTTACCGTCAGACATTCAAACCATGTCGCTGCGCTGTCAATGCTGCTGAGATAGCTGTGTCCTTCGCCTGCCCCCACCTGCTCTGGCCCACTGGGCCGGGGACTTCTGACATGCTCTTTGGATATGGGGAGATGTCTCTCTCTCTCTTTCTGTCTCCATCTCTCCCTTTCTTTTTGTCTCATCAACACTTCATCTCTTTCTATATCTCCACGCTTACATCTTATCCTCTAACACTCACTTTTTACTTCTTACTCTGTCTTTCCCCCGCTCTCCCTCTCTCTCGCTCGCTCACTCTCTTTTTCCCACCCTCTACCTCTTCCTCTCCCACTCACTCACTCTTTACCTTTTTCTGTCTTTCCCCCAAGACACTTGCTTTGTCCTTCTCCCTTCTCTCTTTCTTTTTTTCTTCCCTCTATCTCTCCCTCGCTCCCTCTCACCGTGTCCCTGAGGCCTGTGTTTAGCAGCATGAAAAAAAAAAAAAGAGAAGAAGAAGAAAAATCCCTAAGTCTTCTCTCAGGCCTGCCACACGGCTGTCGCCAGATGAAGGTAATGAATTCAATTCACTCTGACTCCGCTAAGCGGCTCACAGCTCATCTGCATCCGGGAAATGTAAATATTAAAGAAATCAGACATACACACATGTCACGCAGGGTTCCTCCCACTCCGCAACCCCTGCAACCCAACTAATCCACTGCCACTCGGATCCTGTGTCAAGAGATGGGCACTGCTAGTGGCTCTACACTCACACACACACACACACACACACACACACACACACACACACACACACACACACACACACAAGCACACACACGCAAGGAGCTCACCATGTCAGTTGGTTAGCTCGAGAAAAAAAAATCTTGGGAATGTCGTCTTTGTCAGACTGCGGGAAAGTCTTAACGCGGACAAAGATATAAATGTCTCTTCTCAAGGCTTCTCAGTCCCATTGTCAGAATTGATTATCAGCGCCATTGTAGGAAATAAATTATGACAACAGATCATCTGCACATGATTCTGTGAAGAGAGTGGGTTTTTTTTTGTCCCACATATTGTTTTCAAGGCATTCTGCAGAGGGCCATAGGCGAGTGTGTGTTTGTGTGTGTGTGTGTGTGTGTGTGTGTGTGTTTTGATGACCTGCAGGCCCCAGATGCGGGCAAACTCAGACTCAGAACTGACCCAGAAGAATTGCTGATGGTGGGGTGAGAGCTGTAAATCTCAGGCAGAATTAAGCCCTAACGATAAAGCACATACCTACATCTGCTCCTGTGATTTACATTAGTGCTTTAAATAAAGATGGTTGGTGTGCGTGTGCCGAGGTGGAGGGGGGGTTCTGTTTGATTTGGCATCACACCCACATGAGTAGTCACTAAAGTAATAAATGGAGTTTACTTTGCTGGAAAACCAAATTAACTTCATATAAAATAAGACACAAAAAAGACCAATAGAGTGTGTGTGTGTGTGTGTGTGTGGTATGTGTGGGTAAATATGTAGAGCATGAGGCGAAGACTCTGTATGGACTGTGTATGTGTAGGAGCGTGTGTGTGTGTGTCCATATGTGTCTGCAGGCCCTTAAAGTATGTATATTTGTGTATCCATGTGAGTATGAGTTTGTTTGTGTGTGCGGATAGACTATATGTGTGTATGTGAGTGAATGACTAATGTAGTGAGTATTTACAGATTTACGGTGTGTTGTATGTATGTATGAGTGTGTGTGAGAGAGAGAGAGTAGTCCAGCAGAGTAGTCCTAGCCTTACAAGAGCTGGTTAGGCTGAGGGGAGCGTGTAACATGTCCATAAGCGTGTTATTATCTCTCCTGTGCTGACCCTGTGCGGCAGGGACTCTTGGCCGGTGTGAGTAGGGGAGTGTTCAGCAGATGTGCTGCTGTGGGAAAGGAGGCTGCGCTCCATGCTATGTCCACTCCAGGTCTCCGCTAGTATGTCAAACAGGCTGTAAAAAAACAGCTGCTTCCAGATGCTTTCGCCTCATTTACACTTAGTAAATCACCCATGATTCCTTGCTCCGCCATGCTGAAGGAGCCAGTTCCTCACTGATCCTCCCCTCCACCCCACCCCCACCTCTCTGTCTCACACCCCTGCCTCCGAAGCCAGAAATCTGCTCAGTGAAAGGAGTTCGGGGGTGAATTTGCTTCATTTCTGTGAAGCACATGCTAGACGCTATAGATGTTTAGCCTAGCATGCCATCACAGAAATTCCCCTTGTACTAGCCTTTTGTCCTGGATGTCTGTATGAACACTTGTACATTATACAGTACATGTAAAGAAACTAGCAGAGGACCTATGTGTGCAGGAATTTCATTATTAATGTCTCTCTCTCTCTCTCTCTCTCTCTCTCTCTCTCTCTCTCTCTCTCTCTCTCTCTCTCCCTCTCCTTTGCCAGGACAGTGCAGTTGCGGTTAACTTCTAGTGGCACAATGCGGTGGCCTAATTTGCATGTAATTGTTGCCTCCGATTTGCTATGATAGTCATAAACAAGACATTAGCAATTCAAGGTGAGGAACCAGAGGCCTCCGAGACTCGCAGATCACACACATGCTAATGAAGCCCCTGGCTTAATAATGCAGGAAATGTCAGGAAACTTTCGACGGGCGTGGGGCACACGGCGCGCGGAGAGGGAGGAGAGGCAAAGTATGGCGCGGCACGGCACGGCACCCTGTGCCTTGGGCCCGGTGTCATCTTTGTTCTAAATGCAAATCAGCTCGTTGTGACATTGTCTCCGTCAAGCGCAGAGCGTTCTCTCTCCAAGCCGGCCCGCGGGATCAAGGAGGCAGGTCTCCCCTGCGTCTGAGGCCTCCGTGCACGCGTCTGCTGAGACCGCTGCTTCCTGCGCTGTCGAGTCAATGATATCAGGAGCCATTGATCAGGAACCTGCATTCTCACCCACCAACTCTGTCAACACCAGCGCTGCAAAAACACGAGGTGGAGAGCAAGTCACTAGGTGCACCTCGGCACACAGAGAGGTGAAATGGGGATACTCAGAATGTACTAGGTGCATTGGAAAGAAGGGGATTGGAAGGTGTTTCTGAGCACTTGAAGGTCCAGGAAAAT
>NC_137911.1:17669779-17702279 GCF_963457725.1 Sprattus sprattus
CCTGTCTTCCCAGAATTCACTACCACACATTTCCCCTTTCAGGTCTGACTAGCCTTGCAAAATGTTTCAACATTATTTACAAGTGCTAGAGTACACTCAAATTATCTGTAGTGAGAAAAAAATCCCCCCTGACAGACTCAGACACACACACAGACACATACATTTTCTAAACTAGAAATGTTTTATTATATTTACAGTGTTGTCATTGCTGTGAAATTATTTATGTGAATTCCTAAATAGTTTTAGTATGGAAATAGCTACGTGGAAATTATTGAATGTACTATCACCTTAATGTGAAAGTGTGTCATTTCCCAAACTAAAAACACATCAGGTGAAATATACATGGAGCCATGAAACAAACCTTTAGATACAAGCTGACGTAATAAGCTCCAGCTCCTATCTGTCTGTGTAATGCTGTCTCTCTCTCTTGACGAATGATTCTGTCTCAGCATCACTGCAATGTCAGCAAGTGACAAAACACTGCAAAGGCTGTAGCTATTCATATTGGGGTCTATTTGATAATGAGGCAATAGCAATAATTGAAATAACTATCTAAAACGTCTTCATTCACTAGTCCTCCCAGCGCCTGTTTTGTATAGTCTGTTGTATTATTATAAATACACACACACTCACACACACACACACACACACACACACACACACACACACACACACACACACACACACACACACACACACACATATATCAGACTGGAATCAAATACCCAAACAATTATCGCAGCATATGTTTTCCTTCGTACCCTAAATTGCCACATTAGGTCAAAACAGCAAGCTTTCATTTAATAAATAAATGAAACTCATTTCCAAGTGCACAATTACCATTTTCACCGTGTTTGTTTGTGTGTGTGTGTGTGTGTGTGTGTGTGTGTGCATGGATGTGAATGTGTATGTGTGTGCATGCATGTATGTTTGTGTGTGTATGTGCATGTGTGTTCTTGCATTTGTGTGTGTGTGTGTGTGTGTGTGTGTGTGTGTGTGTGTGTGTGTGCGTGTGTGTGTGTGTGTGTGTGTGTGTTTAAACCTCAATCCCACAGGACCGAGGCAGAGCCTGTTTAGCATCCTTTTCACTGTATGCGCAGTGCACTGGGCTTGTTTGTGCGGTGCGGCGCGGTGCGGTAACGAGTCCCTTTAGCATTGCAGAACCTGGGCCACTCTGCACCAGCGCCATCAATTAGCTGCGTACCGTTAAAGGTACAGAGCATCGCCAAACACAGAGACTTTCATGACAACAGTGACTGATCTGATCTGAAAAAAAACCTTTAAAAAAGAAAAACACAGATTCCAGCCCTCTCTCACACGCCATACAACTGATGAGGATCAAAAAGAAATCACAAAACCTTAATCTTATTGTTGACTGCCTGATGGCTTGGGCTTGCCTCCAAAATAATTAACATCACATTTTGGGACTGTCAGAGAAATGTCACAGTATACTTTTGTGTTGGTTCTTGTCTCGTGTAAATAGGATTTGTAAGTCAAATTTCTGCAAGTATTTCCAGTTAGGAATTCAAGGATTCTTAATCTATTTGTTTGATCATGATAAGGGCTCCTTAAATCACAGTTTCAGTTGCGCTATTTCAATACAGTAAGATATTTCTCTGGCATCCCTAGAAAAGTCCCGCCGTCTGGAGGATTTCCCAGGTTAAGGAGCATCTTCAGCTGGCATGGCGCTAGCATAATAATTCAGTAATTTTGTGAAGAAGAAGATTAAAGGCAATCTTAACTGCGGGAACAATGTTCCTACAATGTTCCTCCTTCTTAACTTACCAAGGCCTTGTCAAGTGCTTGTTGTTAAGATCATTCTGTCTCCTTCATGTGACAGCATGTTGAGAGAGCTCTTCTTTTACAGCCAAAGTAAATTTGTTTACACGTTAAATTCCTTGTGTTTGGCACTGAGATGTATGCAGCAAAATCCTCCAGCCAGACAAGCTCTGTAACTATGAAGAGAATGTTATGATTTAGAGATTATATGAATATATATATTATATGAAAGTGTTTATTTCATATAATTTTCTTTATTCTTTACAGGTAGAGATGAACCATCGAGCTACATATGCACGACCTGCAAACAGCCTTTCAGCAGCGCTTGGTTCCTTCTCCAGCATGCCCAGATCACACACGGGATCCGCATCTACCTGGAGGCACACACCAACAACGCATCCCTGACTCCCCGAATCACCCTCCCTCCACCCATGGGCCCCGAATCCATACCCCAGTCTCCCCTCACCAATTTTTTAGGAGACAATAACCCCTTCCATCTGTTGCGAATGACTGGGCCTCTGCTTCGAGAACCCCCTCCCGGGTTTGTGGAGAACCGGCTTCCGGCCACCCCACCGTTCGTCAGCCCTCCCCCACGCCATCACCTGGACCCCCATCGCTTGGAACGCCTTAGCGCAGAGGAAATGGGCTTAATCTCCCAGCATCCCAGTGCCTTCGAGAGGGTGATGCGCCTGAACCCCATGGCCATCGAGTCGCAGTCCATGGACTTCTCGCGGCGGCTCCGGGAGCTCGCCGGCAACAACAACACCTCCACGCCTCCACTCTCCCCGAGCCGCTCCAACCCTATGCACCGCCTGCTCAACCCCAACCCCTTCCAGGCCAGCCCCAAGTCGCCCTTTCTGAGCACCCCGCCTCTGCCTCCCATACCCCCCAGGAGCACCACGCCACCGCAGACGCTGAAGAGCAAATCGTGCGAGTTCTGCGGCAAGACCTTCAAGTTCCAGAGCAACCTGATTGTCCACCGGCGGAGCCACACCGGCGAGAAGCCTTACAAGTGCCAGCTGTGCGACCACGCATGCTCGCAGGCCAGCAAGCTAAAGAGGCACATGAAGACTCACATGCACAAGTCGGGCTCCATGACGGGACGCTCCGACGACGGGCTGTCCACCACCAGTTCGCCAGAGCCAGGGACGAGCGACGTCACGGGGGAGGGCATGAAAAACCGGGACGGGGACTTCAGTGGCGAGGGAGGTGAGAACGAAGAGGAGGAGGAAGAGGAGGAGGAAGAAGAGCTAGAGAATGAGAGCAGACCCGAGTCTAACTTCAGCATGGACTTGGAGTTCTGCCGAAACCGCGAGAATGGTTCCAAGCCCCCCTCGGAAGAGAAGGACTTGTCCCTGGGCAAGATGGTAGACAATGTGGGACTCCACTCTATCCAGCAGTATAATAACATGATAGTCGACAATCGGAAAAGGCTGCCTTTCTCCAAAAGGTGCTCTGATGGCCATCGCGACACAGGAGATGAAGACTCTGTGGTAGGGGAAATGGACCGGGTGATGGAACGGGCTACGGTGAATGGCAGAACCTGTGGCTCTGGCGACTCTTTCTCAGGCTTATTCCTCCGAAAGCCCACGCCCATCACCAGTCCCAGCCTCTCCAACTCCTCCAAGAGGATCAAAATCGAGAAGGACCTGGACATTCCCCCCGCACCCCTCATCCCCTCTGAGAACGTCTACTCCCAGTGGCTGGTGGGCTACGCAGCTTCGCGGCACTTCCTCAAAGACCCCTTCCTGGGGTTCACCGATTCCAGACAATCTCCCTTCGCCACCTCCTCCGAGCACTCCTCGGAGAACGGCAGCCTGCGCTTCTCCACGCCTCCAGGTGACCTGCTGGATGGGGGCCTCTCAGGCCGCAGCGGCACGGCCAGCGGTGGCAGCACCCCGCATCTGGGCGCCCCATTGCGGCCAGGCTCCAAGGAGAGCCGTCGCAGCGACACCTGCGAGTACTGCGGGAAGGTGTTCAAGAACTGCAGCAACCTAACGGTGCACCGTCGCAGTCACACCGGCGAGCGGCCGTACAAGTGCGAGCTGTGCAACTACGCCTGCGCCCAGAGCAGCAAGCTCACGCGACACATGAAGACCCACGGCCAGCTCGGTAAGGAAGTGTACCGCTGTGACATTTGCCAAATGCCCTTCAGCGTCTATAGCACCCTGGAGAAACACATGAAAAAGTGGCATGGGGAACACTTGATGACAAATGAGGTGAAAATCGAACAAGCAGAGAGAAGCTAAGCTAGGCTTTCCCTATTTAGCCTCTTGAAAAACAAAAACAAAAAAATGGGGTAGCTGGGTACTCTTGATTCACAGAATAATGGTTTTAGGTTATTTTATGTTTTGCCTAAGAAACTGCCATCTGAGAAAAAAAACAAACAAAACAAAACAAAAAAGCAGGAAGTTCAACTGTTGGTGTAAACTGCCTAAATTGGCATTCTGATTTTTACAATCTATCAGCGGATGAATTAAATATACGTGGAGCCTTTAACTGTGCAATAATTTCTGTATTTATTGGATTTTGTAATGTTTTGGCATGTGCAGGTACATTTTTATTTGATCATTATTACCTTTTGTTCTATTATTTTATGCTGGGATTTTCTTTTAAAAACCCAGAGGACATCCTGAGATTTTCTTTTTGCAGAGCAGAATACCATTTGAATAATTTTAAGGCCGCTGCTTTATCCGAATTGTATATTTAAGTTACATGTGTAATTTCTTGAGGAGAAGCCGAATTCAATATACGATTTAAAAAAACGTAACTGATTTTTTTAATATATATAAACTTAGGTTTTTTGTTTTTATTAGAGACAGTAGGACATGAGCGGACAACAATCCTTTGCCATAGTAGCATGAATAGATTTTAAACATGTCAATTTAATTGGGTATGTAGCACTGAATGTCATTTCTGACAGTAAATCTTACGAGGATTCTGGGTCTTTCAAAACCTGCTTCCTCCTGAGTCCATAAATCAAGGAAGAAGAGCCCATAAAAACAGATGATCACACAGGCAGCTGCTTCTCGGTACATAGTACCATCCCAGTTAACGCTACTTACACAAACCTTTCTTCTTTTTCAAAGTCACATTACAGGTAGCATTCAAAAGTTTACACTGAAAAATGCTAAAAAAAAAACCATCCTGTGACATCATACATTGCGCAGATTATTAATCAATGATAGTACTGTAGTCGTTTTTTTGTGCATTCTGCCGAATAGGTCAGTTCTTGGGGAAACTGATCAACAATGCACATGTAGAAACATCTCAGGGGATGCTGTGTGTCCTGCCTGCTCTAGTCTCCCCAGTCATCTGCTTATTCTTACTCAGAAGACCAAGTCCAGTGCATTGATTTAGCAGTCTCTTTCTGTCCAGTGCAAAATAATTGATCACATTCCATGTTATTTTTCTCAGGCAATTTTATTTTTTATTTATTTTTTTAACACATGAATGGTCAGAGCAGTTTTTAGTTGTCAGAGTTGGTCAAAATCACACTGCCCAGTAGTCTCGCTCAAGCAGAGCAACCCGGCACCTAGCAGTACCAACGTTTTATAGATCCAACCTGAAACGACTTTGGTTTGGCCCCTCGTCCGGCTTGGGTTCTGGGAAAGTTCTGTGCTAGAATCACTCTCAGTAGTCAACTCCTATGTAGGTATGACACAATCTGACGATGACACGATCCGACAATAGCAGCAGCGGGTCATGGCACCAAACCGTACAGCTGCAGATTGCACTTACTGTAGGGATTAATCCACCTGTAGACAGTGCAGTATGTTTTTGTCAGTCACCACCTCTCACGTCTCATATTCATAGGTCCCACCTGTAAGTGCTTCATGTGTTACAATTTGCATTGATGGTTTAAGAGTGGGCTGGATACAAATATTTTAGCCATAGTGGATATTACCACTTTAACCAGATAAGAGCAAACAAAATACAATTTAAAACTGAATTTAAAAAAACAACAGTTAACTTGTACGTCATCTACCAATGTTTATGATCTCACTTGAAATAGCCCTATGCATTTCTAAATATATTTATGAATCATTTTGAAAATGAATTTATACTATATAGTGTATCTTATTATAAAGTTTACCATTGTCAAAAATGTTTATATTGCTGATTTTATCTGGTTAACTTGGTTATTTGCCCTGTAAAACAGTAATTGGCAGATACAGTATATAGAGTTCAGTAGTAGCCTAAATTGCACAGTAGTAACAGTGTGTGCACAATCCTGTTGAGCATGTTCTTAAACAGTAAGACTATTTTCTTTCTTTCTTTCTTTCTGTCTTTCTTTCTTTCCTCCCATTTAGGGCTTCCTGTGATGTGTAGTTGAACACATTCTAAGAAGTAGCCACTCTGTCGTGTAACGAACGCACAGCTGACGTTTCTGAGCTTTTTAGAGAGAGAAAAGAAAACACACGTGTATTTTGGGTCTTCAGTAGGCACTGACGATGCCTGAGACACAGCTGTGTTACATGCAGTCATGAACCCCTCCTTCATGTACAACATCACCACCCACACCCCCACCCCCATACAAACACACTTACACACACACACACACACGCACACACAAACCTCCCTCAAGAGGGCCAGCCACCCAAATTTGTAGACTGGACAGATGAACACAGCATTTTGCAGCCTGACCCGCACTTTATGATTTGTTTTACACATTTTTGTTTTATTAAATACAAAAAAAAAGAAAACGGCTTCTGAGCAAGAAATTACATTTAATGGATTGACTAGGCCTTGCAAAAGGGAGCATCTGAGATTCAAGTGCCAGTGTTGCTAGGCTTGGCTTTCACAATGCTGGCACTATAAAAAGTCAACTAATTTATTTGGACAGTTTTTATACTGCCATTCGATTCGACATGAGTGTGCCTTGAATACTGATCTTCCTATTTATCGTCTCTAAAGACAAATGCAACACTTTTGTGAAGCAAGGAATTAAAGGAAAACAATTTAACAATTTTAGTTAAATGTCCTTTCAAAATATGATATCTGAAAATCACATGAAAAGAAAAGAGAAATTATTTTAACATGAATAAGGTGGCCAGCACAATATCTGTGTCTGTGTGTGTATATATGTATGCATATGTACATATTAAGGCACAAACACACACACACACACTCACACACACACACACACACAAACACATAATATATACATATACAGGACATTATTCACTTCAGGACAAGATTGTGTCCCTTAATTAAAAAAAAATACTGGGGTGGTATAGAATGCCACTCACAAGCAAAGAAGAGACTGGACGAAAATCAGGAACAACAAAACAAAATTAAAAAAACAAAAAAAAAAACATGAATTTAGTGCACTCTGTCTTACGTTTACAGTATTGAAACAAGTACAAGGGTAAAATGATATTTCTGTGTATGTGTGTTTTAAACATTTTTTTTTAGTTTGCTTATAAACTTTCTCTGAATGCCATAGTGGCTATGTGTACATTGGTTTTTTGGTGACGGGGTTTTAGTATATATATAAATACATATAAATATATATATTACATTTTTCTTGTTTACTGTACAAGTATACCAGTATTTGTAATATTGGAGAATGCCTGGGCATTTTACAAGGATAGAATCTTTTTCTTTTCTTTTTTTTCAGTTTTGGATTTGGTTTTATTTTTTCAGTCCAATTTAAAATCGTGGGTCTCTAAAATGTTTTTGTCACTGTAATTGTAAAAGTCTTGAGTTTTAGTAAATTTTATTCTGCCTTGGGTGTGAGAAAAAAGTAATAATTAAAAAACAATGAATAAAAAAAAAGAATGCTTGCCAGATCAAACTGATGGTGATGAAGGGACCAGCTTCTAAATGTAAGGACGTTTTCCCATGTAGAATATGTTCAGTATGGATTTTACTTTTCAGGAAAACACTCACTTTCCTGATACATATCTCTCTTTTTTTCCTTCTGAAATGGTTATTCTTAATGGCTGGATTGAGGTACATGTGTAGGCACTCACTGTCTTTTTACTGGAGCTTGTCATTTTTATCTTGTATATGCATCTCTTGTGGGAAAGGTCACCTTGGGTTACCTTCGAGTCATGTTAGTAGAGGAAATGGTCCATTGCTGAATATAAAGGCCAAGGGTCAAGTTGCCACCACAAGCTGCCACAGTATATTTTTGGTTTGGCAGGATAAAATATTGCAAAAAAATTCCTTTAGAATTTGTATTGCTGAAATGGACGTTATTGTACAGAAGGGATTTTCAAAAGGCTGTCTAACAACCTTTTGATGTAGCTACATATACAAACGTAAATGTTTTGTTAATTATATTGGTTGTAAATATTTTTTTTTTTATATAACAACCCAGACTTTTATTTCTTTTTTTTATTATTTGTGTGTGTTCTGATGGGCACTGGCAGAAATCTGTCATCTTGGGGGTCATTGACCTTTTAACCTTTGGACATTTTTTAATGAATTTTTTGTTGTTGTTTTACTTTGGGTGTAAGACCTTGTCCATACTGGCACTTGTCAGCTGGTCTTTAGCATGAAAAGAGTAGAGCACAAAATCAAGCTGTTGCGATTGTCCAATTAACTGCTCATTTGTGTCTTTTTTTTTCTTTGTTTCCAAGAAGTAAAAACCTGAAACCTCCTCCAGTGTGCCATGTGAATATGTAGACAGCTGAGCTGCTCTAGTGGTGATGGATGATGATGATGATGTGTGTATGTGTGTATATTCACTCTCACTCTATACCACCCAAAGGCTCTCTCTCTCTCTCACACACACACACACACACACACACACACACACACACACACACACACACACACACACACACACACACAAACACCGAAAGAGAGAGAGTGAGAGAGAAAGAGAAATGCAGCAAAATCAATGAATAAATATTCTGAGAGTGTAGCAATATGTATCCATTATGACGAACCATTTGGTTTCACCCGGTTCCAGTGTAAATGTGAGGTGTGTGTAGTTTGTCCAGAGGCCAGATCATGCTAAAGCCCTGCTAGCCTCTAGCCAAATCAGACAATTAAAGGCCTGTTTCACAACTGAGAGTGACCACAGTCATATGGACACCCGACAGTTAGCCACAACCACGCTGTACCGTTTAAAACTGCACACTGAAAATGCCCAAACCCCCCATCTCTGTGACCAAAAAAAGGCCCTAAGAAGTGGTGATGCTTTGATGAGTGCTGCTGAAGGCCTTCTTTCTCTCTCTCTCTCTCTCTCTCTCTCTCTCTCTCTCTCTTTCTCCCTCTTTCTCTCCTTTTTTTATCTGAACACATGGTCACCAAACTACAGCTCAACTGATGGTTACAATCACACCTATATTCAGACATCCACATTTGACCTTCCCCCTCCACTCCCTTTCAGATGTCAGAAGCTACTGACCTTTGCCTAAAAGAGAGAAGTGGCGTGGGCAGGTCTCGAAACAATCAACATAAAAGAGCTTTGCTGCTTTTCACTCCTCTTACGACATTCCATGATTACAATTTCTTTTTGTAATGTTTGTACTGAATAATGACACAGGGTTGGGACAAAGAGACTATCTGTAATTTTTGATATGTTATGATGTTCATGAACAGACGGGGTGGAGGGAGGGCTGGGGCTTTGACTAGGGATGATATGCCGTGTGTGTGTGATGTCACTCTATTTAAATACACAAACTGAATCTACGGGCCACTGCTTGCGTTGTCTATGATGTCATTTCCAGACTCACTCACACATACACCACCTCAGACACGTCAGAAAACATTAAACTTCACATGGAAGCTGGATATTGTTTATATTTATATTTATATTGTTTAATCGACAGTCTGAACGATTGGGATTTCATATACCAATAGGAAGTCCATGCACTTACAGTGTTAGCTGTATAAAGTAGTGTATCAGCTCAGATTGTACAGTATTTAGGGTAAAGTAAAACTAAATGTGCAGCTTATTAGATAAAACATCTACGTTAGAATAAATTCTAATGTAGGTTGATGAGTGCAGTCGTGAAACAACCACGATGATGAATACAATCATAACAGAAAGGGTATGAATCAGAGGCATGAAACGGCCATGCTGAAGGTCTTGTCACGAGTCTGATAAAAGTCAATGACATCCTAACAACCTAACATCCCCAGCTTCATGTCACCATGCTTCCACTTTTTAAATCCGTGATTAAAAATACACGTGAAAAATCATGCAGAACGTGGGGGGCGGGCGTGGTGGGCAGAGTGTGTGTGTGTGTGTGTCTGGGGGGGGGGGGGGGGGGTCTTACTGTTAGTAGGCCATTTTGTGTGCAGACTCTGATCCATATGTCAGTGCACTACTCACAGAGATTATGGTGTGGGGGAGGGTAAAGGAGCAGATAGAGGGGTAGACTAGTTTGAAGTTGGGTTGGATATATATATGTGTGTGTGTGTGTGTGTGTGTACGGATCCCCTCTCGGGGCCTGTCGAGGGTGGCTAAGCTGACTGACGGCCGGCTCCACAGGTGCCCGCTCCACACCGGGCCCTCGCCTGTGAATTAGCGCTTGTCTGGGCTGGGCTGGGCTGGCTGCTGCTGTGGTGGGCTGCGTCGTTAAGTCCCGCTCGCTCACTCGCACACTCTCGGTGGTGTTAAATACCTCCCTCTACTCCACCAACCCTCAAACGCCAGGCTTGAGTGCTTTTCCAAGCCCACCCTTGGGGAGCTTCCAAACTTCACACACACACACACACACCAAAAAAAGGGGTTTGGGTTACAGGTCCTCATGCTGTGGAAGACATATGGAGAGTGTGTGAGAGAGAGAGAGAGAGAGAGAGAGAGAGAGAGAGAGAGAGAGCATTAGGCAGGGTCTTGGCAAAATGCTGAAAATATGAGATGTTGTCTGGACACCATACGATCCGTGTTTAATATGATTTGATGTCAGTTGAGGCAGACGACAGCTGAGCTGCATATCTGACACAAATTCTCAGAGCTAACAGACTGCTAATTGGAGGTAGAGAGAACGTCACTGCCAAATTCATCTGTTCTAGATCAGACTCATTTTGATCACAAAACATCCATTTCACACATTCAGCACTTAAAATGGACACTAATAAGATCAGTATTGTCCTCTGTTGGAATCTCATATTTTCACTATTCTGGTTTAATTCATCCCTTGTATTATTTCAGTACCGCTAGAAAGCAGACCCACAATAAGTCTTGTTGAGACAGAACTGAGACAGAGCAGGACGAATTTTGATTTGGCATCAGTTTCAAGGCAACAGGGTAATTAAGCCTATCCCTGACTGGCCTGGTCTTTGAAGTACCCTGTAGGGGGGATTATCCCAAATGAAGAGACAGAGAGAACGAGAGAGGAGGAGGAGGAGAGAGAGTGAGAGTAAGAGAGGGAGGGAGGGAGGTCCACTGGCTTTTTCTCCCAACATTCCCTGAGAGTGTCATAATGGCTAAACCCACCGGAGGAGGTGTGTGTGTGTGTGTGAGGGTGTGTGTCCGTGTGTGTGTGCACTGCACAGCATGAGAGTGGTCAAGCACAGAGACTCAGTGTGTGCTCTTGTTCTGTCCTGCGGTTCGTGAGTTTACTTCACCGTGTAAAAAACGGGGCTGATCCAACTACCCATCCTTATCTCACACACACCATTACTTCCCACGGACCGGCCACTTACACCTCATTACTGACACAGTACAGTTATCCCCTGTCTATTTTATAAAGACACTTTATTGGGCTGTTATTTGTATTCTCTATTCAATCACCTTTAGAATGGCCACGGTTTTAATTTAGCGTCCCATTAAATGTCTATATACTATTTACATATTTTGGTGAATTTCAGCCATAAACAGCAAACTAAACAGAAAGTATAGACTATACAGTTCTGTAATCATTAAATTGGTTCTCCATTGGAATTATTAAATACAAATGTATGAATTGAACGAATGAGTAAGAAAACAAGGTGTTATTCTGAAGGGTTAAAACCATCAGTACTTCAGGTACTTATTAGCCTTTATTAGACTATATCTCAGTGGGCGATAAACAGAGTTAAGCGATGAAAATAATGAAAAAATATATAAATATACTTTACCAAATATATACTGGTTCAGCTTCTCCTGTGCCAAGCAGACTAGGCGGTGTGAAACACAGGAACACCTCCTCTCATTAACCTGTACCTGGGTTATTTCAGTCTCAGAAACAGAGTCTGGATTAACACACACACACACACACACACACACACACACACACACACACACACACACACACACACACACACGTCTCACACATATAGACACACACATACACACACAGATGGACACTCACACGCACACGCACACGCACACGCACACACACAGGTTATTCAGGAATAGGTATGGAGTTATTTCAGCTCAGTCTGTCAGCTCTGTTTTTTTTCTTATCTCTTTCTTTCATTTCATTTCAGTCCTTCCCTTCTCTCTCATTAAAAAGGCAACTTCAAATGACTTAAGCCACGGTCTTCATCTTTTAAAGCCAGAGTGTTGACAGGTACAGTGGGTCTTAAGGCTTCAAGATCAGCGTGGCTATTCTCTCAGGCAAAATCCCCCGGGAGGCTTTAAATGAAGTCCCGGGAATCTTGAGTTGGACAGGGGGGTTGGGTGATGATTTTAAAGGGGCATAAACCGACAGCAAACAGAAAGCACTCTTTATGAGCGAGACGGTGTGTTTGCAACATTCAGGCAATGTAAAGGAAATCTTTGAGAAAGTGGTTGGAGGTAGTGTGAGTGTGTGTGTAGGGTGTGTGTGTAGGTTGTGTGTGTGTGGGGGGGGGCATTCCCTTGATTTTTCAAACTGAGTGTGTGCCTCAGTGGAGGATGTTTCAATAAGGATGTCATGGTGAATCAAAGAGTTCCCCAGACTTCTGTTGTAATTAATAAGGTTATTATAATTCATCCAACTTGTCCTTATCCAATTGATTGGCATGGGTGTTTCATGCCTAATTCCAAAACCACTCAGTATGTTCTCATCACTCTCCCAATGCCTCGAATCACAACCTACGACAGATTTACCAACAGATCTGCACCATTCGCTAGACATAAAACACTTTTTTTTTCAAATGACTTTCATATAAGGACAATACATAAAATCAATGAAAATGAAGGATATGTTGTGCATCTGAAAGCTGTTGATGCCATTCTTAGGTGCAAAATACCATTTTATTGAATCAGCTTGTGTTCCACCAACAAATGTGATTGATATTAAGCCTAATTAGCCAAATTCCTTTGTTCCTTTTCTTTAGATCTGACAAGTACGCTTCTCTTCTAATCAGTAGGAAGATGACAGAAAAAAAGAAACTAGGTTATTTTTCATAATGTTTTTTTTTCTTTAGCAACACACAACAGCCGCAGTCACTCAAACTTCACATTTCCTTATTTTTCACTTCTTTTTTTCCTTCTTTCCTTTCTCCTTTCTCTCTCTTTCTTTCTTTCTATATAGCTTAGTGACAACGGGGTGACTTCTTTAAAAAGCAGGCTCTGAAGAACTGAAGGCGACGCAGAGGTGCACAGTGTCTTTTTGATATTCAGATTTGGCTGCCTACACTGAGCATTATGACACATTTGGATGATCGTATTGCGGGATTAGGAGGCTGGCTTGTCATTTTCAACAACAATACCACGATTTAGGGATGCTATTTCTCACAGTGTGCTCCGCATTAACGCCCGGCCCAAAGATTTACATAAATCTTTGTCTTAAGATGAAAGAAAGGGTTTTGAGACAATGAAGTTAAGCTTTGGAAATGGAGAGAAAAGTCTGTGTGCATGTGTGTGTGTGTGTGTGTGTGTGTGTGTGTGTGTGTGTGTGTGTGTGTGTGTGTGTGTGTGTGTGTGTGTGTGTGTGTGTGTGTGTGTGTGTGTGTGTGTGTGTGTGTATGTATGTGTGTGGGGGGGTGTTAGTGGTTAAAGGCTGGGAGGCAGAAAGAGACACAAAAAAAAAGTTTTATTTTAAATCACCACTGTATAGTTGATACAAAGATACATTATACCCCTTTTTTCAACTACCCCCTCATACAAAATGGGCAGGGAAAAGCAGCGTTCGTCTCCCAGGATGAGAGAGAAAGCAGGGAAAAGTGAGGCATTCATCTGTGATTTAGAGGCGCATCTTTCACTGAATTGCAGCGGCCCTTAATCTTATTGCCTGTAGCATTCATTTTGAAAACTGACCTAGATTGTTGCGCCACCCCTCACTGATTGGATTCATCCTACGTGATTGTGAATCAGTTTATATTAGAGCGCCGAGATTGGATCAGAATCTGACCACTGAAGGCTATTTTTCTGAGTAAGGCGTACAGGGAATTTCATGTTTCAAGAAGGGCTTATACAACTCTAACAGTATTTCCTCATACCTTTTCCATGACTACACCCTGTGCATTGACGTGATGAGGTGAAGCTGAATATTTGAATGGATCAGAACTGCACTGTTTTGGGTGTATGGGTGTACACCCAACTGTATGGGTAAGAGTTAGACGGGTGATCAGATACAAACAGACCAAATGTGGGACGAGTAGTAAGTTGTTGTGGGACAATGTGGGACATGTTACCAACACACAGGTGTACCTGAAATATTGATATAATGTCTATTTAACTGAATGGGAAACATTCCTATTCTGCCTTTTCAGCTCGTAAACACCTGTGTAAGTTTTTTTTCTTTTTGATGTGGCAGATGATACTGGCATCACGTCTGCACAGTTTGATTGACGGCCGTCACAGCTTCTTGATGACCGCCTTTACTGCTCTCTTCTCAGCCGCTGGATGAAAGCCAGGCTTTTAGGAAAGCTCGGCTATGTTGCATTTGTATGAGTCAGGTTGCTGCTTTTGATGTAGCGCTATTAAGAAGAGTAGAAACTATGCCACAACAGAATGAGCAGCTCTTGAGTCGGGTGAGTAAAAAAAACGCATCCATGTGTTCTTATTTCTGACAATTAAAATCCACATGACCAATGAAAATACAGGACATTATCCCAATATGCGGAATGTGGGACAAAGGGTCAGAATGCTGTGTGGTAAAACGGGACACCTGGAGAGGAAGAATAGTCACTTCTGTTGTTGGGAAAAAGCGCTTCTTCTACCATAATGTCTGATGAATACTTTTTGTCAGATAGCAAACCTGGCTGCTACTCTCAGTACTACTCTCAAAATAAAAATCATAGTCAGAAATCACTGCTGTTGAAACACACTGGAGATGTTAATGAGAGAACAGTTTAACTTGCATAGCGCTTATACATATACACATGTATATATACATATAGTTTAACTGACATAAAACCCTCTTGGTTGTGTGTGTTTATTTATTCATACACTTTCCTCTAAAGCGCCTTACAGGTAAGGTATATGTTACACTGGTGTATTTGCTCCCTGGGAATCAGACCCATGCTCCACTTGAGGCACAGGAACACCCTTGTGGAGGGATGTTGGTATGTGTGTGTGTGTGTGTGTGTGTGTGTGTGTGTGTGTGTGTGTGTGTGTGTGTGTGTGTGTGTGTGTGTGTGTGTGTGTGTGTTTTACGGTGCCACCACGGTAGTCTGCGGCCAGATCAGAGGCAGGGCAAGGCCAGAGCAGGATCCATATGTGCAGCATATGATTGGCCGATCCCCTGCTGGTGTGTGTCCTGCCAGCTGAGCTCCATCGTGGTAACACTTTGGTGATTATAATTCCAACAGAAAGGTCGTTATTTATGGTGCCTCTCCCCCCCAAGCATGCACGCACACACACATACGCACACACACACACACACACACACGCACGCACACGCACACACACACACACACACACACCCTCCAGGATACTGTTGTACAGATCCCGCTGGTCCGGGGCAATAAAATAAACTAAATGACAGGGGAATGACATCCCACCTTGAACCAGTGAAAAAGGTTATTTACATCTCCTGAAACTTATAGTCAGTCAGCGCTAGATCAGTCAGAGGTGACATGGCCAGTGATCAGGCATTAGATAACAACCCAAAGAGACAGACACAGAGAGAGAAAGAGAGAGAGAGGCAGATAGAGAGAGAGAGAGAGAGAGAGAGGCAGAGAGACAGAGGCAGAGTGAGAGACAGAGGCAGACAGAGGCAGAGAGAGAGAGAGACAGAGAATGTAGTGGTGGAATGAAAAAATAAGAGGTAGTGAGAGAATGAAAGAGGGCTAGAGGTAGCTTTTTAGAGAGAGAGAGAGAGAGAGAGCGAAAGAGAGGAATGGAGAAATATGGAGAGCAACAGAGGTAGCATGAAAAGAAGGACAGAGAGAGAACTAGAATTAGAATGAATAGAAAGAAAAAGAGAGGCACAGAGAGAGTAAGGCAGACAGACAGAGTTCTAGGGTTAGCCTTAGAGAGAGCAAGTGAGGGGAAAGAGGAATAAGGGAGGGAGCACTAGAGAGGAAGAGAAATAGATAGAGGAGCAGAGGGAGAGAGAGCAGGGAGAGAGATAGAGGAGCAGGGGGAGAGAGAGCAGGGAGAGAGAGGGAGAGAGAGCAGAGAGAGAGAGTGAGAGAGACCCAGTGCCATGTGGCTCTGAGGGATGTTTCTGTTCATTTTGTGATCAGTTCCCAGGATCTGCCGTCCTCAGGAACACGACATTGTAATCTCGGCCATGTTTTATTTATGGCCCTTCGCGAAGCAGGTAACGGCTGTTTTAGCAAACAAAGATGATTGCTTCTGGGGCCGCTGGCCCCTCCTGAGGTAATTAACACATAGTTCTACACAGGGCGGGAGGGGGGACTTACGCAACCAGGCCACTATTATTTCCTTAGAAAAAGGGGCAAGATAGACAGTGTGGGGGGAGTGGTCTAGGGTGGGGGCGGGGGTGGGACGGTAAAAGTGGATCATTTTCAAAAGGTCCTTTGTCACGTTTTGTCTGCGCTTAAATGATGCAGCCTCCACCTCTGAACTATGTGGGAGCTGAGGACTTCATGAAATACGAAACACTGGACTAAACCACATGACACGGACGTGGCGCACGCGGGAGAGGTTAAACACGACTGCGTTTGGTCCACATAATATGAGATCTACAGCATAAATCTACAGGGCGGCGGGTGAAAAAAAGCTGATTTTTCAAAAGAGAAAAGCAGGGGTGTAAAATATGCAATGTGATGCACATAAATCATCAATTGTGTGTCAGCCCCAGTGAATGGAGCTATCTGTTTATTATGGAGCCCATCCTTGGCCATGTTTATTTGTAAACTAAGCAGACAATATGAAAAGCTGGGTTGCACAAAAGCTCCAGACTGCCAGCTGGCTCACTGAGGGTATTTGTATGTGTTACCCCCCCCCACCAAACCCCCAACCCCTTTTACAATGCCAGCCCCTTCAGCAGACACACACACACACACACACACACAAACACACACACACACACACACACACACACACACACACACACACACACACACAGACAAACACCCTCAGAAAAACACATGCACAAAATCGGCTGAACAAGGATGGGGTTATCAGGGTTTATGTGCCTGGGGTACATCTTCAGCAAATGTCCCCTCCTCTCCTCCTCTGCCCGAGCCTCTGTCCACCCAACACAACCACACACACACACACAAACACACACACACACACACACACACGTACATACACACAGGACATGGGCAGCCGTAGGCTTCCCTGCTGTCAAGTCACTGTCCTATAATGCTGGGAGTAAGGGAGCCTATTTTCTCTCTGTGTTTCCAAGGGGGAGAGCAGGGAAGTGTGTGTGCGTCTGTGTGTGTGTGTGTGTGTGTGTGTGTGTGTGTGTGTGTGTGTGTGTGTGTGTGTGTGTGTGTGAGTGTGTGTGTGTGTGTGTGTGTATGTGTGTGTGTGTGTGTGTGTGTACAGGAGGAGTGTGCACCAACCAGCTTCCAGCCCCCTAGTGAGAAAACAAATTGGTCTCTGTTCCTGTTCACATCAATTGATGTTCTATTAAGACCAGATGGCCTTGATAGGCGTAAACCTTTCTTGCAGAAAATACATACAAAATGTCGATGCCTATTAATTTTCTGTCTCCTCTTTCATTCGCATGGGGGCTGTGCTATAGCATGATGGTTATCCTACCAAAAGCCTGGAATCAAATGGAGCCTCCATCAATGTTATTTTTGCTTCAGACTTCAGACAGAGTTGATCCTGTGTGGTGTCAGACAGAAAAGAGGGCACACGCGCACACACACACACACACACACACACGCACACACGCACACACACGCACACACACACACACACACACACACACACACACACACACACACACACACACACACACACACACACATACAAACGCACACACACCCACACACCCACACACCCACACACCCACACACACCTACACACACACACACACACACATTCACACTCACACATGCAGGCAAATATACACATGCCAATGTGGACACACACACACACACACACACACTCACACTCACACACACACACACACACACACAGATGATCTATGTCTCAGAAACACGCAGCTACACTGCCTCATTGTGTCATAGTGTCATGGTGTAAAATAGATAACACTGAAAATGTATACATTTGTATAAAGACTTCAGGTCGCTGTTTGCACAAGCAGTATCTGTGTGCATGGGTGTGGCCCATGCCTGCCACGACAAACTATAACACATTATGAGATGTGCTTGCCTCTGGCCTCCTCTGCACATTAAACACAATTTGTTTATTCCAAGCCTGAGACACTGATACTTAACAAGTGGTACAAGCATGAAATAGCAATAAACTGCCTGACAATAAAGAGTCCATGTCTGTGTTTCTCCTTGACGCTCTGTAGAGGACTGTCACACTCTTGTGTGTGCAGAGGCAGAGCAAGACTAGGAAGAGGTAAGCTTTGGAATGGATCGGCCCACACTCGGATGAAATCTGAGTCGTCGTTTAGGATTTTTTTCCTGCTCTCTGAAGAAGTATTTGATCAAATATCCAAACGGAAACCCCCAAAATGGCGGACGTATATTTCATGCAGGGAGAACAAGATCTTCCCATGTAGAATAATAAAAAAAAAACACATGAAAAGAGCATTTATCCTTCCTGGCAGTTTCCATTGATAATGACCCATCTGTCTCTGGCTTGGGTAAGACTCAGTAAGAAACGGCAATATCTCTATCTACGACTCCACAAAATGATGTGGTCTTCAGATGGTGATCACAGTTTAATTAGGTCCTAATTTACAGGGAAATGAATCTGTGTCCGAGAGGTTAATACTGTAGATTCCACGGGCAAAAAAAAATGATTGGCCTATCTCCAAATGGTGTATCAAGAGATATGGCATTTTCCCCCCCAGGGGCCGAGCAGCATTAGTAATTACTCACTGGACCATGAGTCTGGGGTTCTGCAGACCTTTTTATGAAGTCCACAAATTGAGGTCATCCTGTTCTGCTTCAAGGTAGGTTACAGGTCGGAACAGTCTTATTGTTGGAAACAATCTCCACAGAATATGTAGACATGCGATATAAATGGACAAATGAAAATTCTATCGTTTTTTTTCTATTTGATGTTGGCAGTCGATTAAAATTGATGTCATTCCTTACAACTACCTTTTTAGAGGTAGAGACCTATTTAAAGGAAAGGTATGACCAACTGTAACAACTCTCTACTGGCCTGTTTTGGCTGTGAACTGACCTTTCATTGATTCTGTCTCCGCATTGGCTTCTATTTTGAGAAGTGACATTATATTTTTTTAACTGAAGTACATTTAAATATTACAGTTAGCTGTGTCACATAAACCGTTCAGCCACCTTTTTTATTCCCGATGAACACACTGTATCCGAGGGAGAAGGAGGAATCCCCCCAAAAGACTGCCTCCAAAAGGAGTTGTCAATGCCTAAGTCTTTAGCGCAGCGACTGCAGAGAGGCCGACCATAAATGACAGGACTCAGTAAAGCCACGTCGCTGCCAAACAGGGTGTTCACTGAGCTTTGCGGCCGCCGCTTCACCAGAACCAAAGCCTCCGCTACCGTCTCAGAGTTTCCTCCCAGCGCCGTGGCGAGGGAAGCAGCTCAACCCCCAGCTCCGTATCGGGTTGCTAAATACTCCCCCAGTGGCCACCGGCCTCGGCCGCCCAGCCTCTGATCACGAGGCCACCAAACGAGTGGGCTGGCAGCTGCGAGCACGAGGCTGAGATAATTCAGGTCCGGGCCAAAAAAAAGAGGGGGAAAAGGAGAAAAAAGAAAAGAAAGGAGAAGAGAATGAGCGTGAGCATACAGTGAGGGATGGCTGAAATCTGACACTGCTTCTTGGTGGAGGAACTCTGCTGTATCAATGTCTCACAGTTAAAAATCTGTCATTGCTAAACTACACTGAATTTACACAAGCCAGTAGGGACTCGACTAGATACTTCCATCTCTTTTCTGTCCAATATTCAAGCAGTTTGTACTTATGGACCAAACCAAACAGACGTGTCGATCATCATGCAATAAAGTTACTTCAGATTTGACATCATATCTCACAATACAAACCATAGCGTGACCTAACTCTTTGATTGTCCTTATTTGAACACTAATCTTCAGCATAATGCTTTGACATTTGCTGGTACATTGAGTGGATCCTCAAACGTCTTGGCAAGTCTGGTCGGGCTTACCTTGACCAGCATCCCTCTTTGTTCTTTTTCCACCTGGAGCTGGTGGGTCTCACACACACACACACACACACACACACACACACACACACACACACACACACACACACACACACACACACACACAAACACACACACACAAACACACACACACACACACACACACACACACACACACACACACACACACACACACACACACACACTCACACACACTCTGCCTCTCTCACACACTCTCTCTGCCTCTCTCTCACACACAAACTCTCTCTGCCTTTCTCTCACAGAAACACACACATACACACTCACACATGCACACGTTCGCGCGCACGCACACACACACACACACATACACACACTCTGCCTCTCTCTCTCACACATTTTCTCTGCTTCTCTCTCACACCCTTTCTCTGCCTCTCTCTCTCTCACACACAGACTCTCTCTGCCTCTCTCTATCTCTCTCTCTCTCTCTTTCTCTCTCACACACAAGCACACACCCACCCACCCACACACACACTCAACACACACACAGACAACCAAGGGTTAAAGAATTTGTATTTTCTGCACCGCCCTGACCTGTTCCAGTGGTTTACGTGTCTCTCAGTGCCAGCCAACTTGCCCCAGGCCAGAGCTGTGAAACCTTAGATGAGACTCACACAGACTTGCCACCTTTAACTGCTTACATAGCACAGATATGGGCCAGATCAGGCACGAATGGGACACATAGTCCACAAGCTGGCTATGGAAATTTGAGTGTGTTTTTTCTTTCGTTCAGCAAAGAACAGAATGGTCTTAGACCCTGATGTTGAAGAGATTCTTTGACATAAGGGGTGGGAGGGGCGGGAGGCAGGAGGGGGGAAGGGGGCGTGATGTTGAAGGCGGGTTGTTGAAGATGCCTGTCAATCGTCTGTAGCGGCTAAGATAAGCAGAGCGCTTTTACACGCTAGACCAGGTCTAAAACCTGTCCCTCCATGTATGCATTTTATTTAGTGATAAAATCTTTCTTTCATTCCATTGTCTGGCCAGTGAATTATCATTACACATTTTCTTTCCCTGGCTTGCATATGTGTTGCTCAGAGATAAGTTGACCTTTAGGAAATCTTGCTGTGCAATCAGATTGAGCGGTTATTGCAGTATTCCCATGGTGAATGATTAAAAGAAAAAAGGGCAGTTTGTGACTGCTGGTGTGCCGTGTGTACATACTGGACACACTCTCAGTGAAATGGATGAAAGTAAAAACAAAACATGGAGGACATTCCCAGAGCCACGCCGGACGTGGGCCTCAACTGAGCCGGATCCACGCCACAGTGAGTTATCACCTGGAACAGTGTTTCCTGTTGTCTCCAAAAGAGCAGCACGTGCCGATGTTTCTGGTTGAGAGGCAGAGGCAGAGGCAGAGGCAGAGGCCGAGGCAGAGGCAGAGGCAGAGGCCGAGGCCGAGGCAGAGGCAGAGGCCGAGGCAGAGGCAGAGGCAGAGGCAGAGGCACTCGCTCCACAGCGGAGTCTCAAGGAGGCAGTGGGAACAGGGCGCCTGGCCGTAGGAGAGGCTTGCGGGTTGATTGAGGGGAGAATGTACCTAAGGTTGTGTAACTTTGTTGTGTAACTAAAGTGCTTTAACTGTGGTTTACAACTAATTATGGTCTTTATTGCTTGGTTTTGGTCAGGTCTTCTACTTGTGAAACTGAAATGGAATGTGCTGTACTCAGTGGCGAATGAATCTTTTCTGTCTCGTCTGGATGAGCTGTTGAGCTGGTGAACTTCTGTGAGTATCAGCTCAGAGTGAAGCCACGAGTTCCTCTATTATTGTAGTCATCCCGTTTTGATTTCTACCTTGCTGTGTGACATCGCTCTCCCAGCTAAAAGGTATTAATGTAAGCCACTGAATCCACAGGAAAAAAGCGTGTCAGATTTTCTCTCTTTTTAGAAAAGTTTAGCCTGCTAGTTTAGCAATCTCATTTTAGGCCAAACTGACACCGGATGACACAGGATGTTTTTTTTTTTAGAGGTCTTCCATTACTTACTAGCAATATTACACAAGCCCTGTCTGCAAAGGGACATTTATTTTGGTAAAACTATCTTAGATGATAAAAATAATGACCCGCTATAGACCAAAACAAAAGCAATTTTAAAATACTTACTAGCACAAATAAAAAAAGACTTACAGGAAACACCTTAACTATTATATCAAAACCGTGCTGTGGTCAGGTTGTGAAGCATGTAGCACAGGTATTGTATTGATAACAGCGCACGCAAACAACAAACACACTGCAGGGTGTCATTTAGAACAAAGAGCATGATATGTCCAAATCTTTAGTATTATACTCCAAACAGGTCACAGCGGGGTCAAAGAAGCTGAGCTTCTCTGGGAAGAGGTTCGCTGAAGAGGACCATTAGTCTTCATAACATTCCCGTGTCTGCATCTGCTGGCCCTATTAATATTCACTGGTTGTGTGACCTGCCTCTGTTCCCCCTTTTTCCCCCTTAGTCAGACGCTCCCAGTCCGCCCCAACCCAGGGCCTGCCGCACATAATTAAAGTGATAAATAGATTTGCGCTCGTACTCCTCGGAAAGGTGAGACCTAGCTCCCGGTCATTATCACGGCAAGGAATTGGACACATGCTTGTCCTGCGATACATATTTCATCCTTCGATTTGAATTAGACTGCGGATTTCGCGGTAAAAAATAAACACAGTCGCGTGTCTTGTTGGGCCAGCCTGTGGAATCTGTTGTTGTCGGGGCGGAGGCTTGTTTTATTTCAGCGCACCTGATAGTGAAGGCGGTCGTCTCTCGGAGATATGGCTGTCCTTGAAGGCTATTTCTAGTAACTTACACTTGCAGATTATATCAAGCAGCATGGTTTGTAACACCTAAAGGCATCTTAGTGTGTGGAGGAGATTTCTCCTTTCATTAAGGAATGAGCTGTTCTCGCAAATATCAGCATTAAATTTGACAATTTTCTGGTTATTATTGTACATAATACCATAACACTAAAATGCCCATACATTGGTTACATTGCAATAAAAAGACAGAAATGATCCAAGATTTATCTTTGAACACGCTGCTAATGAAGAACTCAACCACAAGCTATTTGTTTACTATGGTGCGTGCTGTGCTGAGTTTTTGCATATAATATAGGGTCACTGTTAGTTGATTATTAACTGACACATGACAACTTTGAACTTAGTGTTTAGCATGATCCACTTCAGCTACTCGATCATTTAGGAAAAAAAACATTACTTTACAGTTGCATGCAGTTACTTCCAAAATGGCTTACTGCACATCAGATGTGCACATAATGTCTGTTTGTGTGTTTCCTGTGCATTAAAACCCATGGCGCTGGCGGCGTTAGCCCTTTACTCTCAGTTGAGCAGCAATGCAGATCCCTAAAGCCATGGAATGACTAATGATCCTAAACGTTAATGATCTCAAAGGCAGCCCATCACAGATGGTTTGGAAGAATCTGTTCTGCTTTTCACCTCTTAAAGACTAACATCAGCGTGAAACTCATGTGCAGCGTGTAAGTGAACAGGTGAATCGTCTCACACTGCAATGCAAATATAAACACCAGCGCTGTGTTCTCTCTACTTGGCTGTTATCAGACAAGGCGCCAAAATCACCTGTTGTTCACCTACAGGATTTCTGCCACCTCCGTGACACCTGTGTGTGGGACACAGTGCTACACTCTTCACAAGCCCGTGCTTTGACAGGTGCGCTGTTGGTGCGATGTGTTGATTAACTCCACTTGAGGATCGAGGAGCTAAAAGGGCAACTAGATTCTGTAACAATTTGCCTTTTGTAAGAGGAGAAGTGTTTTAGATTTTAAACTTGTAAGTATCTTAGTGTGTGTTGTTACGATGTTGTGTGGTGTTAACTGCCTTTTGCCTTTTTTGGGTGATACCCTCTTTTTGTATGTTTAATGTACTGCATAGTCTTACTTATTCCGATAGCTATTTCCCTCATTTGACAATTTGGCTATTCATGCAACTCCTTATGTGCTAGCATTTCAGAAAGATTAAGGCAGACTTTGAATGCTGCGTCTTCGGCCTTCTACAAGTATATTAACATTTATACTGAAAATCACGCTGAAAAGATTAAATGGCTTGTGTTACATCAACAAAACAATCAAGCACTGATGACTATTTACGTTTAAATATGTATAGGCTTAAATAATTAATGTCTTATCTGACAACTGTTGGAACATTGAATGTCTAACCTCTGAATCAATCTGAATACTCCCGTCGTTGTCATAACTGCTACATTTGACTATTTTGCAATGGGCATGAGATTTCTCAGATTTTTGAAAGGAACCCTGATGTACGCTTCTTTTGTAAAGTTACCCACAATTTGCAAGTGTTGCAGTTTTTCACCATGTCAACCGTGTTTAAACCAGAAAGACAAGGGGAGAAGTGTCTTAGGGATCTCAAAAATGAAGGGGCAGAGAAAACGTGTGCCGTGTCAAGTGCAGACCAGCACACAAAACAGAAGCTGGAGTGGTGAAGGCCGTCTCAATCCAGCAACCACTTCATACTGAACCACGTCTCCAGCTCTCCCAGAGAGAGCAAGTAGAACATGCCCACTGTTGTGTTGGGTGAATGAGCATAGCGACCGTGAGCGTGAGCCTGTGAGCTTCCATAAGGAGCATTATTTACTCCCCCCCCCCCTTTTTTTTGCTTTTTGAGTCTGTGATGGGGCTTCTTCTCCTTTGCCCTCATCTTCTTCTTCATCCTTTCACCTGCACCATGACAGATGGATGAAGAGGGAACTGTTCAGGCGTTAATTGCCCTCTTCCCCGCTTTTGTGGCGGCGCGGTCCTCAGGTTGGCCAAGGCCGCCCTAATTAACGATCTTTGAGAGCGCGAGGCGGGCATCTGGTCACTGCCATTCCCATCCCCGTCCCCATCCCCACTCGCCCCGCCACACAGCGCCAAGGAGACAATGATGGCCAATTATCTCATTTATTAAAAAACGAAGGGGGGCCTTGGCCAGTGATCGTTATTGAGGCAAGGGGGTGTTAGTGTGTGTGTGTGTATGTGTGTGTGTGTGTGGGGGGGGGGGAGGGGGGTCGTCATCAGCTTGGCCTTAGACAGGCTGTGCCTAGTTTACAGGGAAATGAGGCAAAGATCACTTGAATAGCTACCCACAGGCAATCATGGCTGTGTTTGTTTCTTGGTGTGTTGGAATAAGCAATACTTCAAGATACATCTACTGAGAGCGTGCCATTCTCAACTGTGTTTGACTCTTAATAAAGAGCCCATGTTGATCATGGGAAATACAATATTTTTGTTGTGAAAAAACAAGAGTTCTGAATGTAATTTCTGCCCGGCTTACACGAAGAACTTATTGTTGTTTTTAAATGGTGATCAAGGCCTTGTTTGCTTTTGCGGTTCACAGGGAATGTTAATCTCATTTAAATATGCCCTCCACTTTGCCCTACTTTTGAAACTAAATTAAAGTAAGACACTGCCATGGCGACAAGCATGGTGACTGGTGATTAACAAGGAGCTGCGTTTCCTGTTGAAGTGTTTTCATACACCCACATACGCAGTCACACATACACACACAAACACTCACATACTCACATACATAAACACACACACACACACACACACAACATGCATGCACACTCACACAAGTATCGCTGCTCGTTCCTCAAAAATGCAGTTCCCTCCATTGCTCCAGCAGTCCATCCATCTCCGAGCCTGAGGACCATCAGCAGATGGAAAAGCATTGTTTTCCCTCCCATTGTTTGTGTGGTGTGTCCTCCGTGACAAGACCGGGCTACAAGCATTTAATCAATAAATTAGCGGCAGCCGCCAATGCGGAGTGGGCCTAAGGGTCAGTGTGATGGGGAGGAATGGGGCTGAGTTATGCAGGGAGATGGGGCGTGGAGTGTAATGACAGGGGTGGCGTGGTAATTTGCTTAATAGCGCATCGCGTGCGGGAGAGGAGAGGAGAGCGGTGAGAGGAATCAAGAGGACACTTTGAGCAGATGAGAAGTGCTGACCTCCTGTGATAAACTGACATTTTGTCTTCAAGACAGAGAGAGAGAGAGAGAGAGAGAGAGAGACAGAGAGAGGGAGGGTGAGGGTGGGGGGGGGCAGCGGCTTGTCCGTTTGCTTGCGTGCCATGGAGCAATTGCTCTAATGGACGAGCCCCTTTAGGTAAGCTTCCCTGCCTCCACCTAAGCGGAGAGGAGCCGGAGGAGCTGGCCAGGGCAAGAGGCAAGGTCGTCACGGGGACAAGTAGGTAATGACATCAGGAACACATTTGTCGGATTGGCTGGTTGTGGCTGTGCCTCTCTTTTTTTTAACCCCACAATTTCTCAGACAAACAAACACTGCGTTGTTTGTATTGCTGTTTATTCCCCAATTTTATTAGTATTAAAGCTGACTTTGTAAACCCTCACATATGTTGAGTTAAAGGTTACTCTGCAAGAGTGCAGACCACCACGGCTCCACTCTCAGGGTAAGGACAGTGGTGTCAAATATGTCGTCCACAGCAGAGGTAAAGATGATAGAGCTCAAACCCGGCGGAGCTTTTCACACAGAGAGGCAAAAACATGCTCTGCCTTTTGCTATAAGATCAAAGCACGACCTTGGTAGACAAAGTTTTCCATTGCAAACACACACTTTAGACCCCTGACTGTCAACTGTCAAGTACCACAGCATCTCTTGCAGCTAGCAGCATACAACACCGAGCCCTAGCTCTAAGTGCATACAATTATGGGATCAAGTACCATAGGTCAATTATCCATGTCCATTTCCTGATAATGCATCAAACTGATAGGGTGAGCAGATGTTTGACTTTTTTTTGGAACATGGACAATGCCTCCGTTATAGTTCACCAGATCCAGACCGGATGGAATCCTGTGTGAAGAGAGTTATCCAAGTCACGTTTGGCGTAGTGCAATTTAGAGAAAGTTAAAACAAGCTTATCTTTCAGTAGCACAAAATATGCTTAATTTATTGAGAAAAAAAATATTATTCTACAGGAAGACCAAAACCTGGAACTTGGAAATGATTTGATCATCATGACAAAATCAGAGTTGTTTTGTGTGTTATTGCTAAATGCTAAAGCTAAAAGGCTCCTAGAACATAAGGGACAGGTCATCTTATATTAAGTTCAAAACTAACCCTAATAACACAGAGCTTTTCCCCTTCCACCTCCCTCACCACACACAGTTATTCCGTTACTTGTTTATTTCCATCATTTTAACCAAATAGATTAGCAGATTAGCAGGTTGCTCTGTGTAATTGAGCATTTTAGTTTCTGCCCTTATGACGTCTCTTTGTGAAGTTGTACATTTCATAATGCCTGTAGAAGGCACATGTGGATGATATGTCATGTTCAGCAACTTATCTTTCCTTCCTACTACTTTCATACTATAAACCTATTAACCTTCGGGTAAATGGGATCAAGTCTACTCTCTCTCTCTCTCTCTCTCTCTCTCTCTCTCTCTCTCTCTCTCTTTCTTTCTCTCTCTCTCTCTCTCTCTCTCTCTCTGTATCTCTAGCTCTCTCTCTCCTAATTTATAGGAGTCCTGACTTCTGTTGAATTCTTTATTATGTGAATGTGAGGCAGATGTGATATACTCACTATTGCCCCAGCAGTGCTTTCCGGTACATTCCATCCTTTAAACTTACTTCAAAGTCAGTATTCATCCTTACAGCGGTTGGATATAAAAGAAGGAAAAAGGGATTCCACATTACTGGACCCGAGCCTCCTGTATGCTGCACAATGTCAGCTGCCAGGGATCATTTTAATACTTCAAAAGCAAAAAAACTTCTGATCTACACAGTATTCCTAAGTGTGTCGTGTGCATGTGTTTTTTGTGTGTGTGTTTGTGTTTGTGTTTGTGTGTAATAACATCTGCAGCAACTGTGCAATCCAAAAAGTATCTGTCTCTCTCAGCATTTGGCTGGTCTTGAATTAATAAGACATCGGACTGAACATTTGTAAGCTTGGTCAGTTTGTGTAAACTGGTTCACTGTTTTAACTGTTGACGTTTTAATTAGGCTGTGATTGCACATTGTCAACATTCAGTGCCAAAAAAAAGTGCTGTCTTAAACTTGGATGACCCTGTGCTTTCTTTGTTCGTATACAGTTAAGGCGGATCAAAGACAAATTTGTGTAAATGATCTATATGGGACATTTTAAATTGGATTGCCTTGCTTCTTAAATGAAAAGCAAATAATTTCATGGCTAATGCGCTTAATTTGAAAAAAAAAAATTCAAGATTTCCACAGTTGTTCTTAGCACGCGGCTTTGTGTGGTACGGCTGACGCTCTTTATCAAAACGATTTGCCTTGGCAAACGTGCACAACATCAAATTAGAAGCCTATATCCCTGTAAAAATCCCACCTGGCGACCATAGACAGTTCATACCGCAGCCCCCAATTAATCCTTGTTTGCATTTTTTAAGCTTTTACATATTTTGTTATAGCTCACATTTTGACATCAATCTGGCGGCATTCTGCTGCACGCATAACTCCCCAGTCCACATGCCTTGTAAACAGAGTGACCTGTACACATAATCAGTTTGTTAGTCATTGTTTGATTAAGCAGGTATATATGCTAAGTGCAGAATGCAGTTGGTGAATGAAAGAATGCATGAATGAATAGATAAATAGTTGTATAAAATATAAAATATAATGCATAACATCATGAAACCTGATTGATGTTGTGGACGGCGGGCCCTCCTAATGGAACCTGTCAGCCAGTGATTGCGAAGGCCTATTTAAAACCCTGATGTTTTGTTATGATTGGACATGTCACTCTCCAACTGCACTGATTAGACAGAGGTGAAATAATATCCCATGTGCAAAACACACACACACACACACACACACACACACACACACAAACACGCGCATACGCACACACACACGCACGTATAAATATATAAATATATACTTCTATAATTTCTCCGTGGCAAAAGTGCATATTATTTTGTCAACCTCAAGGAAACGCAGACATTCAAAAGAGATGTCACCACTGAAAAGCACCTTCTTCACTTGAGACTAGAGGTCTAGGTTCCGCCGGTGAGGGTTTAAATGGAGGTCAAATCATACAAAAAGGGATTTTCTTGAACTCTCTGCTTACGGAACTCTACTGTGTATGTCTTTCACTCCGCTCCGCTCTTCTAAAGCACCGCTGGGTCAGAGACGCACACCTCCCAACCTTCCGCTTCTATTCACCTGCCAGTCGAGGACCTGCTAATGGGAGATGTCCCTTTTATCACTTCCTGTGTCCTCAACACAGACGTTACTCTATTTTTTCCCCGCAGAACGGAATTCACCATCTCCTTTCTCAGTGAAGTTACTGCCCCCGGGTACTGACCTATCAACCTTGGCAGTGCTTCATCCATTCCAGCTCTCATGGAGAGATTCAAGCATCACACCACTTTAGATCTCCTTAGCTGTTGTTTATGGACAGGTTGTTGTAAACACTGCACTGTACTGGGCTTCAAGATATGTTGTCTGAATAAGGGGTCTGTCAAGGTTGTGTGCTGTTCCATCACACGTTTATGTAGGAGTCATCCAGAGGTAGAAGTGTGTTTCTTTTCTCCTGGTCTACCACCACTCACAGACATTAAAGTATTTCCCACCTGAAAAGCAAAAGGCTGCTGAAAGCCCTGTTTTCACTGGCTAATGCAAAAGAGATGGACACAAATATTTCAAACTACACACAGAGATATCCAGTAGCCAAAAAAATTAAATGATGAAATGACACCAGATAGCAAAACATGGAATGAGAACCCCAATGCCAGAACTGAATAGGTGAAGTAAATTAGTAAATACGTTTTTTTTTGTCACATTATACTGAAACAGCATAGAAAGTCCTATATGTAATACATTCTTAAGCACCAAAGTTATTGTTAAGCGGTAGGTATATTGTCAGAGAGAGTTGGATGGCAGTGGCCGTCCCTTGTTATTAGACAACATTCAGTGGCGCCTGAAGTTCTGTATTATTGGTTGGTGCGTATGTCTCACCGGTGGCTCATTCACTCAGCCTCAGAGAGGCAGGCTGAGATAGACTACTCGCAGCACCCAACTTGGGAGACAATGTTATCTGTCAGCGAGAGAGAGCAAGAAGGACAGCCAACAGTGGAGGAGTGTTGTTTTTCTCTCTTTCACCGAGTGGATAAAGTCATCACTCAGTTATGATATGGTGTTCAGCTCTCTGTCTTTCTCGCAGGTGGTCAGGCTGTTTGACACACAGACACACAGATGCGCACACACACACACACACACACATACACATACACACACACACACACACACACACACACACACACACACACACACACACACACACTCACAGACACACACACACACACACACACAAACGACACACAACTCCATTTTTGACATGTCGGACTGAAGCTGAAGTGAGTGTGTAGGTGTCTTGATAAGATAGATAGGTCCTGGTCTTTACACCGTCTGAATGAATCTCCAATACAACTCACTTCTAGCACACAAACAGCTGGCTTAGGTGAGGAAAATGACAGTCCTTGGCCCTTACATCCAGGTGACGGCCCAGACAGAAAAGCTTAAAGATAAACTAAAGAATTTTTACTTATTCGTTTATTGTGCTGTTTATTGAAAGGAAGATCACCAGCCTTATGATATTGCGAATATTCAGGGATCAAAATGAGGTTAAAGGCTGTCAAACTGTAATACTGGATGCAATATGTTCATGTTCCTCATCATTCTGTCGAACAGTGTGTGTCAGAATGAGTTTCATCTCATTCCTTTTCTCCTTTTATTAAAACAAATCACACACTCACACCACAGCAGTTTCACTCCCATACTACGTGGGAGGCTCGTGCCAAAGAGGTATTTTCCTTTTAAAATTAAAGACAGATGCCACATGTCGGGAAGTTAAAAAAAGGGCTTTGTGGGAAATGAGTCTGGAGGCACATTTTACACCCTTTATCCTATTGTAAAAAAATAACCCTGCTTTGTGCCGATAGGCGTGAGGTGTGAGCGCGTGCAGATTGCCCGGGAACGAGGGAATAAGGCCGACTCCGGTGGAACGGTGGATGTGTGATGCTAATACGCAGATCGGCCGGAGATTATACCAGGTTTGGAGAGATTCAGTCACGAGATTTAAGTCTCCGCTTCTCCCCACTGGTAACCATGCCAACCGCGCGGGGAAACTATTAAACAGTTCTGCATCTCTAAACAGGGGCCTACAAAGAGCCGAGCTGGCAGTCAATCACCAGCCATAACAGGCTAAGCTTCTCATCAGGTTGCAAACTTCCACAGCCTACGGGACAAAATGACTTTCGGGGGAAAGGATTTGGGTGGGAAGCTTATTCTCATGCATATTGTTTCTGTTGTTGTCATTTTTTCATTCGCTGAGGAAAAGGTACCTTCAAATGAAGTTCTCTAAAAGTTGCCCTTTGGTAACATTTGACTGCACCCACAGTTGAGAAAACAAAATAAAAAGTGAAATGCAAAGCGGACTATTATTGTTTTTTAATAAATGCAAGTTGAAATGTACAGAGTTAAATGCTGAAACCTGAAAGCCAAAAAGCAGACTTACAGTTGTCTTTTGTATTGTGTATATGTATGTGTGTGTGTGTGAGTGTGTGTTTGTGTGTGTGTGTGTGTGTGTGTGTGTGTGTGTAGTGAGAGAAGAACACATAAATAACTAATTAAATAAATAAAGAGTGTGAGTGTGTATTTGTGTGTTTGTCTTGTGAGTCTATTCATTGAATAAAGGCCTACTTGAGCCTTGAGCTGCAGCAGCTGAAGACGTGTCCAGTCTGTGTCTCTGCTATTAAAGGCCATTGTTGCATGAAACAAAAGCCTCATCCACCTCACCCTTCACAAACTTGAAGAGGGGGAGGAGGAGGACGTGGAGGAGGAGGGGGAGAAGGAGGAGGAAGTCCATGAAATAAATAAAAAAAACACTCCTGTTTTTTTGTGTTTGTTCTTTTCACCCGGCTTGTATTGTGGTGGCAAACAAAAACAAAAGCCCCGCTAAATTGTGGCCTAGGTGGCTTGCTGTGGTATTATCTTACACAAGGCCACTGTGTAGCTTACAAGAGGGCCCGAGCTCTGCCTTTCTCACCACGATCAAAAAGCCAGGCAACAGATGTCAAGCCTTTTGAATTCACACACGAAACACGACCCAGAGGGTCAAGGCCCATACATCCTCCCCCAGACCCCGAGCTGCGGGGAGCCGTGG
>NC_137911.1:17707279-17762279 GCF_963457725.1 Sprattus sprattus
CTTATACCTTGAGAACAGGGGCCTTACAAATGCATGGCTTTAGACACAGCCTTGTTACTAATGTCTATGTACTGTATGTGGGTTTACAGTTAACAGTTTACAGTTTAAAGTTTGTATTGCCTCAGCCACTCCTCTCAGCACAGGTTCTAAGATCGACTACATCTGTAAACACACTCTGGGTAAAACTGAATCCAACATCTCAGAGTGTGAGAGTCAGACACTCTACCCTTGAAACAGTTTCTCTGTGACCTGTAAACATCTCCTCTCCGGGTAGCCAGCAGAAAGCCATTTGGCCATCCGGCTTGCCGTAGTTGGTTATGAAATGGCACGCTGCAGTGGAACAGATGGAGATGTGGTCATGTTGGGAAGCGCCTGACCCAACCTGTGACGCAGGTACCGTAATCCCAGATTGTATCCAACCTTACCTGACCTACAGAGAACGGGCAAGGCTGCAATTATTGAAAGTCAAGAAAACAGTCAAAAATTACAGGCTTCAAACTTTGGAAGAGTATTCCTCCAAATCTCTGCTTGGAACCAAGCCACGCTCTGTTTTAAACTGATTTAACTTATGTATTGTGTTGGTTTGTGTGTTTCGTGGTTGTGTGGTTGTGTGTTGGTGAATATTGACTGTGTTTTGTTTTAAACTGATTTAAGCATGTTTTGTGGTTTGTGTCTTTTGCGGTTGTGTGTGTGTGTGTGTGTGTGTGTGTGTGTGTGTGTGTGTGTGTGTGTGTGTGTGTGTGTGTGTGTGTGTGTGTGTGAATATTGACTGGACACGCGTGACAGTCTCCAGGACTCAGACCTGAGCGCGGGTCTCCGGGGGGCCGGGGAGCTTGATAATCGCGTTGGGTTTGCTCAGCACGCGCACAGGCCGTTAGATCCCTATCTCGGCCCCTTTGATTCCGGCTATCAGGAAGCGGAGCGTGAACGCGCCCTCCGACCGCCTGAACCAGATGATCGGGTCGCCGAGGGTCCCATGTCACTAGATTGGACGGTTTCTGGGCCAACGCAAGCCCTCTTCACTTGCCGGAGCACCTTGAACCGTTCTCGGCCCGCTGTCATGGCGATGAGTGCTGCATCCCGCCACCCGTCCCCTGGTGCTGTCCAGACCCTGGACACAATGGCTGGAGGTGGGGGGAACGAATGGGGGGTTGGGGGTTGTATTTCTCTGGGGTTATCTGCCTGGATCATCCAGACCCTTCAGTGTAATTATGCATAATTGGCCTGCCACATGCTGTGCAGAAAGGCATGCTGGATGGCGATGGCCGGGACCAAAAAGCATCGAGCTCACGTTAAAGTATTCATACCGCTGTCTCATCTGCAAAATTGCCCTTGACTTGAGTGCGCCCACCCCATCCTCCCACCCTTACCCTTATCCCCCAACCCCAACCCTACACTGTCCTCCTCATCCCTTCTCCCTCCAACTCGCACACACACACACACACACACACACACACACACACACACACACACACACACACACACACACACACACACACACACACACACACACAACTATTAGAGGCTGCGCTGACATAACGACGTTTCAGGGTTCAGTCATTAAGACTGGAGTTTTTCTCTCTCTCTCTCTCTCTCTCTCTCTCTCTCCCTCCCTCTCTCTCTCTCTCTCTCTCTCTCTCTCATCAGGCCCCTCTCTGTTGTGGCAGCGCTGCATATGGCCACGTCTGGGCTCCTTCTCCAGAGATCTGGCCTGGATGTGGGCGACCCTTAATGGCCGTGTGAAGGAGCAGCAAATAGCTGGAGATGACATTGAACCGCCCTGGGAAGGACAGTGGAGAGCAGGGGGTGGATAAGGGTGATGGTGGTGATGGTGGAGGGTGAAGCATTGGAGTGCCCTGGTACGAACCACTAATGACTCTTCCTGGCCTCTCCACTCGACACGGGCAGTCCATTAATTAGTCAGGAGACGGATGTTGCGAGACGTTTCACGTGTGTGTGTGTGTGTGTGTGTGTGTGTGTATTCTGCAGGATGGCAGTCCAGGCGTCACGCAAGCAAGTGGCATTTAAGAGCTGGGATGAGCCTGACATCACGCTCTGGGGTTAAATCGACTCACCCTCCTTTTAAAGTCCACCCCTGATAAAATCAAACTGTAATATCTGTAAATGTGTCTGACCTGGTGTGCACATTACACTTTTTACGTCATACTGATGTTTCATAGCTCACTAAAGAAATGGGGTGGTTAATATCAGTCAAAGGGCATGACCTTAAAAGTAATGGTTTGGTTTATATCTGTCAGCAAAGGGCATGGCCTTACTGTTGTAAGTGCCATGCTATTTTCTCTTTGCCTCAGCTCACTAAGACTGGAAGCCTGGTAATTAGTCAACATCTCTGTGATCTTTTTGGTGTCGTGCAACTCCTCAACGCAGTCTAAGGTCATACAAGTAGCAAGCAATGTGATTTCGAGTGGTCGTTTGTTGTTTGACATGGGTAGGCTGGTGATGAAAAGACCTTAGATGAATTCGGATGTCTGTTGCACATAAATGCATGCGAGGGAATGTGACAACAGAGCAACGTTGTGCAAAAAAAACAAAACGAAACAAAAAACCTCCCGTTGGCAAACATAGGATCACTGGAAATAAACCTTTGGACTCATATTTCAATATGCAGTTTTGAAAGGGGGAAGGGGAGATACAGACAGTTTATGAAGGCCTTGCATATGTCTGGACATGCGTATGAAATGAAAAGAGCTGTACCATGTGTGCTAGTATAGGAATCATCACAATCATAAAGAAATGCAGCCAGGACTGGCAAAGCCAATAGGCTTTTAAAGGAGAGAATAAAGAGAGAGAGAGACTCAGGCAAGAAGGGAAAAGACCTTACTTACCATTTAATCGCCGCACCGCTGTGCCAATGGAGATGTCAATGCTAATCTCTCAGACTTTTTACATATCTGCTACGCACAATGGTCCTCCTTGCTCTGCAATCTCTCCCTTGTGGCTTTTCTCCGAGTCCTGAGACAATGTGGGGCTCTCTGTCACTCTCCCTGCGTGCCAAGGTCCTCTACCCACCCTACCCCACCCTTCCCCACTTCCGAGCTCTCCTCTCCTCTCCTCTTCTCTCCTCTCTGGCCTCTCTGGTGCAGCCGAGCCACAACGGGCAGAATTAGGGGAGCAATTAATGTCACAGCTGATGGCCGAGGCCGCTGCGTCAAACTGACTCGTGTCTGGGCAGTTTAAGCACCTAAGCGCTGCGCTCCATTCTTCATTAAGGCGAAAGGGGCTGAAATTACTGTCAGATGAAGAAATCAATGTCAGGTGGAAGTAGCTCAGGCTGCTGGCCGGAGAGAGAGAGAGAGAGAGAGAGAGAGAGAGAGAGAGAGAGAGAGAGAGAGAGAGAGACAGGAAGAAAAAGAGATAGGGAGAGAGAGAGGCGCAGCCAGGGTCTTAAGCCTCTTCCTCACTTCCCATACACCTGTTCCTTCTTTGGGGTCACATGGAGAAAACATGGTGTGTGTGTGTGTGTGTGTGTGTGCGTGTGTGTGTTTAAAACATGGTGTGTGTGTGTGTGTGTGTGTGTTTCTCAGTCAGTTTCCAATCAGTGTGATTTGAAAATGCTACACGAGGCATATTTCATGCTCTTTACTGATGTCTCTGTGTCAGTGTAAGAGAGGGAGAGAGAAAGTGAAGGACAGAAGCAGAAATTGTGTGAATAAAAAAAACAACAACAACAAGGACGTAAATAACCAAAAAATAAAGAAACATTTAAAAAATGTATTTTAAAAAGCAAATATGTATAGCAAATAGTATAAACTCGGGTAGTAACTGTAAATGTACCCTGGTACAATAGGCTTACATTCCACACCTTTATCAGTGATGACCTAGCTGCTCTTTGAATTAATACTGTGGATGAATTGTGCTACATAAATAAACCTATTTGCCTTCATATCTAAACGCAGTGTTTATATCCCTGCCTAAGCGTCCATGTTCTCTGTGAAACATTCCATTACAAGCTGGTTTGGATGTCAGCTGTGAGGTTTCCTCTGGGTGCTGTTTGGCTGTGGTTGTGTCCACCCCCCACACATTATGTGGCCAAATTTTTATGAGTGTTGGTTTTACAGACAGAGAGAAAGGGGAGGGGGGTGGTGTGTGTGTGTGTGTTTGTGTGTGTGTGTGTGTGTGTGTCGGGGGGGATTGGCTTTAATTACTCACAGATAAAACAAAAAACAAAACCCACTGTGGGTCTGACTTTTTTTCTCTCATTCTCTTTCTCCCTCAATCTCTTTTTTTTTCTCTCTCTGTCTCTTTTCTAAAGCCCTTTGTTTGTTCTGTGTTTTTCAGTGGCACCTATGGGAGGGTTTGGGTCTCAAATGCTTTCTGACCAAGGCCATACCAGCAAAGCAGAGCAGTCACAGGCAAATCAGAAAAGCAATCCATGACAACAAAAAAAGAAAGAACCACGGGACAAAAAGAAGGGAAAAAAACGTGATGGCTATTGAGTGGCATGGAGCTGGAAGCCACTCATTAAGGGAAAACATGCCAAGGTTTGCGCTCACAAAGGACCCTCTGCTGCATGTCGCTCAACGCCAAGGTGGTTTTGTGCAAGTGTGATGTCACTCATTGTGATGCAGAATTTGTACACTACCAAACCACCCCCCCCCCCCCTCCACACACACACACACACACACCCCGACCTGCCCTCTCTCTGCCTCCAATCGCGTTTGACTTCCATGCATTGTCCAAATGTGTGTCTCAGTTTGTATGTGTGTGTTTTCATATAAATCCTCTTTTAAATATTCCGCTGGCTTTTTAGTGTAATTCTTCCAGAGAGATACAGCAGGGGGCAGCCTGGCATCCGCATCCATTCCTGGCGGTGGCACTGCCTACTTGGCATCCTTAAATACATACAACTCCCCCCCCCCATCCCCCTTGCTGTGTTTTCTCCCTCCCTCGTGCTCTCTCTCTCTCTCTCTCCCACTCCCTCTCTCCCCCTCTCTCTCCCCCCCCCCCCCTGCCTCTGTCTCTCTCTCTCTCTCTCTTGGCTCTATGTGCATGTTTGTGCCCCTGTGTTGTGTCTGTGTACAGTATTTATGTCTGTGTATCTGTGTATCTGTGTGTCTGTGCGTCTGTTTGTCTCGTCCTCGTCATTCTGGACAAGCTAAAAATCCGATGCCAGCCAAAGTCCCTGCACAACACAGCACAGAGCAGAGGAGAGTGGAGCAGTCCTCAGTTAGTGCAGTTCCTCAGGCTCCACTGTTAACACAACCCCCAATCTGGACAGGAGGACACTGAGGAGAGGTATACTTCTAGAACATTCTCACAGATAGGTGTGACGGATGTGAGGTGCACTGAGATGGCAGCCAAATGTTAGGTGCAGAGCAATGTCTTAGCAGGTGCCATAACTCGCTATAATATGTCTAACAGGACTTTGCAGATTGAGTCACTTTCAAAGCTGGTGATGTCGGTGAGATGGCGACGGGGAATGTATTAGAAATGACTCCTTTCTAGTTGTGATTTGAAAAGCTACTTTGTGCTTTGTGTTCCATCTCTGTGTCTCTCTGTTTACTTTCACTCTCTGAACTTCCTGGGAGAGGAAGGCTGGAGAGCCACACGGGCCACATCCTTTCATAAGCGATGTTCTGTAGCCCTAGTTTTTCACCTGCAGATGGGCTGCCTTTCGGTTATGGTCGCAGTGGATTCTGGGTAGATTCTGTTTGCAGGCGCGGAGTTTGTTGGTGGGTAGGTAGGAGGCAGGACGAGGGGCTGCAGTGAGTGAGTAAGTGTGTCAGTGGGTCACACTGCAGTCACAGGCAGATAAAATACTGCCGCTCATCATCGCATACCAAATTCTCTTTAAAAGTGTCTGTGTGTGTGTGTGTGTTTTTATCGCGTCATGAATATTTCATGCACTGATATCTGGGCCAATTAGGTGTCATATCCTCTTGTCTGAGTGTACTTTATCTCACTTGGGCTCCTCTCTGCTCACGTGCGCTGGCACTCGGCAGCGTGTTAAGGAGGGGAGGTGTGCCCGTGCTTTGTGCAAACAGAAAAATAAGTGTGTGTGGCATCAGGCTCCTTCAGACGACCTGAGTCAGTTTACACACACACACACACACACACACTCACACACACACACACACACACTATAGCTGAATGCTGTGGATGACTGAGGGTTCCAGGTCAGGTCGGTCAAGACAAGCCGTCAACACTTCACTTTTACTTGCTTTGTTTGTTTGTTTGTTTGTCTGTTTGTTTGTTTCTAGGCATACGTTATTTACACATGGAGAGACAATGAATCTCATACATCCTGAATGGAATTATGCATTTCTGTTGAAACAGATACAAACCAACTCTTTTCATTGAATCAGATAGTATTCCTATGACCTCCTCTTTCAGTCCAGAGAAATATTTTAGTTCTGTCATCGAAGAAGAATCAGCCCGGGAGCTACCTGATGCGTCTTAATTACAAACTCCAAGTAGAGAGTGAGGCGTAAACACACCTAATTTATTTTTATTTTAGTAACAAGTGTTTTTGGTAAGTGATAATCCCCCAGAACTAAATGAGAAAGGGGACCCACAGATGCATTCAGCTCAGCTAATGAGGACTAAATGTGAAGAATGAACAAATGCGGCGCAATTTTTTTCCGAGCACAGGGTTCTGTATAAATGAGTTGAAAGGCATGAGCCTCTCCTCGTCTTAATGAGTTCCGCCGAGTTTGGCGAGGCATCACCGGGATCAGCTGGGTGGCAAAGGAGAGAGTCTTCCGTGAAATCAGGCAAGCAGGCTACGTGACGTGACGCAGGGGTCAAGCTAAACCTGAGCCGTCAGAGGGATGTCTCTGCAACACCCCCCCCCCCCCTTTAATGCAGTAACACACATGCCCCCCCCCCCCCCCCAAATACACACAAACTAGGGATGCAAATTATCGATTAATTCATTAATCATTAGTTGATAATCTTATCGATCGACTTTCGATTAATTGATAAGCGGTGTTTTTCACCTGAGTTTCAGTACTTCAATAGGGCCTTTACAAATATCAGCTAAATAGTTGAGTTATTATATTACATTACATTATGATAATTATATTCTATTCTATTCTATTATACATTCCTCAAGTAATTATGCATTAGGAAAAGAAAGCAGAAAAGTTTTTTTATGGTATAACAAAATACATTCTTTAATTTAAAACAAAGAAATAAATTATGGACTGGCTCAGTTCTTGCATTTGAAACAGACATAAAAAAAAAGAATAGAAGAAATTAAATAGAGAGCCAAACAGAATATTATTGAGCCTATAGATTATGAAGAAACTGCATCTAGGCTATTACAAGCTAAATAGCCAACACAACTCTCTGAAGTTTAACTCGCGCTCACGGTAGTGAGGGATAGAGTAGTTACATTCTTAATGGCAAGCCATCAGGCAAAGGTAAGCTAGCCCGCTAACGAGCTAGGTATATAATATCATTAAGCCTGAGTGAGCTAGTCCGCTATCAAGCTAAATAGCCAACTCAACTCTTACTTACTTACTTACTAACTCTCATGAGCCAAACTCGCGGGCACACGTTAGCGCGGGAGTAGACAGAGATATTCATATTCATAGCAAGGTGAGCTAGCCCGCTAACGAGCTAGGTAGCTAACTCTATGAAGTCTCAGTGAGCTAGCCCGCTAACAAACTAATAGCTAACCTGAGTTTTAAGACTAGCCTTAACTCGCGGCAGTAAGCGAGAGAAGGTATAATACAGTGTAGCTGTGATTTTAGGTTGACCAGGTGAACTGGTGGTGTCATGCAGGACAGCAGCATGCACGGTGTTCAAATGATAACTGAGTGAGCTAGTGGAACTATTGTATTTCAATACCGCATTACACAGAGAACATTTGACTTCTTTGCCTGAATTAACAATGTTGAAGTGGTCCCACACCGCACTTCTTTTCGCTCGCTTCATTTTGTTTTCTCACCGGTCTCTCGCGCTAGCGCCCTCTAGCGATTAATCGTGATTAATACATTTTGATCGAGCAACCTCTTAATCGACAATTAATCTAAAGTCGATTAATCATTTGCATCCCTAACACAAACACATGCAAGTAAGCTACAATAAAGCAAATAAACTGCATGCGCACACTAACACAGACAAGCACCCCATGAGCCACATACACACACACCGGCACGGGTGTATTGAGAAGATCTTAACGCCCCATGACAGAGGTGGTAGCGCTGAGACGGAGGGCGGAGGGGGAAATGTGTGTATCTGTATGTGTGTGTATGTTTCCACGCGCGCGCGTGTGTGTGTGTGTGTGTGTGTGTGTGTGTGTGTGTGTGTGTGTGTGTGTGTGTGTGTGTGTGTGTGTGTGTGTGTCTGAGTGAGTGTCCCTGTGTGAGTGTGTGTATGGGTGTGTGTGGTTGGAGGAGGGGTGAGGGGGGGGGGGGGGGGTGGGCTATAGAGGGGAGGTGTCGGGGTTTGGGTGCAGAACTCCTGAGCTTACACACCACGGCGGCAGCAAGAGAAAGTGGAGCAGGGGAAGGTGTCGCTTTTAATTATGCTCCTCGCTCCCCCGCACAGCTCCCCGCCATCTGGCATGGCGAAATACGACTTTAATAAAGAGAGAATTTCCAGTGCATAATTTAGTGGTAATGGCTGGACATTTATGTTACAGTCATACATTAGTGTTCCTGTGAAACACACGCCACGGTAGGGGGGGGGGGGCGAGGGGGAAAAGGGGGGTATTTTGGTAATATGTGGTGACATGTTCGCGCGACTGGAAACATCTCGTTGATCGAGCCTAACCCCACCCCCCCCCACCCCCACCCCACAGCCCCCTCCTCCCCCCACCCCTCCCTGCTTTGATGAGTCCACTTTAGCTTTCAGTTGTTACTGGATTGTTTGTTAATTATTTTTCTGCGGTGGTGTTTGCCTGTATTCTGTGTAGTCAGGTGTTAGTGAGCTGGTTGGAAATGGCCTATTTGAAGGTTTATCCTGGTTATCCTTCAGCAATGCATGGAAGAAGTTACCTGTTTTTTTTTTTGGTTTAACACATGTATATCTTGCAGAAATACTTTTGACCAAAGCAGTGCAGAGAAATGACACATTTGATTCTGTGTTCCCGACCTTCACCGTGACCTTGCTTTTGTCACCCCCTCTGTCAGTGGGTTGAGCTGTAGGAATGCATTCAGTGTTTTCACATTATTGTGAAAATAAAATAAGGTCATTTCAAAGAAGATACTTTCGCAAGCATCAGTGGCATCTCAAACTCCAGAATGAAACGATCGGGGAAGTGAGTCAAACTTGATTATTTATCGCAGCCAACAGCACTCCAGTGCTGACTGTGGGTTTCAAAGAGTAGCGCATTCTCGATCCTTAAAAACAATCCTTTCATTCCAGGAGATGAATCTCACATCTCACTGTCTCTCTCTTCCTGTCAGTCACTGCTGAACTACACCTTTGTACCCCCGCGCCATCCATGACCCAGAGCGCTTTATAGAGCTCTCTGCTCCTTCACTGGAAATCAGCGAAGATTTCATCGCTATTCACAAAAGAAAGAGCACATTTCTCCCCACCAATTTATGGTAGATATTTGGCGCAATTTCCGACACTTCAGTCTTATTTCCTGACAATCACATTAGCATGCTATTATGTGTCTGGAAGGATTTCCACCTCCCCTATTCACAGCGGTGCGCGGACCTTTCAGTCACGTTGGAGGAGGAGGGACAGACACACAAAGGCCACCAGCTGCACACACTTCCACCCTTCAAACAGGAACACTGCTGGCATTGCAGAGGCACGAGCACTCCTTTAGTGAGAGCCGTTTCCAGAAAGCTCCGTCATTTATACCTCAATGTCCCTTATTAATCACATTTTTGGGGGGCTCTTTCTTCTCCGGTAGGGGCCTTTGTCATCGGTGTCATGAAGACGAGTGTGGGGGTTTGCGTTGGGCTCATTCATGAGGGAGGGCCAATCAGGATGTGTGATTGAGGCAGGGCTGTCAGAGACTAGGGCGGGATTGGGGAGCCTGATATTTCATCATGCATTTGTGCACGCACAACAAGCAGATGTGGATACATGTAATTGGTGCTTGTGTGGATGTGTGCGCACACAAACGCACACACACACACACACACACACACACACACACACACACACACACACACACACACACACACACACACACACACACACACACACACTCACTCTCTGTCTATGTCTGTCTTTCTCTCTCTGTCTCTCTCTCTCTCTCTCACACACACACACACACACACACACACACACACACACACACACACACACACACACACACACACACACACACACACACACAAACACACACACATTGAATGTGTACTGCCTTTTCTCAGTTGATTTTGCCCAAAAGGAAAAATAAACACACACAATTGCACACATAAACACGCTCACGCTCATCCCTGATGGCTCAAATTCACATGCACAAACAGAAACCTACACTAGTGATGTGCCCATGTACAAATACATTTTACTGTACAGTCAAAAAGTATCTGTTATGAGCACTACTAATATTGCCCACATACAAACATATGCTTAATCTCCTATCTCACCTCTCATATCTAAAACATAGATATCTCCCTCTTCTCTCTCTGTTTCTCTCTCTCAGTCTCAGTCTCTGTTTCTCTCTCTCTCTCTTCCTCTCTCTCTGTCTGGTAAGGGCACACAGGACTGTCACTGAAGGTGAACATGAACTTGAGAAGGCACCTGCCATGCGATCTGGTTTTGAAGTGTAACAGGATCCTGGTTTGTTTGGAGACACACTTTTGGGATGATTCGCACATCAAGTTAAATTCAAAGAACAAAAACGATCACATTTTAAAATCCCACACACACACACAAACACACACACACACGCGCACACAAACACACACACACACAGACACACACACACACACACACACACACACACACACACACACACACACACACACACACACACACACACACACACACACACACACACACACACACACTGTACCGTCAAACATGATCTGTTTCAACTCACAACTCTAGTCCTTTGTTCTGTGTCGTGGTGCCATTATGTGAAGACCAAAACACATTGTGTCTCACCCAGTGGCCCATGTGACACTTACAACAACAGGAAATGCAAAGTTCACTTTCAGCCTGTCAAAGTCGTTTAAGCTTTCAAGGACTAAGTTTTTCATGTGCCTTGTGTTGCTGTCAAAGTGTGAGAGGCAAAAAAGTTTTTGGCACTTAGGAAGTGTCTTACATTATTTTGACCAAATGTTTCATGTGTATCTTTGTTTGAATTAATAATACATTATATTATAGTACAACGTTCTATCTACAATACTTTACCAACATTAAATTACATAAATTCACATAAAATGAAAAATAAATAGTGTCTCTTGACCAGGTCTGGGTCAGATTGTTTTTTAAAGTTGGCTGCTGTATGTGATCCCTCAATGGCCAGTGGTGGTCTAAATGGACAGTTTTCTTTTTCTTTTTAATGAATCACTTCAGAGTCCTGGACATTGCCCCCCCCCCCCCCCCCCCCCACCCCAATCAGAGACAGCTACAGGAATGCTGGGTTGAAGCTGCCTCTGAGCTAGCCCCTCACACTGCCCTCCCCACCATGCCCCCCCCCCCCCCCGCCTTTCCCCAGTCCCTCCATGTCATGGAGGATATCACTTTAACTTAACTGATGAAAGCAAGACCCCCATCTCATGGCATTAACTTGTTTATCTTTAGTCGAGTTAAAGTGAAAAAAAAAAAAAAAACTTTCAAGCTCCATTGCTCATTCTGTGCAAGAGAGATAGATGGAGAGACACGGAAAAACAAAAGACAGCCGCTGAAATTTGCATGGTGCTCAATTATACATTAGCGAACATCACTTGGCAATCTGTTCATATCAATTTAATTGGATTTTAATACTGCCTCTGATCTTGTTTTCTAATTAACAGCAGCGCCTGGCAATAAAGCGAAGGCATGCACCCAGCAACACCTTTGATCCTTGCCATATGGAGTTCCATAGAGCTCCCAGGGAGGAAAAAAATCAGTCACCTAAATATGGGGCCCTGACAAGCCCACCGGATAGACAGGAGGGTTATCTGGGCAAGGATGGGGTGGGGAGGGGGGTAGGAGTGTGTGTGTGTGTGGGGGGGGGGATGTGGGAGGTGTTAGTGGTGGCTATGAAGGTGGGGGGTACAGGGGTATTTGTGTTAGGATGGGGGTATCATCAGGGGGGTGGGTTGGGAGGTGGTCATGGTGGTGGTAGGGGGCTAGGGGTAAGTGTGTTAGGTGGGTATCACATTGAGGACGGAGGGGGGGGGCAGGGGTCTGTGTGTTAGATCAGGGTATCAGGAAGGGAAGATGGGGGTGGGGGGGTGGTAAGCGAGACCCCCAGATGGCCGGATATCTCTCCTGCTCTCGCCCTCATTGATTAATTTCTCTCCTGATTGGTTGCGATTACTGATAAATAAAACATGATCTCGGGATCGGGATGCAAATCCGGCATCTGAGCTTAAGGGAAATGTTGATTGCTTTTTTTTTTCTGTTTATTTATTTTTTTCAAATCTGTTTATTTCTACCCTTGTTGCCCTCAACTTTATATTTGACGAGGGACCACAGGGGCGGTTTTCATCTCTCCCTTTCATGCTGGAGGGGAGGGGGATCTGAACCTGCATCTCGGCGCCTCTCGGCGCGCGGGGCTCGACGCGCTGTTTTTGACCCGTCCTCGTTGCTTCCCGCTCCGGAGGCAATCAAAAACACGAACCCCGAGAGGAATGTGGTTAACATTACAAAAACAACACGCTGAGCATGGACGCCCAACATGGAAGCCAAAATAACAACTTCAATACTCGCCCTGAAGTTGCTTTGCATAGTGCGACACCACTCTCGGTCAGAGCCAAACACACTAGTTACACAAGATGAGAAATGAGTACACAGTGTATGAAATGCTATTAATCCACCTCTTGGATTAGATTAAGAAATGATGTGTTATTATTGCTTGGCTGGTGATTGTCTCGTCGCATGTTTGCCTTCTTACAGTGCGGTTGGGCTGTTTCAGATTTCCCAGAGCTTCACTCCTTGGGTCAGCTAATGTTACCATTGTTAGGCATTGGCAGCCACCCAACAGAGTCGTCCACACTCCAGATTCTCCTCCAGGTTCTTTCCACCATCGGAGCTCATCTGGGGAACTTTTACGCCTCGTTGTGACAGGACTCTGCTCGTTCCCCCCCCCCCCCCCCCCCCGCCCAGTCCCTGCTAATTGATGGTGTTTTTGCGTAGCGCACGTCGGCACCTAATGCCCGTCACTCAGTGCCAGTACTCAACCCCTCAGCTGGGGGATGATGGTGAGAGACAGGCAAAGGCACTTCAGCCCCACCTCACCACTTACAACTCTAATTGTTATTAATGCTCTATGTCAAACCCACAGAAGCAGCCATGGAAGTGTGTGAGTGTGTGTATTTTGAACAGAAAGGAAGTATGTGTGTGTATGTGTGTGCGTGTGTGTGTGTGTGTGTTTGGGGATATGAATGAGAGAAGGAGTCAGTGTGTGTATGGGTGTGTGTGTGTGTGTGTGTGTGTGTGTGTGGGGGGGGTGGTAGGAGTGTGTGTGTATGTGTCAGAGGGAGGATATAGCACAGAGTGTGTGTGTGTGTGTGTGGGAGCACACCAGCACTAGTCTCCTTTCTCTCTCTGTCTCTTCTTTGCCTTGTCTGTGAAGCAGACAATTGAGGGGGAAAATCACAGAAGAAGAGGGAGGAGGAGGAGTAAAAATCTGCTGTGCGTCAGGCGGTCCGTGGAGGAATTAGCGAGCGTAGCTGATTCCCCGTCCCCGTGAAGCGCGGGCGTTAATTTGGAAATCTAGGCCTGGTATGCGGAGAATGCTAATTTGTAATTAGGAAGATTAACTAAATCTGGGGAATAGAGAAGATTATTGACTTATATAATAAAATCAACAATGCGGGCCTGGTAAAATCACCATCGCCCAAGATCGCACCATCGCAAATGTGCCAGGCAGGTTATGCTTGCAGACCCAGCATGGAGCCTTTGAATGAGGCCATCTAGATAAACTGATGAGAAACAAACACCAGTCTTCTATGACAGATTAAAGCCATAGCAGGGGCTGTCATCTCCTATCAAAGACAAGATAACTTCTCTATTAATAGTATGCAACATATGCATTTATTTACAACTTCACATCACTTTATTGAAAATCACTATCGATATTACAGCAATGGTAAAAGTGGTTTATAGGCTACTTGTAATGATGAGCATTATCAGCCATAATAATCAGCCATTTTCTTAGCATGTCGAGATGGGATGTCTCTTTTGTAAGGAATGGTGGTACTCTGGGTTCTAGTTGACCTACAGATGGCTAAGATATACACAGTACAAGGTGCAACGACTTCATTCTTACCCTAGTTTAGAACAGCGCACAATGGCTTCAGTCAGAAACACAGATAACATTATTGCCACACCATTACAGACAATGCGCCTGAATTGAGGTAATAATGTATAATGCTATGCTTCCCAGTCCTTAGAGAAGTTGTCTTTTTGCCAGTTCTCCTGTGGGTTTCTCTTTAAAGATATGTATTATGTATACAGTATGGGTTTTCACTTGTAGTCTCCTGCATACGCTCTGATGTTGTTTTGAAAAAATATTTTAATTGGATATCTAGCACTGGACTGTACTGACAAAACCTCTCAAGGTTTAAAAGCGCCTACTCACTCATGTTTCCCTTTTTAAGATGAAAGCAAAGCGAGACACCTTTTCTTTGGGTGAAAGAAACTTTTACCAGCTTATTTTGAAATCTTCTTAAATGCCTGACACTCTGCACATAAACAGTAGTCATAAATCATGTCAATTGGAATGATTTAAAACAAAAGAAAATTTAATTAAAGGAAGCCTGAAAAAAAAAAACATGTCCTCCGGAAATAAAAGATAATAACAAAGAGAAATCAACATTACTTCCAGACATGTGTGTAAGTGTGAGGTATATGGATGTGCGAGTATGTGTGTGTGTGTGTGTGTGTGTGTGTGTGTGTGTGTGTGTGTGTGTGTGGGTGTGTGTGTGTGTGTGTGTGTGTGTGTGTGTGATAGCGTGTCTTTGTGCACCTGTGTGTGCTAGTTGTGCTTTCATTCAATTTAAGGACTACTGCAATGCTGAAATATCTCGCCATGGGGGTTTTGATTTTAAAGCAGTTCTGAGAGTCATTTTACTTGCAGAGGAAGGCATATAATCTCCAAGTGAAATGACTGAACAGAATATAAATGTGGGCCTGTTGCATGATGTATGCTTTATGTATATCGGGCATATGACACATGGAAGTTTAGCCAGTGCGATTCCATAACCAGAAAAACAACTCACGCTGAGTGCTGAAATAGGCCAGAGCCCACTGTCAGAGTGTTCCTAACACCCAATCAGAACTGACAGTGGTCTCCGCTTTCACAGAGTGAACATGAGACTATTATGCCGGGCCTCGCTCTAACACTAGGTAGTTCTGCTCAGAGCAGCTGGCCACCGCATTCAACCACCTTGTCACTATTCAATACCTGTAACTATACATTAAATGAATACAATGACAGCACAGTGAGACTTGCCTAATTGCAACTGCTTAAAACTAAGATCAGAGTTTGGTTTATTAGTTTAGCTTAGGGTTCTGCAAGAACATACAAGTAGAATCCAGTTTAAATGTTGTTACACACAGATTAGCGTGTGAGGCTGTACTTCATGGTATGGCCATAGTGTAGCAAAGGTTATGCAATACATGTTTTAAATAATTCAGTTTGTTTTCCTGTACATAAGCATTAAATAATAGCCAAATGCACAAATGGGATTTACAGTGAGGTTTTCCCAGCCACACTTCATATACCCATCAATTAATAGTTAATAGTCCTGTTTATTATTGCAATGTAATTATTGAAATAAGTATTTAGGGTCATGCAATTGCACATACTTATTTTGGAAGTAAATATTACTACAGAGTGCAGTGTAATGAGGACACTTAATATAAGGTGTCCCTCTCTGGTGCCCAAGGAGTTTTAGTGAGAGCATTGGCAAACACCAAGCAAGGACAACTGGGCAAGGCAGAATAACCTAGGCCTTCATGTGTAGTCCCCAAAGCAGGGGCACAGAGCTCTTCACATCTTTTCCCGAGTGATATTAGAAACATAAAGCAGTGGTCTCTCAACATTCTTTTAGTGGAAACCTTTTGGTATTTAAATAAGAGACACATATCACAATGGCCATGGGTACTGATTAAAGCAACGGGTACTGATTAATCCAGATCCAGTCGGGCAGGGCAAGGAGTTATTGGCCTGTCATCAAACTACCAGCTTTGTCTCCTGTAGTCCATCAAACTGAGTTTCATATCCTAGGAAAAGAGGAGCTGAAAGTGGTAATATCTGGGCCAAATATGATCATGATCCTGCCCAGGTCTGGCAGATCATAACCAGAGTAAGCTACATTAAGGGTTTACACTTGTTTGATATAAAATATAGTTTTATTGCATCTAATTATGCAGGCGGACTAAGATATCTTAGTCAAAACCTAGGCCTGGCTAACAAACAAACTAGCTTGCTAATTTGAACATGTCATTAATAAATCCCATTTAGAGTGAACAGGAAGTTCTTTCTGGAAAAAAAAAAAATTCCAATAAGAACATATTCACCAATTCTCAAGCGTATTTATCAGCATGTCAGCACATGGGTTATCGTGTTAAAATATATAAATCGATGATAAACAGTGTGAACTGACACTGGTCACCAATTATTATACAGATTATTTTTCTTAAACATCTGTGGTTGTTTTATCTGGAAAAAACACTTCCACCCATACTCATGAAGCAACACAATTTAACCCAACATCACAGAACATTAATGCATAATCATGTCCACGTTATTATACGTGTCTCTGTGATTTCTGGGGAGAGTATACAGTGCTAGAGCATGTCTCATAAACACCTGAGCTTGTTCTGTCTACCAACATCAGAGGCACTCCCAGGCCTCTCTCCTCACCTTCAGGGCACTGAGCTGCCTTCCAGCTGCTGGAGGAGGACACCTTGATTGACTGGCCCAGAGATTGGCGGGTCAGTTCTGATTGCGGCGAAGGTATGTGCCTACAACCGGCGGACACACCGAGGGTCGTGACCGCGCCCGCCATTCTCAGCCGCAAAGGGGCCGAAAGGGCGAGGGGGCTTTATCTCACCTTCCCTCCCTCTTTCTCCCTCTTTCTGACTCTGGGTCTCTCTCCCCCCTCTCTCTTCTAACACTTCTCAGCCAGTGCAGTTGAATGGCTCCTGTTTGACAGCCGTGTCAGCTGAGGTGGAATCTGTTTCTCGTTAAACCTCCACCCCGTAATCCTTCAGCCCCATTTGAAAACCCATCCACACCTCTGTCCCCTCCGACGCTTAGCACGCCTGTTTGTCAGAGGATGCAGCTGCCTCTCTCCTTCTACCCCCCCCCCCCCCAGCCCCAGCCCCAGCCCCATCGTCTTCCCTTCTCCCTCTGTGCCTCCCTCCCTCTCTCTCTGTCTCTCTCCTCCTTCTCTCTCTCTATCAATGAATATGCCACTCTTGCCGCTAAAGACTTAACATCAAATGAGCTTGGGACTCCATTTTCACACTTTTACTGCCCATTCCCCAGGCTTTGTTTTCAAAGGCAAGGAGCTGGGATTCAGAGGCACCGGCGCTGCTTTTGTTCTCATGCCCCCTGGCCCTGGCTGCCCGGCTTGGACGCGGCTGCGGGGAGGCGCCCGGATCAAAACAGCACTCCGAAAAAGCACCATTACCTGGCCCCCGATGACGCCCCCTGGCACTCCGCATTAAATCAGCCAGGCTGGAAATTTTCTCATGATGTCAATCAAAATGATTTTCTTTGGCAATGCAGGGGCTTCTTAAAGGGGGCTTTCTTTTTTTTTTTTTTTTTTGCTGAGGGAGCCTGTCCACTTAATTCAAAGCTCTTTATTCAAATCAGGCTAAAGAGTAAGGGCTAGAAATGAAGGATCATATCCTTCAGCAAACAGTTGTAATCAAAAATCGCCTGGAAAAAAAAATATATATATATATAGAGAGAGATATATATATTTCAAGAGCACCCCATGAGCCTCTGAGTCATTTAAATAATACACTGGACACTTTTCCTTCCAGAGAAAACTTAAGAGGTTTTAATGTGGAGAGAGAGAGAGAGAGAGAGAGAGAGAGAGAGAGAGAGAGAGAGAGAAAAAAAAAAAGAGGGAGGGTGGGAGAGAGAAAAAGAGAACACAGTGCCCACAGTTCAGTCAACAACTTAGGAGTTGCCTCTGGGTCAAACAGTGGTTGAAGAGAAAGTTACAGAGACCAGGGGATTGGTAGAGCCATACTTTACCTGTGTGTGTGTGTGTGTGTGTGTGAGTGTGTGTGCTTGTGTGTGTGTGTGTGTGTGTGCTTGTGTGTGTGTGTGTGTGTGTGTGTGTGTGTGTGTGTCTGTGTCTGTGTTTGTCTCTGTGTGTCTGTGTGTGTCTGTGTGTGTAAGGGTGGGTGTGTGGTTGTGTGTCTGTCTGTCTGTCTGTGTATTTCATGCTACATACACTATGAATAAAAATGATGGCCCAATTTACTTGTATTTCATTTTTCATGCATCACATTTCTAATAGCATATCTCATAAGTGTGGACTTGTATAATGATGGACAGGTCACTCCTGAGAGGAGTAGAGGCAGGACGAGGGCTCAACATTCATGCCTCTGAAACTGAAACTACCAATCTCTCTCTAAACACACACACACTTTTTAATTAGCCGTACACACTTTTTAATTTTTCCTTTCTTTTTTTGTTCTTTTGTATGTATCTACATAATACAGGTTGTGTCCAAATGGTTTGTGTTTGTTTGACGGATGGCTTTGGTTTCCATCTCTTGCAGATCAAGGTGATTTAGCATGTCTGTGAACAAAGGATGATTGGTGAGATGGTGACATTTCATACAATAGACTTCTTTTTTTCGCTGTTTATGTGTGTATGCGATTGTTCGATAGTGCATGTTGGTGTGTGTGTGTGAGAGTGTTTGTGTGTGTATTGGGGGTGGGGTGACACACATACTGTAATAAGAAGGAAAGATAGATAGATAGATAGATAGATAGATAGATAGATAGAGATAAAGTGGAAGCTTCTGAGCAAGAAAAAGAGATGGTTTGTGAGAACATTCCTGGTATGTGAGCACGTGTCCTGACGCAGACTTAAAAATGATGACGAAAATGTTTCTGACATGTTAATTAAACGTCGCACTGTGCTAGGCTGTTTGTGCTGAGTCCACTCCAAATGATATAGCACACATGCAAAAGAAGGTTATCAGAAGTTTGTTTTGTTTTGACTGTTCATATTTCTTTCATAGAAAATATATGAAAACATGCCAAACATTTTTTTTTGTCCTATCGAGTTGTGCTTCACAAAGGACATTCATCACTGACACAGGAAACAATGACTTCTGTGGTAATGCTGAGACTATTTATATTTCAATATACGTAGTGTTAAATACTGAATATTACTGACCTAAGAAGGACCACGATAAGACAGACCAGAACTTCCCATGTTGTACGTTTCCTTTTAGAACTCATCACTCAGTATGAAGTTATTCCCAAAGGGTGGCTGATGCTCAAAGGGCTTTGGCCCTGATATGGCCCTGGCATAGTTAATTCTCCACTACAGGAGTCTAAGGAAAAGGGATGAGATAAAAGGATAATGTTTCTTTAAAAAAACATAACACCAAACAAACACAGTTCAATCTATTTGTTTAGCATCACAGAAACGTTTTCTCGCATATTCTCAATAATATATTGCAATCATCAACACAATCAGATCAATACATTAGTTATCAAGAAGAACTGCATCATAAGCATAGCAATTTACTTCAAACGAAGAAGCTTGGCCAACCTCTCTCGTCCTTCTCTCACAGAGAAGGGACACTCTCGTCTAAACACATTTTGCTCGATTCTCAGAACACAATAGAGAGAGAGATGGGTGTGTTCTTGTGCCAAGTGGTGTGTGTTTCAGCAGGACTTTTCTCAAGTCCCCAGTTATAATATATGGGGGGTGGAATGTTTGTGTTTGTGTGTGTGTGTGTGTGTGTGTGTGTGGGGGGGGGGGGGTTGTATTTGTCTTTATGCAACCGAGGTCACTCTCTCGAGGGACAAGCGTGTCCAATGTGATGCTAGTGACCTGCCTGGGACGCTTGAATCCCAGATCTCAGAGGACACAGGATAGGCTGGTCCGCAGTCTGGTGGATGCCGTCGCCTCGTGTAAACCGAGTCCAAGTAAGTTTCTGCAGCGAGAGGGTGATAATTGGGGTCCATGGATTGCTGCATTCTGCTGATGGGTTGGTCAGGAGCCAAGCCTGTAAAACAAAAGTGATCTGGCAGGAAACATCTATGAATGTGCTCGAAAGAATAATGCAAGGAAGTAAAGACTTTGTGTCTAGTAAAGATTTGGTGTCTACAGCGCCCTATGCACACTGTATGATATGATACTCTCTTGATGCTAAGCTAAAATATCATGACAAAATCTATTTCACGATAGGAGTTTAGGATAAAACATATGATTTGAATACAATAGCCAACATTTTCTTTCATTGTGTATTGGTAAAAAAAAGGGGGAAAGAAGAAAGTTAGTTTCTTTGGTGGGTAAAAATGAAACTTTGTCAAATTGGATTATCGTGAAATTGAGAAGATTATTCGGCCGTGTCAGAATCCTGAATTGAAGGTGTGCTAATGTAATGGGGAAAGCCGGAATCTCGGGCCTTTCTGTACGCTAAAATACAGTCTCAGCCTCGGGGATCATAAGAAGATTAAGTCCAAGCCGAGACCCGTGATGCCTCGGTGCAACGAGAAGGGCAAAGTTGCTCAGCCAACTCACCAATTAATGTTGAGGAGAAACAAAAAAGTAACACAAAGGCCTTGTTTATTAGTGTAAAGAAATGATATCCTTCTTTTTTTCTTTCATCTGTGAGGATATCATCAAAAGCATTTAAGGCTCCATGTTGCGCCAATCACACATCAATCTGCGAGTCGTTTACTCCGCTACTCTCGGCAGCACATTACCGGTAATAACATTTCTGGTGTAATCATGCATATATATATGTCATCTCCCCTCAGTCAGAATGGAGTTGTTGGACCTAATGTATTCACAGTCAGACCAACTGCTGTTCGCAAGGGGAAAGGAGAGAGGGGGAGAGAGCAAGAGAGAGAGAGAGAGCGAGAGAAAAGACTTGGTTGAGTAACCGTAATAATTGGAAAATTATTTTGATAGCCTGAAACAATCTAATATATTACAGAATTTTATTAAAATAATATCAAATCAAATTAACTGCTATTCCATAATGAATTAGGTAACAAGGTAGGCAGATATTAATCGGCCCTCCCTCCCCGAGGCTGAAAGGGAAGCGCATAGGGGGGCTGTGGGGGGGTCGTGGGGGGGTTATTAAGCTGGCTTTTGTGGCTTGTTAGATGACAGAGGGAGCCGGTATTCAGACTCCTTGAGGAGATATATCTTTTCTCTTTTTTTATTTATATCTTTTTTTTTAAACATTGATTCATTTTTATCATGCTTTTGGGGAGGAATTTACTTATCCCTCTCTCTCCTTCCTCAGAGCAGTAAGTAATCATTGCCCTGCCCACCTCCCCTGGAGCAGCGAAATGATTGGCTGGCTGAAGTAAGCCCCCTCCCAGCCCCTCTCCTCTTTGGCCCCAGCTCTGTACTCAGACTTGCGTGCCATGACTTCATTCTGCTGTAGACTACACCAATTCTAGCTTGCCTGGACTCCCCCCCACCACACCACCATTTTACCTATAGCTTACTATACATCTATGCTGTTGAGTTTAATCAGAGCCAGGTCTGCGCCTTTGAAACCCTAATCAGATGCTTTGCTTTAACTGCTGTGCCAGATGCATTTCAGTCCCATGCCCGTTTGCTGTTGGCCCTGCCAGGCTCCTGTAATTTCAGTGTGCCAATCAATTACTGGGTGCACATGCCCCCATGCTCTTTTAGGAAAATAACACGGTGCAGCCCTGTAGTTTGAACTCAGTGGTGTTGCCCATTGAGGAATGGTGAGTAGAGCTTCACAGGACCTTCACTTAAGGCTTTTAAAATAACCTGCTATGAACAAACCACAACGGCCCCTCAAGAGGGAGGGAACTTTGGGTGGGATTTAGGTTCTCTGCAGATGAACTTAACATTTTTCAGATAACTTTTGTCATGACCGGTAAGATGCTCTTGGCTCTTGAGCTAAAAATCATACTGTACCATGGTAAAAGAACAATTTTTGTATTCATTAAAGGACACTTAAACAAGCTTTTTCCTCAGTTTTCCTGGGGTAGATTAGCATTATAGATAAGGCTTAACTGTCCCCTGATTTAAATGTGAAAATGAAGAGCCTCCACTATTCTGAAATATTGCGGTCTTCATAGTCAAGATGGAGAAAAACACACCGAAAGAACTGGTAGAAATGTTCACGGTCTGTGATTGGTTTTCATTTACACCCCAGAGATTATAGAAACCCTTCTCTGATTGGCTGGCAGGTGACCATTAATTCTCCAAAACGGGATACCTGTGAAGCAGACCCAGTGAAAAAGTTGAATCACTGTTCTATATCATTACTCTGGAAACTTTGAATGGTAACTATAGCAACCTTAGTAAATAACAGTTGCTAGACAAGCTGGCCATCAATAGAGGCTACTACAGTGAATGTGTGGTCAGGCAAGCTAAAAAATAACAATGAATAACAAAATCTAAATATTCTCTCATTTTGCCAAGTGGTGCAAACCTAAAAAATTATGTGGTTACAATATATGTTATTTAGAGAACTAGCAAGCTGTTAAGCTAGCTAGCATAGACTCGGAAACAGCTAGCAGACTAAAGGATTGGGACTTGGCAACAGTAGAATCGACTGTGACCAAGCAAACTACCAAACGTAATCCTTGTACGTGACTAAAGGAAGTAATATTATGAACTAAACAGGTTGGCCTTCATTTTTAAATGATTCCTATATAGACTAAACATACATGCCTATACATGTGTGGCAAGCGCGGTATAAGTGGGGTAAAGGCCTTTGAGGTATCCTGTAATATGAAAGCAATGGACTCGTCATGGGGTTCTGCCTTGTCCACTCATTTTGAATTGTGGGATACCTTGGCAGCCGTTATACTTCCCTCTTCGTTCAGGAGTGAATGAAGACATTAGCCAAGGAGGGGAAGAAATGCTGGTTTGTGTTGGCAGGCAAAGCGACCCCCCTTGACACCTATGTTTCTCTCTCCACCTGATGCAGACAGAGAAGAGACAGAGAGAGAGTGAGAAATCATTTTTTATTTTTAATTACTAATTATTTAGGTGTTTTTTATGGCTTTATTTTAGCTGTCACCATCAGAAGGGGAAAGGCGGATTAGGTTCCTTTGGGGGTGTGGGGGGCAGAGGAGATGAGAGGCTGGGAGAGGAGGGGGGCAGTTAATTTTTGATCCAAGGGGGGCTTTGCAGGCCAGGGGGGTGACAGCTGCACTGTCTTTAGCCTCGGATTTGAATTTGAATTCTATCTAACGATGCAGCACGGCAAGCACTTGGCAGGACAGTCTGGTAATCTTCTTGACACAAATGCCTGGGCTTTTCTTGTGTGCCCTCACAGAGATTTGAGTAATTAAAGTTAAATTGAAGGAATAAAAAATATCCTTCTTGTACTGAGGCTGTGTGGCTAATGCCAAGTGTGAATAGTCAGGGCTGTCCTTAGAACTATAATCCCAAATGCTATTTCTCCTGTAAGGGGGAACTGCCAAGTCGTTCGGAAGCTTCCGGAGAAAAAAAAAGACACCGATAAGGCTGGACCGCCGCTCTTTCATCTCCTAGCCAATCTTTATAGAGGTGAAAGGAAATGAGGAGAAATGCAAAGAGTTGAAAATGTCAACAGTGCCAACCTAACGTTCCCGGCCCGTAGGGATCTGATAGGGGGCTGTAAATCCCAACTCTGCTGTAGGTATTAGCTTGCTGCATCCAGGTTGTCTCGGCAGGTGCAACAACTCTCTGTCAAATCTTTGATTTTCTGTTGCACTTTACAACCAGGGGCAGGCTTCAAGAGGTGCAAGTTCACATTGCATTGGTGATAAGAGGAACCTGTTCATGAGCTGTGTGTGTGTGTGTGTATGTGTGTGTGTGTGTGTGTGTGTGTGTGTGTGTGTGTGTGTGTGTGTGTGTGTGCGCAGCTTCTGCTGTGTACATATAGCCACTCTTTTCCACTCATCCTCTCTCTCTCTCTGTCTCTCTTTGTCACACACATTCAGACACACACTTAGAAAAGGCATGTCAACTTCAGGATGTGTGGAGTGAGTGACGCAGACCCCCCCCCCCCCCTTGTGTCTGTCTGTGTGTGGACTGTAAAGTGGATCAGCTGATTCACTGGAGAATCCGTTGCCCAAACTGAGTAAACACAGGCAGAATTAAGAACTCCTGTGGCCATCTGCGTTATCGTAATGGAAAGGAGACCGCCGGGGGGGGGGACGATCTACACACTTCACACTCACACCATAAGAGGAACAAGAGCGCTGATTAGATGAAGAAATGCCTGATCTAATGACACAATGAAAAGAATAGACATGTACCCTCTAATGCTGTTGGAGCCTGTACCCATTTTTTTTTTTACCTGCCTGCTTCTAGGAGGCCTATTGCCTGGGGCATAATACCTCTGAAATTACTGAGTTGCTATCTTTTTTTCTTTCTGTCATTCTTTCTTTCTGTCTTTTTTTTTTTGTAACCTGAGAGATGAGAATGTTGGAGGCTGGGCAACAAGACGCTCATTGTAACCTCGGTGCCAGATTTTCAGCACCTTGTGTGTCACTAAAAAGGAGTGAAGAAGAAGAAGGAGAAGAAGCGTGGGGGGTTTCTAGGTGTGTGTGTGGGGGGGGGGTTTCAAGGCCGAGCGAAGAGGCCCTGGGTTTACCTGGTCTGCTGAGGCAGACTCGTCGGCAGCCAAGAGGCATCAAGACCCAGCGGTGCATGACAGGCCCTGCATCAAAGCGTCAGCGCCCGCCACACCTTGATCCAGCCCCCTACCCCTACCTCTACCCTGAGCCTCCGACCTGCCAGGGCGCCACAGACAGAGGGGCCACCCCGAGCCTTCAAAGACAGGCTCACTCACATACGAGACACAAATAAACGTCTAGACACTTTCTCCTACAGTGACCTGACGGCTTGGGATTCTTTCTTTTCTTCTTTTTTTCTTTTTTTTTCTCTCTCTCTCTCTCTCTCTCTGTCTCTTCCCCTCTTGTGTAACATCTTCCACTTTTTTCAAGTGGCCTTCGTTGTGAGAAGAACAAGGTGATTGATTTAGGAAACGGTTGGAAGAAAATATATTGCTTTCTTGACCAAATGAGAACCAAAGCACGTGTGAACGTACTACAACGAAAGCCAAACTTTTCTAACTTTTCTCGTCAATCCCTAATGTTAACAGTAATTGTAATTCAAACACCATTCACGATGTTGGTTTGTGATCCATATGTGTCTTCAAGAGATATATCATTTGTTCATTCCACATGCTGTAAATGATCTCTCTCATGTTTGACTTTGGTTGACAGTACCTCCCCGAATATTTGCACGTCAGGACTTCTGGGTTTTACATCAGAGCATGTAAAGAAATACCGGTCTGAGGTAATTAATTATATCTGCCATCACCTTAAGCGAAAACCGATGCCTCCCCCCGCCCCCCCCCTTCCAGCCTTCATTCTTTGGCCTGTCCTGGCATCTCCCGCCACCCAGTGTTAGGAGACACATGAAAACCACAAAAAAGAGACCAGGCTCCCCTATAAACACACACCACACCTTGCAGGGGAATAGTTTCACCTCAGAGAGAGAGAGAGAGAGAGAAAAAAGATGCCGTCCACCGTGTAATTAGAGAGAAAGCGTTCCAGCGAGTATACTGACTGCATCAGTAGTCGTGGGATTATGTTCTTTGCGAATGCAAATCAGACTGTAGCAGACTACCATGACCACAAATATGAGTCCAAACAAACGGAGAGACAAGACAGGGCACGACTTTCTTTTCACAGGTGGCCATAGAGTTGATAGCAGATTTGAGCCTGAATACTTGGCAGAGGAACTGATACGCCTTTTTAATATGACATAAGAACTTAAGATAAATCACTGGTATTGCTGGCTGTACTATGCTGAAGATAAATTACCCTAATCACAGTATGTGAGACTTAGGGACTTCGATGTGTTTGCTTCATGAATGCCCAGTTCTTCTTATCAGACATTTCTTTCCTTAGGCTTAAACTGTTAAAGGAATAACCCTGAATGCCCTTTAACACAACAGAGATTTCCGTTGTCTGTGGGATTGCAGTGCGGCTGGCGAGGGCACGAAGCGAGCGCAGAGGGCGAGGGCACGTGAATGGGCGCTCTCATCTGGGACTGGCACTAGCGGGTTATCCAGAGGAAGAAAAAAAAAAGAAAGAAAAAACGGGGGAAAAAAACGTAAGGATTAGAGGCGAGTTCTTCAGCTCCGTGGATAAGCTGATCCGCCACACTTCAGGTAACCCTTTTTAAATGGGGGAGCTTTGGGGAAATAAGTGTGAGACATGGCTATGGAGAGAATGTGCCTTGGGAGAGCGGACATTTAAGTTGAGCTTAAAACGTCGTGTACCCACCTGTCACCCTGGCCAGTCACTACTTCAGTGGAGGAGGAAGAGGAGGAGGAGGAGGAGAAGGAGAGATCAAACTTTAACCTCCAGAGAAGTGACAAGGAAGACGAGGCAAAGAGGATAAGCAGAGAACTATGCAAATGTAGCTTTGAAATTCAGATGGTCTCACAGATCACGCCAGAATTAGAGGGTCACTTAATCTTCGCAGCCCCAGCTGAGGAGAAAAGAACAATCACAGAGAACGTGGCTCTTTGGTCATAATTCAGTCCCTCCGTCGTTAGTCTTTGACGTGGAACGCCCCGAGCGTGGAGGAGCCTCATTTACCTTCTCGGAGATTAGAAAGAAAAAGCAGGAGGACTAATGGCTTGGGAAGTCGAGCCATTGTGTGAGTTTTTGCGGGGAGACTTGTGTTGTGGAGGGTGTGGAGTGGCGGCGGCAGCAGTGGTGGTGAGGCGGGTCGCGCGGGCAGAGGGAGGCTTGGCCCATGTGCGGGGTGAGACAAGTTATCAGTGGGAGCCATGAGTGGCCCCCTTTCCTCCGGAGACGCTGGAGAACAACAGGAGGGCCGTGCCGCATGGCTTCACCCTGGCACGCTGGCGAGCCACACAGGGCCTAATCTCCCTCACACCTCCCCTCTACACACACACACACACACACACACACACACACACCCACACACATACACACTCTCCAGCCTTTATTACTTCCCATTTATTACCGAGCTAAAGCAGCACACTCTGTCTGCTGGTAGCTGCACTCTGCTCAGCTCATCTCTCAACTGACTCCTCATTACTGTTCAGGCAGGGCCTGCTCCAAATGGAGCTAAGTCTCCAGCAACAAACAGGTAGAGGCTGGGTTTGCATTCTGCTGACTGATTGATTCATGTTTTAATGAAGAAGCATCAGAAGCATCACAGATGTTCAAATATGTCTTGAAATAAAACAAAAATATCCCTCAATACACTCACATCACTGAATTGGTAATAACATCTGCACGTTTCAAACATACATCAGCACAGTATTTTGATGAAAACAAATGGAAATACTGACTGGAAATAGCAATAACAGCCTAGAGTGACTGTCGATGAAGTAAATTATACTGGCAGAAGATACATAGAAGCCTGAAAAAGTGACAGTTAATTTACAGTAATCCCTCCCTGGAGAGAGGCTGACTCAGGAACACCTCCAACAGATTCCTAGCAGACCATGGCTGGATCTAACCAAGAACCTACAACTATCAGGGATTCAAACAAACAGACCTTAGTCAAATATGGCCTTGTTAATTAAGGTCTGCACATAGCTCTTACCACAAAGTAATTAGTGTAGTACTCAGTGCAAGGCTGTTCAGGTAAAACATGCTAATTTTCCTGAAACTGATACATTGCTTTGTTTAACCCTGCGTGATTGTGACACATATAAAACAAAAGATGAATGCAGTTTATCAGCTCAAAAAATGAACACAGACTCCGACTGGCAGTTTCATAACAGGTAAGGCATTTACTGAGAGGCTCAAATTTTCATCACAGTGGAGCTTGTAGGAATTAGCTCTGTATTGTTGTCGAGGCCAGTGCGGTCCCACTGAAAGCATATATTTAGCTAAATCCTTTCCGATGTAGTCTTCAAATCAATGGCATTTGTACATATCTTTGTTTTACGCTAAACAGCCTTTGTTCCTGGCAGCGTCAGAGTGACATTTACCTCTTGCTGAGACATCATAGGGGCAACTCAATCTGCCCTGTTTAGCGTAACATCGACGAGAAACGTTGCCCTCAAAACTGGAAGCGGTGTACGCAGGAGTTCAGGAGCAACACTACACTTCACCAACACGTCGCTTCTTTTAGCAACAGAAGCTCTTTCTGCAAGGTGTTACAGTGTGAGAATTTCTTCTAATGTCTGAGTCTTTTGAAGAGAAACATGTTAGATCCAAACAACACCTTCGAAAGACTTACACAGCATAGCATTACTGTGAGTCCATGCTGACTAGCTCAATGTATTTCTTGTTTTTTACTAGCTTTTATTCATATAGGAGAGTGTAGATGAAACAGGATATGAGTTGCAGGAGATGGGGAGTGTAACTGAAAAAATGACCCAAGCCAGACCTGTGAGTAGTGCGGCACACAGACACTGTCACTGCAAAAGCCCCCCCATACACACACACAAAAATGTATTTTAACCCCCAGAAAGCACACTGCCATTCGAATCAGAGAGGAATTTAAGCACAAAAAAGCTTTATTATTGCAGGTTGCTTCCGTATTCCTAAGCAATCACCCGAATCAACATAATATGTTCAGTTTGGACACTGATTACAGTTCTACATCACAAAACATGATAAATGGATCTTACACCACAGATTAACAGATCATTCTGAAGAACAAAAACCTGACTGGTGTTTTCAGTATTTCTGCAGGGAAAACATAAATCGCTTAATATTTTACTAGAACTTATTTTTAATACTTATGGTTTAAGGGTCATGCTGCTTAACAGGAATTATCTTACAGTATTTTTATATTTGTGTGACCTATTAGTCGAAAAAATAATCATCTTATAAAGTGAGAATGCAACATCTTACATAACAACTTAATTTTTCATCAGCTTAATCCTTCATATTGATTAACATGATTCCAACCCGAGCCAGGGATATGGGCATTCTAACATTAATGGATTTTCTATTGGATTAGTGTGGAGGATCCTCTCGCAGACACACATAAATACAAAAGTTAAAGAGAGATGTTCTCCTCATCAAACCAGTACCTCTGACAGACTTTAATTCCATAAACATGGTTGTATAGTTGCGACTTTAATTCTCTCAAAATATCAACAAAACAAGCATATCTGACGGTCTGTGGCTTAATCCAAGTGAATTAACGAGCCCATATTCAAATGAGACGTGATGGCAAAGCGGAGAGGATTTGAAAAGCATATTAAAGAAATTCATACAATGTTTAGAAATGCTCAGTCGCTCATCCGCGGCCTGGAAGCCCGTAAGATGTGCGGAACACCGAGGGGTTCTTGTAAATCTCAGTGCATTTTCTGCCGTTCTTGGACATAATGTGCATTGTCGAGACCTGAAACAGTACTTTGTCTCCCTGCATTTACAATTCAAAAAACAAATACTTTTCACTGGCATCCAAGCAATGGGATTTAATCTTAATCCTAAATAGATGTGTGGGTCTTTACCGTCGCTTAAAAAGCCAGCCAGTGCCTCGCCGCTGTCCTTCCAGCCAAGCGAATGCCTCCCCCAACAAATGATCAGTAGCGTACAGCCCTATTCTCTTTACAAGTAGTCTTTAAATTAAGTAAACTTTACCCTGTTGGGTTCATAAATTTGGTGGCAGGAGTATTTTTCCCCTGGCCAGTGGATTTACTGGGGGAGTAATAACTGTCATGGTGAATGGCTGGTAAAGTGCCGGACAAGGGACCAACAGAAGGAGAGTATTTATCACAGTATTGACTTTCTGACTGCGGTGTCGTGAACTCTTTTGTCATAAACTGGAGCACTCAGAGCGAGCGCGGCGATCGATAAGAGGGAAAACTGCTGTCAGGTCTCCTCCCAGGGAGCATTGCTTTTGCCACAGCCACTTACAGGGCTGATAAATGCTCTGGTGGCGGGGGAGAGGATCCAGGTCCCATCCCCCTTGCTGGCCTGGGTCTCCGCACATGATGGGACAAAAAAAGAAAAGAAAGAATGAAAGAAAATAAGAGGAAGAAGAGGAGCATGCTTTTAGTTTTAATTGAATGCAACAATGTCATAGTGCTATATGAAATAACACAACAGTGTCCACTCTGAGTCAAAGGGATTGACTGTCATTTGACAATACATAGTTATAACACACACTATCCTCCAAAGTACCATGGCATCATACCTGTAAATGGGTTGATATGTATTACTTAAAGCTCTTCATGCCATTAAATTGTATATAATTTATTACACAAATCAGTTTATCACAAATGTACCCAGTGATTGTTCATTGTTAAGGTGTTTTTTTTCACCAGTCAGACGAATGCTAAATCAATAGTGTCTGCATTGTTATGAATGCTGATTTTCACAGCACTAAAACAGACAGTGAGGGATTGGCGCGCAAGACCAAGATGCCTGCAGGGAACGATAAGCAGACAGCTCGCATGACCGTGACCCCTGCTTGTGACCCCTGCCCCTTCTCATTTCAGGGTCAGACATGAGGGGAGTTTACGTTCACAGCCAATTTAAGGCCACTGGATCTTCCTGGTAGTTAGCATAGCCTTTCACCTCAGCCTGTTGTCAGCTGGCCTCATAAAAGAGTTTATCACTGCTGTCTAGGCTAGAATAAGACATCATTTATGTCAGGTGTTCTGTTCTGTTTTTCTATATTTTCTTTTTTTCCACCCTCATTCTTTCCTTCTTCTTTCTCTCTCTTTCTTTACTCCTGTTCTTCCTTTCTTCTTCTTGTTTCCTTCCTTTTTTGTCCTCCTTATGTAAGTCTAACTCTCTCTCTTACATTTCCAACTGTTATTGTATTAGTCAGTGGATTACTTGGAGGGAGAAACCTTTAAGGTTTATGGCGACGTTATTATTGTGTTGTCGCGACAATGTGAAGAGATTGGATCTGAGATTCCAGAAGTCAAAGATGTCATGCTGGTCAGTGAAGTTTCTTACTCACAAACTCTTGTTCACTTTTGCTTCCAGAAGATAAAACTCTCCAATTATTGAAAGAGCTAAGGCATGGTAAATTTGTCTTTTGCCACAGTGAGTGGAGAAATATTATCTCTATTGTGCTAAATATGCTCTCTTCTCTCCAATATCCTTAAAAGCGAGGGGGTTTCATTTTCAGGTTTATAGCGGGAATTACCTTTACCCAGTTAGAACACACTATTGTTGAGACTGCAACAGCTAAGTGTCTTGTCATTTATACAAGGAGCCAGTGCATATTGACAGTTTAGTGTGGGTAAATGTCAGGAATAATATTCGGAAGAAAGGGATGATTTATTTCCACAGGAATTTCACAACTTGGCCAGAGAAGGTAAATACGGGTGGCTGAGAGAATGTTGATGGATTTTCTTATTTTCATAAAAACTAAGCCTTTCTGTCTTGCCATTCAAATTTTAAATGTGGGCACGGAATACAAACTACTTTATTTGAATAATATGAAGGCAAACAGTATTTCCTGGCAAACGCCACAGAGCTGCGAGCCGATGGTTAAAAATGTAATCTCACACTGATGGGGCGCACCGTGTAATCAAAGGAAAATAGAAATTTGGCTGTGCCTGCCCTTGGAGAGATGGCAGAGGCGCGCAGGGCAACGTTAGAGTCAACCTGTGCATAGACCTGAGCTCACAATCATATGCTCCGGTGTTTTCTGTGGGCTTTTCTCTGTGCATGTAATGGGGAAGTTGGCAGGATATCCATGAAGGCAAGCCCCTGACAATTACCGTTTCCTGATGCTATTAAGACACAACGCAAGAGAAGTATATTAATGTCAGTTTCATTTGGTGGTTTTGCCTCTGTAAAAATACACAAAGAGATAATTTATTGGACTTGTCAATGGAGGATCATGCACATGCATTAGAGTTTATTTTGGGAATGTGGAAAATACCTGTGTTTGTAAAATGTAATGTAATACATTTCCAGTACCATTTGCAGAAACCCTCAGCCATCAGCCACTTTTTTATATTCTGAATGTTTTTCAGAAATGGTTGAATTTTCAGTGTTGGCCCTTATGGTCAGGCCAACAGTTTGTGTCAAGAAAATGGTATAGAGGTAAAAAATGCCTGTCTAAATGGTCTTAATAAAAGTGTCCTCTGTGTGTGTGTTTGTCTGTGTGTGTGTGTGTGTCTGTGTTTGTGTGTGGTGTGGTGGCATGTGAAAGGAAATGAAGAGAGAGAGAGAGAGAGAGAGTAATTCCATGTTTCGGTGTGCTATAAGCTGCAATGCACCTTTAAAATGATTGAAACTACAGAATGGACACCCAGTTTTCCAGAGTCTGACCAGAGGGACACATGAGCTTCAAACATCTGGGTAAACACGCCCTTTCGCCTACTGAGGCGGCGTCAGCTTACTGGTGGCTCCTGCAGCGGGGAGGTCACACTGTAGGCAAGAGTGGTTCTAAGATGACTGTAGCACCTACAATGATCTGTAAATGTATATCAATGTAAATGTTAAGTCTTGGATTGATCCTTACAGTATGGGGAGTTGTCTGATCACAGTTTCATTACAATCTGAAGTACCAGCCATGGTTGTATAATTTGACGTGGGTTTCATTTTAGTTCTGCACACTAATCAGCCTCCTTGGCACCTCTGTCCTAGTCAGTTCCAGACGGCCAGTCATGGGGTTAGATGGGCAAACGGACATTGTCTTTAGAGACTGAGCTATACTATTGGAGTGGTTTGTAGGAAATGCATAGAAATGGATGTTAGATTACATCACCAACCGTTTGAGGACATTAAGCTCTCTTTCTTTCTGGCTCTCTTCTCTTTGGCTCTTCTCTTGGCTCTGGCTTTTACCCTTATCTCTCTCTCTCACACTCTCACGGTTACTCTCATCCTCTCTCTCTCTCTCTCCTGTCTCTTTCCTCTATCCGCCCATTCACCCATTCAGGAGTGGGTTTAATTTCTTTGCGTTCAATGCCTTCAGGTTTTCAACTATATTTTGTAAATATTTGAAACTATTTTGTTGTTTTGTCGCTATATAAATACAATTGAATTGAATTGGACATTTAAGGGTATTTGTTTTATTTGGCATCCAGCCTGTTTATTCAATTGCTTTTATTTACAGTTGTACTAATTCATTTGGGTTTTTACCTGACATTCATTTTTACTGATACATGTAACATTTAAGCTTACCATTTATTGTATTAATAAACTGTTCATTAATTAACCATTTAGATAACTCCTCGTGTACCATGCCATTACATTGCACTAGTTTATACTGCTAGGTAATACTGGAGGTAATTTGATAATTTGATGGAGTCACATTATTCGTATTTTTCCACAATATTTACCACTCTAATGCATTCTACTGTCCCATAATGTTCAGAAACACTTAAACCCTCCAGCCTCCCTCCAGTTGCCTTCAATCTTCGGTAACACTTTGGTTCCCCTTTCACAGTGTTGTACTGTTGTTACTCTTGTACATGTTGCCTTGAACATGCCGCCCCTTTTTATTGTAGAAGTGGTATCCTCGAAGAACAGTGGCATGTTCATTTGGAAGAGGTTTGACATTGTCCCTCAAGGTAATAACCCTCTTGAACATGCATAGGAACATCAACATCAGAGTTTGTTAGGGTGCTTTAAGAAAAATACTAACACAAACTAAATTACACTTGACCTTCATTTGCGGTGTGTGGGTGTGTAATTGAAGGGCATAAACTTGATTGTCACGAAAAAAAAACCATCTAGATTTTGCCATAAAATATATAAATACTGTATGTATAGTTATCTGTAGGGTCATAGTAGAATCTCTGGACTGTTCATTACCATTGTAAATGTGCATCCACATGTGTGTTTAGTTTAGACTAAAACATCTTTTCCTTTGTTCCTTTTTGTAATGTTCTGTATGTTTATTCCTATTCCTATTTTCATATATTCAATTGCACATGGCCTTGCTACTCTCCTAATAGGAGTACTGCAAGTTTCCTCCTCTCCTATTTTTAGTTTATCTTCATACTCTTGGTCCATTTTCTATTGGACCTAGTCTATTTTAACAGCCAATCGCAGTCTTTTTGCTAAACCAAACTTGCAATATCTCTCTGCCATTTTCAGTATGAAATTTAGAGCCGTTTTTGCTTGATTATCTCTTTATTATCTGGATAATCAAGTGCTCAGCTCGGCCACTCGACCTCTATGCTTTCCCCAGATTATCACCATCTACATCAGTCTCTTTGAGCTCCTCAAGTCTCCGCTAGGACACCAGGGCCCTTGCTCTCTATGGTTTGCAATATAACTTGGTACATTAGCATAATGGTCTGAAAAAGTCTTAAATATCAGTTAATGACGCTGGCTGCTTGTGTTTGAGATTCCAGAAGTAAGGAAGGAACAAAACAATAATGATGAGAGTTTGAAAATAACTGAAAATGAAGCATTTTGCCCTAGAGCTGGCAATAATTCAAGCAGCATGCTATATGTAGTGAATGTAATCTGCAGGCAACGTTTCCTGGACAGAGTCCAAATTTCCTCTATAAACAAAAATGTTGTTGGTGGATGGATACCAGAATAGGAGTGTCTTGAGATTGAAAGATTGATAATGGGAAGCAGGCTACGTTTTTGCTCATAAATCAAAGAGAAGGAATCCAGTTAACGAGCCAGGCATTTATGCAAACAAAGCAGAGGGACACGAAGAAGATCATGACTGAGAAACATGTGGCGGAGCGCAGCAACTTGGACCAGGTGACACATTAAGACGACATGATTATTCATGTTCATCGATAATTCATGTGATCGGTGTGAGGGTATTCGTGCTGTCCTGCTACTCGAGGCTGGTCTGGTATTAGCATGGTGCCCTGGCAACCCCAGAGTAAGCAGATCCGTGTGAGCTCAAAGCCAACCTGTGTCAGCAGCCAACGATGACGCGATGACAGGGCCTACAACGGAAATGAATGATTAAAATCTATATCTCCTGATACACTCAGACTCAGGCTGAGTGAAAACCTGCTCTGGGCAATGACTGCCACCAAGTAACCTTTCCGTTGTTTTTTTTTCTCTTTCTGTTCTTTCGTTCTGTCTTTTTTTACTGTCTTCTTCTCCTTCTTCCTTCATCTGTTTCATTGATCCAGGTGAGTTACAGGAGGTCCGTTTTCAGATCAAATAGCCCACCCCTGCAGATAAAAGTGAACACTGTCAAGACCTCACCTGTATGCCCATCCTTTTCTTTCCTCACTGAAATATCTGGTTTCACAAGGAACTTGGTTTGAGGTTCACACACTCAACTGGCTGCCGTTTCTTCCGTGGGATCGGTGCCAAAAGAGCCTCGAGGCTCACACAGGGTACGTCCATGAGCACAAAGACAGACTTCTCTGAGCTGGCCTTCAACATCCACATGGGCAGAACAAAGACGGCAGTTCAATAGATTTTCTTGGCCCGATATATTCTTGATTCTTGTGGCTTGATAGTGTGGTATTCATTTAGACCACCGACAGATTTATTTTAGCAGAGGTCCTTTCATGTAAACAGTAAACTATCTGTGTACTCATATGTTTGCACGTGGACCATTGTGATATAACCAGTACTGGTGCCACTTCAAACCTGCTATGTATGCACCAGTATAAAGAATTAAGTCAGATCTTTAGTAAACCACCTTAGGAATCTAGCTGTATCACCTAAAAGTTCAGTCTAAATAGAAAAAATAAGAACTCCACAAAACAGTTTTGATCCCCGAATTATGGAAATGTTCTGTAATGTGGTCAGACTCCTCAGCCACAGACTTCACAAGGAAAGCCTCCCTAATTAAATTTCTCTAAATGAAGGCTTCTGTCAGCTCGAGGTGTGAGGGCCTGACACCAAACCCCAGACAATAGGCACAAATGTCGTGACACCTTGTCCGGGGAGGTTAGCGGCACCCATCTGTGACCATTGGAGAAACGTCTAATTTGTTGGCCCAGTTGAAATTTCAGTCTTGCTATATCCATTTAAGCGGCGGCTGCTGTCATCCTTCTGTGAACGAGCCATGGCACTTTTTCACAGGCCTCTGGGTCCTGTAGAGCAGCCTTAGAGGCTGTAATTAAAGACCTCTGTGTGCAAATGACAAACCCCAGTTATGACATGCACTCGCAACAAGAAAGGACCTCATGACATTGGGAAGACAGGTATTGTGGCTGTGGATGAGGGAGCTTTGTGAGGAGTGGCTCTGATAATTACACGTTAAAAACAAGCACTTTTTTCTTGCAGGTCTGTTGTTTGGCAATCATTTCAAAGGTTGCTTACCCTAAAAATACTAGGGTGACCTCATAGGTATGTGACAGCAGCGTGTTCATTGACTGTTGAAGGTTAAATGGCCCTTGGCGTCTTCAGGGCATAACACTGCTCTTGGTGGTTGCACATTTAAATAGGCCACATCAGTTGATCATGTCTGTACACAAAATGGATGTTGTGAAATTTAAGAGAGACTTCATGTTTACAGTCTTTTCAATGCATGGTTTAAAACAGATTGTGACATGTTGGGTATTGAAAAAACGGTTGTAACAATTATACAAATAAACTTTGAAAAATAAACCCCTTCAAGATGACCAAATTGGAAAGGTGGGGAGTTTTACAAAAAAAAGTAATAAGACAGAAGCATCTCTCCCCATATTCTACACCGACTGAGAATTTCCTGTCCGAGTATCTGCATACAAAACTTGTTATTCCGTGTCTAATATGTGCAAGTGTGCATGTGGGATACACACCACACACACACACACACACACACACACACACACACACACACACACACACACACACACACACACACACACACACACACACATACACACACACACACACACACACACACACACATACACACAGGGTCTTAATCAAAAGTAAAATAGTCTTTATATGTAGTTTATAGAACCCCCCCTCCCCCCCACCTCACTGATTTTCAAAACCTGGTTATGGCCCTGGACCACAGAAAGACTTAGCAGTAAACCTCTCTACTGGACTGGTGCCAGAGACCCAAGGGAGGAATATCTTTTACGAGGGGAGGAAGGAAAGCTGTGAGCCACTAATGCTAATCCACTTATTAAAAGCAACAACTGCAAGGCTGGAGCTGGACTTGGATATTAATACCTAATCATGAGTTAATTAAAGAGGACTTGGCTAGCGAGTAATCCTCCGTGATCGAACAGGGAGATGGCAGAGACCAGGGGAATCCTGAAGGGGAGGAACGGCAGACTGTAACCAGAGGGCAGACGCCTCGGAGCAGATGTGGCCCAGATCAGGGCCAGAACCGACCAGTCCAGAGTCAGCAGGGACAGCATCTGCAGCACTGTAGTACCAATGTGTACATGTGTACGTGTGTGTTTGTGTTTGGTGTGTGTGTGTGTGTGTGTGTGTGTGTGTGTGTTTGTGTTTATGTGAGTGTGTTTATATATGTGTGTGTGAGTGTGTGTGTGTGTGTGTGTGTGTGTGTGTGTGTGTGTGTGTGTGTGTGTGTGTGTGTGGTGTGTACTTGTAAGTGGGGGTGGGCCATTTGATCTGCACCTGATCCAGATCGAGAGTAGATGTACAGAATCTGAACTAGATCTGGTTCCACTGTGCGGAATCTGGACCAGGTCTGGGATGGCTGCAAGTAGTCCGGAACAGAACTGTGCCAAAGTCAGTGGAGACAACAGCAGCACATGAGTGCCAATGAGTGTGTGTTTGAGAGTCTCTGTGACTGTGTGTGAGTGTGTGTCTGTGTGTCTGTGTGTCCATGGCTGATCCTGATCGAGAGGAAATATAGGGGATCTGGGACAGCAGAAGAGTACAGATCAGATATCGGCTGTGTGTGTGTGTGTGTGTGTGTGTGTGTGTGTGTGGGGGGGGGGTCATGAGCGGTCAGGGAACTCTACAGATTTAGATAAACATCACTGAACATTAAGCAGTGAAAGATGAGCGTGTGTGTATGTGTGTGTGTGGGCTTGAGTGAGCGAGGGAGAGCAATAGATAGATATGCTTTGAACACAGTGTGGATACCAATTATGCATAATTAGCTGAACAGTACAACACTTTCATGGTCCGTTAGTTTGTGTGGTACCATCAGACCTGCAGGTTTCCCACACACTCACTGGAGCACATGTGACTCCAGACACTTGCCTGACACTACAGGCCATTTCCTGGAAGGAGACACAGAGCACAGGTAATACCTGCTGGCTCTCAGTGAGCTACAGGGTGTGTGTGTGTGTGTGTGTGTGTAGGTATGTATGTGTGTGTGTGTGTGTGTGTGTGTGTGTGTGTGTGTGTATGTGTGTGTGTGTGTGTGTGTGTGTGAGAGAGAGAGAGAGAGAGAGAGAGAGAGAGGGAGAGAGAGAGAGAGAGAGAGAGAGAATGAGGCTCCCTCCCCTCAGTATGGAAGAGGACATCAACTAGCCGCTCCTGCCTCCCCCTTGTGGTACAATGCTTCTTCATGTGAGCAGTCTTTCAGTTTGGCTGCATATCAACATGCAATAAAAAGGGATATCCTTAATATACTGTTTTTGTGTGTGTGTGTGTGTGTGTGTGTGTGTTTGCGTTCGTCATGTATGCATGTGCGCGCGTGTGTGTGTGTGTGTGTGTGTGTATGTGTATGTGTATGTGTATGTGTATGTGTATGTGTATGTGTATGTGTATGTGTATGTGTATGTGTATGTGAGAGTGAGTGAGACAGAGCATGTGCATTTGAGCATTTGTTTGTGTCTGTGTGTATGTGTGTATTGGTGTGTGTGTGTATTGGTGTGTGTGTGTGTGTGTGTGTGTGTGCGTGAGTGATCGTATTTGCATTCCAAAGAAGAAGGATGACTTATTGTGTTGAGTGTAATGCCCGCTATAGCGAGGAGCAAACCGAGGCACACTTAAAGGAGAGGTAAAGACAGATTAAGAAGGAAATCAAACCAACAGATCACACACATAAACACACACAGTGGAAAGCAGGCAGCAGACCTAATCACCCGTCAGTGACCAGGTCCAGAGGAAAATAATACGTCAGCTGTTCAAAATATATTATTTGCACCCAGGAAAGAAAAACAAATATAAATCATTATTGTTAGGTTATCCAAGGTATTTTTTTGCACGACTCACTACAATGTTTATGTTGGTTATGTTATGCAGTTTTTTTTATATTATCCATGATTTTATTTAAAACAATAATACATTAAACTATCAAAGACGCAGCCACACATGCTGTTTGCGTTGCTGTTTGCACACATTTATAAAACAGTCAACAATGTTTGAGCCTAGATATTTATCATTCTATGTCAAATAAGTGTATACAGGGAACTAGTCAATGAATAAAATAGTTGTAATCTTTTGTGTAAAAATGTGGGAAAGCATACAAATAGGAACTCAAAGAAAATCCTCTTAGGTGGTTAAAATACGTAATTATCATAATCAATTTCCTCAAATATTCCACACAAAAACTCTAAACACAGCTCACCATTCCAAGGTTACCCTTGCCCCCCCTCCTCTTCCTCTTCCTCCTCTCTCCTTATGCGAGCGCAGGGATTAATCTCAGTTTCATCGGCTGCAGGAATCACTGATTCCCAGTCATTAGAGGCCGGACATGGATTAACGCTGTTAACTCCTGCAGCAGAGAGGCTGTTTCGGGGAGTACGGGGAGCTGCGTTGGGGCTGTGTGTGGGGGAGGGGGGTGGTGTTAACGGGGCTAATTATATCTGTCTATCTCCCCACTCCCTCCCGTCCTCCTTCTGCGGCTGCATGGAATCACAGTGGCCTAATTCTAAATAAATTGCATTTTATTATATCATCATTCACATGAGAGTCTCCTCTCTTGGCCTCCCAGTTGTAATTAATTTTCTTTCTTTTTTTTTTTTTACAGTGCCATGTACAGTATTTGAGCTGTGAGAGGTCCTGCCCACTCTGCATATTGAGGTTTTCTCAGTGAAGTAATATGGTTCACAGTGGATCTAGTTCACCTCTCTTCTACAGCACAGGTCTTTGTTAGAATGAAGATCATGGATGGAATGGACGGATGGATGCTACATCTCAGGCCCACACTGATTCTTTTAGTTCATAAAATATAACCATCATATGACTCTCAGGCTTAGGATGAATTTGATATGACAAGTTTATTTTAAGCCTTTTTTCCCGTACAGTCAAATCTTTTTCAAACAATGGACAACGTTAGAGTTCATCAGTTTCCTGGTTAAAAGTTTGCTTAATGAAGAATGAACATTCCGTTGATATTTTTTACAGTGGCCAATTAGCTTTTAAGATGAAAGAAATTAAAACAGTGTTACACTCACAAGCATTAAACAGACCCAAAGCACACTTCCAGAAGTGCTTTCTCATGAGGAAAGGCAGTTGCAGTATATCACTCACTTGCTTCAAACGTTTCAGAATAGTCTGAAAATGGCCAATATGCTTTTGACTGTTCTTATATGAAACCATATGCGTGTGCCTAAGTGGTGATGAGGGCACTCAGCCACAGAGAAGTTGCCTCTCCAGATGTCGAGTGACACACCAGAGCTGTAATCACGCATAGCTGGGCTTAAATCACTCATAACCAACAGCTAGCCCTGTCATAAAGCTACACAACACTAAGCTAAGAATGACCAATCACATGTCCGCTGCATTAGTGTAACTTATCCCTTAATTAAATATTGGCAAACAGTTGAAATAGTATTGTGCTGATTTAATGCAACTCCAGATCCATTGTATAATGCTGTTCCTAGAGTACAGGGGGCGAAAGATGCCTAATACTGCTGTTGATGAAAAAACAAAGTCTATATTAAGATGTAGCATCCAGTTGCCCTTCTCATCTTACTTCTGAGCCTATTCTGTTGTTCTTCTGAATGAAATGATTTCTCCTTTTTTATTGACTCTACTGCATTTTCTAAATAGCTGAACACTTCTACTATTCAACTATTCAACTTCACCTTGAGTGTTGTAGACTTCTAGGTGTTGCCTACTGAAAACAAAGATAGCAAGAAATGTTGGTAAATATAAACTTTAAACTTGTTTAAGCATGTTTAAGTTAAATACACACCTAAAATAAGCTAAGAGTAAGAGTAAATATGAAAAAAAAAAAAAAAAAACTTGAGATGCAAGGTTTTTGCGACAAGCCACAGGTAACTGTCAAGAATACATGTTTAGAAAAGCACACCAATTTCGGTTTAGCTTGAAAGTGTCTGTGTACCAAAGCAAAATTGAAAATCACATTTCACATCTTCAGGCATTATCCAACTGCCTCAACGGTTTTTAAAACATGTAATTTACATACATTTCCACACACCTAAAATTGAGTTTCTCCTACAAGACTTGTTTATGGTTTAAGTGCACAAGTAAGGGAATCACCTGGCCATCTAGTCAGTGAAATGAAAACTACATGATGAAGTCAAAGTCAAACACATTATTGGCAAGGTATCTGGTCAGGATCATGGAATGTCTCGCAAGGATAGAGCAAGAACATCAGTGCTAAAGGTCAGCCGTTGATGTTTATATCAGTGGAGCGCATGCTCTTATATTCGTGATTGATGAGAGGTAGAAAGAACAGATGTCACCTGAAGCCACATGGGGTCAAGTCATTTACAGGTGCTGTCCTTAGCAGCAGCATGAAGGAGAGGACTGGGTCATTTACAGGTGCTGTCCATAGCAGCAGCATGAAGGAGAGGACTGGGTCAATGGCAGAATAACTGTGAATGCTCAAACTACAATGGCAGTGAGGAAGTAGTGAATTTATTTTATAGGTTCTATAACAAAATACCGCGGAAACAGACCAGTAAACAGAGATTTCTCTTAAGGTTTTGACTTGATATTTTTGAGCCTGAGAATCACCCCCAGTGATGTTACTCTGAAGCAAGTAGAGATTGAACAGAAGAGGTCTGAAAACTGATCACTAGGGGTTTCTGCATGTCATAGACACCCTCTCAGATTCAATGTTGCCAATAAGACCTGAACCAATTAAGGATTGCCCCAGAAAGTCCTATATTCCAACCTATTCAGCAGTATTCTGTGATCTAGAGTTTCAAATTCAGCACAGAGGTCTTGTAAAACCATAACTGTTGTTTTACCTGAATCAATATTCAGTCGTATATCATTTAACACTGTAAGAGGTATTTCAGTACAATAGAGAGGTTCGTAAGTCTGATTGAAATTTGTCAAAATGTCCGAAAATTGCTGAGTTGATTGTAAATACCAATGATCTTACTATTTAAAAGGAAGACAGGTCTAGTTGCTTAACACAGAGGCATCCAGAGTTCTCTGGATAACCTACAATGATATCCCCCAATTTTGATCTAAAACTAGAGAAGGAATGGGTTCTCTCTCAATAACATCCGTCTCATTCCTAGCAGTGGTGGCCAGGTGTATCATGGTCGCACGTACAGGCTAATAACTTCCTCTCAAATATCGCTGAGAGAAATATTAGGAAGATGCCCCCATCCCCCGACTTCTGAATTTAAGTTATTCATTTTACTGAATGGCAGGTTAAGTGAAGCTTTGATAATGTCCTGACAACGACGATAGCTTTAATTTCCTTTTCTATTGCAGAGATTTGTGTAAAGAAATTACATTTCAAAAGCGTCTAGGGCATATTATTTTATGGAGCCCTAAGAGAGAGAGGGAAAGAGTGACTGAAAGAGGGAGAGAGAGGGAAAGAAAGAGAGAGAGGGAGAGAGAGAGAGAGAGAGAGAGAGAGAGAGAAAACACATTTTTCACAGAGAAAGTGAATGAAAGAAGAGGTTTTCGTTTTTCAGAACTAGAATTGAAATCAGTGTAATGATAGCTTAAATTGTTGAAGGTGAATGGGCTACATGTTCCATTGAAATGCATTAACATTCATTTAGTTTGTGTTATGTCGTTTCAATACAGACATGAAGAATGTGAAGAGCAAAAAAGACACACAGGATTAACAGTGATATTGGGCAACTGCCTTTCTTTATCATAGTTTCAGAATCAAGTTAGCATTGTAGCGTCTTTAATAAAAGTCTTTACAAAACCTACAAGATTCACCCTTAATTATAGCCACTGATATTACTTTCACACATTGAATTTTCTTTCTCTGAGAATTCCCACCCTCCATTATTTTGCATGAGGTACTTCTTTAACACCGCACATGGTCTGTAAATTATCTCAGAGCATATATTTAAATATAGGTACTGTAGGCGGTCATACATACATACATACAGAGAGAGAGCGAGAGAGAGAGAGAAAGAGAGAGAGAGAGAGAGCTCAGCCCCTCCCCCAGCCTCTCTGGTTCACAAGCTTCCCATTCACATCTTTAAAATGTTAATTGTGCATAAATTGAGCTGTTATGGATCAAGGCCATGGGAAAATAGGACGAGTGCAAGAAAGACAGGGAACGATAAAAAATATATATATAAGGAACCGAAGCAAGGAAGGAAGGTAGGAACTGAGAGGGAAGAAAAGTGAAATTACAGCCTAACCCTGGACACAATTAAACAAACACAGGCCATAGATGTGCTTATTGTTTTCACCAACACACTATTTGATGACATAAGTAAAGGTGACAGCACAGTGAGTCTCACATTGGTTCTATGTGCTAGAAGTGATTCCCAAACAAAGATTCCCAGACAGGCGGGAGGGGTGGAGCGGTCACAGGTAAGGTGGACCCCAGTGGACTAATCCTCCTTCTCACCCTGGTGCTCTAAGGATATAACAACTAATAGAGCTAAATTAACACCATCAAAATAGACCTGCAATAAGAGAGCAGGTAACAGGGTGTGATAAGCCCAAACACACATCTTCACTCACTGAGACTGTTGCTGTGTCTTTGTGAGATGACAGAGTTCTGTTTGCTTCTGAGTTTCTGAAGATGAAAAGCTAAACTTGACAGACTGCTGTCTCTGGTGTGTGAGAGGTATGCATACCTGCTGAAAGAAAGGTGCCAAAGTGGTCGTTTTTCCCCCCAGCCTTGTTATTTCCTGTGTGAGCAGATAAAGAGGCCCACTCCTGTGGCCCAGTTCCTGGTTTAACCTTCACTTTGTGCCACAAACCACAGTGATGAAGCTGATCAGGCTATCAGTATTAGGGCACCACCTGAAAACAACCACAAAGGCACGCCTATGCACTGAGCTCCACAACCACGAAACTGCCTGGTCCCACCCCTGATGACCACTATCTCATCAGCCAGCATGGCTGACCACCGACAGTCCCCATCCAACCTGACAGAGCTCGAGAGGAGCTCCAGAAACTGCAAGGTGGGCAAAGCTTGTTGCGTTATACCCAAGAAGACTCGAGACTGTTATCGCTGCCAAAGTTGTATCAACTTAGCACTGAATAAAGCGTCTGAATATGTCAATATTTAAGTTTTTCCTTTTGAATAAATTTGCAAACATTTTTAAAATCCTGTTTTCACTTCGTCATGGTGGGGTATTGAGTGTGGACTGATGAGGGGGAAAAAGTGAATTCAAACGATTTTAGCACGAGGCTGCAACCTAACAAAATGTGAAAAAAGTGAAGGGGTCTGAATCCTCTCTCAATGCACTGTAGATACCGTAAATACTCAAATAGTGGCCGGGGCTTGTATTTACTTAGGTTGCACAGCGCACCGGCCATTATTTGGGGCAGGCTTGTATTAGGGGCAGGCCTTTATTTCTTACTTATCTTCTGTTATAGAATTGTATTATTTAAAAAATGGGCATAATTGCAGTAGGCTAATATAATTCATTGCATATGCGTTCAACACTTCCTGCACATCGCGTAGCGCTTTAGGTCGGGGTGTCAACGTAAAAAATAAACATCGGAGTTATGGTCTCCACTATCAGTCACGGAGGAAAAGATTTCCATAGCCTTGAATTGAATAATTTTTCTAGACACTCTATTATGCTTATCGTGGACTGAAAACATTTATTCAACGAGCTGGTTTGATATCCAGCCTAACTTTCTTTCTACCTCCACCTGCTAGTCGTAGCCTATCGCATTCGTCTCGGGTCAATGTCAAACTTCTTTGCTGCTTTTTCTCCCGAATGTTCTTCAGCAATCAGCATACACCATCTCTTTGAATTTAATATCAAAGTTACGTAAGTCTACTAGTGCTTTATGATCCCTTCTGGAAAAAGTAACCTAGCCAACTAAAACGTTACAGATAAACAGTAGGCCATTCGATACGTGCATTTAGGCTAAACATTCGCCTAGTAGTCCTACGTGGGGAAATTTCTTTTTTTATTGCAAACAGCCCATGAGATTAGCCAACAATATTATATAATATAATATTAAACATGAGGAGAACATGTATTTGTGAAATGCATTCAATTAAATTGTGATGCCTACTTTAAGCCGACGGACTGATGCTGGTAAGCTACAGTAATATACCAGTAGGCTACTTTATTTTACCCCCGGCTTGTATTGGGGGCCCGGCCTTTATTTGTCCGTATGGACCACGACCCCGGCTACTATCTGAAGCCCGGCTTCTAATTGAATCCCGGCCTTTATTTGAGGATTTACGGTATGTATGTATTAATGTGCATGTGTGTGTGTGTGTGTGCATATGTTTGAATGTGTGCGTGTGCGTGTGCGTGCGTGTGCGTGTGTGTGTGTGTGTGTGTGTGTGTATTTACTCACCTCTCCATCTATTCACTGGTTTGTCTGTCTCTGTGTTTAGCTTTACAACATGAAACTCAGTATTACTTGCCTAGCTGATTGATGTTCTTGGAGTGTGTTGTCAGTTGAGTTCACTCTGCCACCTTTGCACTTCTCAAACCCCCACCCCCAACCTATTACCTAACCCACACACCTGCTCCAACCACAAAGAGGACGTTAAGCGCCAGTATCAGATAGATTAATGCCGCTAATGAGCGCCACAAAGAGAAAAAGACACGCTTGTGGAAATAAAGAAGACCGACTGTTACATAAGGATAGTAAGTTTGTGCAATGCATGGGGTATGGTCTGTTAACCAGAGGAAGATAAAAAAGAACAAATGCTCCTCTCACTTCCCAGGTTGATGGAAACTCTGACAAATGCTCTATTGGGGGTGATCTACTACTGGAACGGCTTTCAACAACATCTAAAGATTAACGTCACCATACAGTTTGTGAAAAGGATAGGGTCTGTGAGTGTGTGTGTGTGTGGGGGGGGGGGGGGGGGATGGAGATGTGAAAATGCAGGTGTGGGGGTGCTGTTTGGCCTCCTAAATGTCAGAGACTTAAAATACACAAATACAGTTCTTCAACATTCAACTTTGATGGAATGTCCCTGGTTTTGTTGATATGATGTTATATCTGGCATGGGTGTGCTCTGTTGAATGATAACCAAAGTGTTTGGTGACTATCACTATGACTATCAGTCTATCGGTATGATATCTGTCCTGCTTACTGTAATCCGGTGACTTCTTTGGTAACATTTCTTCTCACCCCAGAAATATAACCGTGTTCCCTGCAGTCTGGTCCCCGGGGCCATTGCCCTCTTATGCCCCTCTGTGGGCCCATCTGCCTGGCAGTAGAAGGTGGCAGTGAGCATTTTTCACATTTGACCCTAAACGCATACACGTGTCCGTGCAGATCCAGTTTGCCTCTTTTCTTCTCTTGATATTGAGCTGGTCGTAACAGCCCTCATGAGTGAATCTGGGATGGAACCTGCCCTGATCCGATACAGGGGAGGGTACCTGCCCCAATCCATTGCAAAGTTAAAAAAGCGTCTGGGATTAGAATTGGGGACTTCACCTTTATTTCCAATCCTCATAGGCAAGGATTGGATATAAAGGTGAAGTCTGCAATTCTAATCCCAGACGCCTTTTTTCAAATTCTGCTTATTGCTCCTCATGATCCTCAGTTGTATGGTCATTGTTCACACTAAAAAAAACCCTCCACTGTTCGTTCCTGACTCGGTAAATGGGACCCAAACACAGTGGTTTGAACTGAGCCATACATAATCTCAGCCAATTATCACGGTGCTTCAGGGACAGGGGGGTAATTTGATTCGCTGTTCAGCTCAAATATCAGCCACCTTTTGCAAAACTGATTCGCGGACTGCATCTCTGAAGGCACAATCTGTACTTTTTGTTGTATAAAAAACAGACGATTTCAAGAGAAAGTTTAATTTAAAACTTACAGTAATGTCAAGGATCGAGTAAATATTTTCCAAACTCCAACGGTTTAGTTTGGCCAATACATTTCCATCATTTTACATGAATCATCAAACAAAACACTTGAATTATTTACATGACATTTTGAAAGAGCCAGGGCTTCAAAAGGATATGACTCCAAGCAGCTGCAAACAACTGTGAGTTGAAATGTATATGTGTCTGAAACCGATTGAAATATTTAGGATCCCCAGTTCTGCTCTAATTGGCAGCATGTTTGCAGCGCACTAGGAATGACTGCATGAAGAGTTTGACTGTGCCATTTTTTATTGAGTCTACCCTGCGATGAATGATTAATTGTATGTATTTACGGTGAGAAAGCGTTTCCTTTTCATTATTCAGGTATTTGGTCCGTGTGAGGCTAGCAGAGGAAAATGGCATCCATTTACAAACGTATAACATTTATGGATGCGCAACTGAAGTGACAGATCTCGTTTCTGACAATGCTCTTAGCCTGGTAGTAGCCTCGGAAACCGCTCGCAGGGGCTTTCACCCAGTAATGTTTACACCGAGATAACCTCAGGACGACGAGAGATTCCATAAAAGCACTGCCCTGTAAGGAAGGATCATGTCAGCTGGCATCTTTTAACAGTTATTGAGTTTACTCGGTTTACAAAAGACAATATAATAGAAAAAAAAGATAAATAGATAAATAACTGAAACAGAAATAGGACAGGGCTGTAGTGGGGGATCTCCATCCTCTTTCTCAGAGAGCAGGGGGCTGCACAGACTGCAGACTGTGTGAGCGTCTGGATCGCAGGACTGAATCATCTCTTCTCTTTCTCTGTGCTGCTCTCAGTGTGCTGTTCTCATTTCAGGGTGCTGTGACCGATGCCTGCGCTGCTGTAATGCCTGTGTGTGTGTGTGTGTGTTTGCATGTTTGTACCGCTGTAACACTCCAGAAAGGTCAAGCTCTGCTGTGTTCTGGCGACATATGCAAGCTTTACCTGGTGGTAGAAGATTGTATGGGGGGAGGGGGGGATGTGTGTGTGTGTTATTTCAAACAGGACATTACCATATTCATTTCTTTTTCTTTTAATGTGAAATATTAAAGATTCAAGAGGATGTCATTCTGTAGGTGGCCAGGGCACCACACACCCTTTGTTGTGTCTGGGCTTCATCTCAGAGCCTGATCTGTCTGAAGTCACCACGTCTGACCTCAGGAAGGAACCACAAACTGACCTGTGGGGTCAGACCTGGTGTAAGATCCCCCCCCCTCCCCACACACACACACACATTCGTTCAGGTTGAATTTCCAGAAAACACTACGCGCTGAGGCTAACCTAGCCCTGATCTGGCAGATCTTTTCCACATCCATACCAGATCTGTGCCAAATCCATACAAGATCTGTGCCAAATCCAGACCAGATCTGCGCCAAATCCAGATTAGATCTGATCCAAAACTAGACCAGATCTGTGCCAAATCTAGACCAGATCTGCTCCAAATCCAGACCAGCTCCAACATAAATCTGGGCCATGTACGGGCCAGAGGCTTTCCTGCGACAGCTGCTTCCTGAGGAAGACACATCACCTGCCACCGGCTCCTCTCTGGCCCCCACACACACAATGAGGCTGAGCGTGTAACGAATGCCCTGCATATCTTTATATGGAAAAAAACAGCCGAGCATGCAAGCAGGAGGATGCAGTAATGACCTGGCCCCAGAGTGCCCCATCCCATCCCCTCAAACTCAGGAGACTGATAAAAAATGAGGGGGTCATCTCCAAGGTGACGGAGCGGAGAGGGGAGCGAGGAGCTGGAGGGGGACCGTAAGGAGATGAGGAGGAAGCCCATCATCCTAACCACCCCCCGCCCTCCATCCATGACCTCGCCACCCCCGTTCACTAGCGAGACAGAAAAGTGATTGTCATCCAATTAGAGGTACAGAAGCGGGTTTGATTAATCTGGCGAGAGCAAAAGGTGCCCTGCCACAGCACAGCGGCCCGGCTCCAGGCACGACTGGGGCAGGTAGAGCAGAGCATGGCGGAGGGGAAGCCGAGGGGGAGGCAGCGGAGGGGGAGCCGTTTCTTCTGCGTCAGTGTGCCGGGGGGGACCCCCATGGGGCCTGCCACCCCTACCCACCCTGCCTGCGCCTCCACTGGTCAACCAGGTCTGCTCTAAATTACTGCAGCTCATTGGGCGCCTGACACAATGCACAACTAGAGGTTATGTGCAAGCCGGTGCCTATTTTTCTTAGGCAAAGAGAGAGAGGGAGAGAGAGAGAGAGAGAGACAGAACCTGTTCTCTGGCCTATTGTCCTAGCTAAAAATAACCAGACCAATGTGTATGGAAATATTCATAGAAATACCTTTATTGTTTTATTGATGGTAAAATGGTGACACATTGCTTTATGTGGTCATACTATTGCAAAGCTGTGAGTGACCAAATGAAGTTATATCAGACCATAATTATAAAACATTTATATAGGGGACAGAGTTTGACTCTTACTGGCTAAGAATAAACCTACACAGATCATTCACGACTCCAATACAAAGAAGTAAATTCTCTGATATCAGAGAAATCAGTGCAATTACAGAGATAAGTCATATTTTGATAGTATACAACATTGGCTTACTTCAGCTACAGTCCAGTCCATCCAAACCACATGGCTGTTAATGCAATCACCATTGATTGCCAATGCCTTAACTGACCATAGCAATAGATGACTTCAAAATGAAGTACAAACACTAGCATTTAACAGCCTACACACATTACTTATAGGCAGGTAAATATAAACCACAGACATAACTATCTGGATAAAGTTGAAAACCCTGCTGTACAACATAATTTGCTAACTGCCCAAAGATACCCATATGTTGAAATGGCTTACTTATTACAAGTACAGTATATGTTTAATAAATGTTGAATAACAGCGATGAGCAAGACATGGTTTGTACCCACAAAACTCACAGTATTGTCACATAAGTCAAACCTCAGTGCAACTAATCCATTCAGACACAAAGGCCGAGCATGCTGCTGGATGGAGGTCGAAGCTGTCATTGCAGTTCTTTTTTCTTCAAGTACTTTAGCACTATGGCATATTCTACGCTGCATTCTCGTGCGCATACACACACACACACACACACACACACACACACACACACACACACACACACACACACACACACACACACAAACACACACACACACACACACACACAAACGCACATACACACACACACACACACACACAAACACACACACACCCACACACACACACACACACACACATACACAAGAGAGAGAGAGTGGGAGTCCTTCTACGAGGGCCATTCCTTTGTCTCTCAGCCTTGATGTGGAATGAAATGCCCACTTAAATAGGCCTGTGGGCGCGCTGTGAGATAGGGTGAGCCAGGCCCTGCGGCAGCCACTGATAAGTCATTGGTCTCCTCTTAAATTGATTCTTCTTAGTTCCCAGTTGCGTTTCCCCAGCATTTCTGACGGATCTGAGAAGAAAATCAAGGGCCCGGGCGCGAGCCGAGAGAAAGACAGCACTGACATTGATTGATGTCCGAGCTCTCTCCCTGATTCGCTGATTAAAGCCATCAATCTATATGCAGAAGAGGTGTCCGATGCAAATAGACCCAATCAGCTGGGACAAAATGGTTTTGTCATGATGGTATGGAAATAAGAGCGGCCAGCAAAGGTAGCGCTGGGTGGGAGCATTGCAAACCGATTTCGGTTCGACTCGGGAGATGCTATGTCCCAAATTAAAGCCATTACATGCTTGTGTTGTTCCCGTTTGGTCTGTTAGGGAGATTGTTTGGCCTCAGTTTTTTCCTGACAGCACCTAGAAGCAGGTTGATGAGCAGGAACCACGTGTAAAACGGCACAAGGCTTTGGGAATGACAGTTTTGTAGTTTGTATGTGTTGGGGAGTGTTTTCGTGTTGCTATACAACATTTGAAATTCATACGCTTCATTTAGTTTTCATTTCTGTGAAACCACCACAAGCCACAGTGCACGTAAGTACACAGAGAGTCTGTGGGATGAGTGTATTTCTGCATGACGACTCATGCAGCACCACTGCAGAATGGACATGGCTCGTCTGAGAGCTGGGGCTGCCATGTCTGTCTTTTGGGGTGTAGGTCTGAGACATTTTAAAAAGTGGCTGAGGGCTGTCCTTTAGATGTCAGATTTCTATCTAGTTCAAATAAAAATAAAATGAGACATTGCATTAAAGAATTCCAAAAATCTTTTAGCTCAGATGAAAATTGATATCGGAGATTGCACTGAAGCATTGAAGGATTATTACGAATTAAAAATGGCCTGAATCACAAATGGCGGAGTTCTCTCTCTCTCTCTCTCTCTCTCTCTCTGTCTTGCCAGCTATCGGGATGTCACTGCAGACGGTGAATGGATCCATCTACAGAAGCCTTCACCTCACTCTTTCCCACCCTTCAATTGCTCCACATGTAACAAGCCGACTGGGCTGCCTACACACAAGTGTGGCACACTCCTTCTCCCCTCCAGCCAATTCTGATTTGAATCAGTTAAATTAAGTAACAAATTCTGTTGGCATAGTAACAGCCCGGCTAATTTATCATGGGAAATAGTCTGTGAGACGGACGGGTTGCCCGGCAACAGCCAATGGCGACGCAGAAGAGGCCCGGTGACAAATTGCACAGGATGCAGATGCTGTGATGGGTGTGTGTGTGTGTGTGTGTGTGTGTGTGTGTGTGTGTGTATGAGAGGAGGGGGGGGGGGGGGGGGGGGGGTGCTACGTTTGAGTGACGCTCACAAGGGAGTTGTCTGTGTGTGAGTGTATGTGTGTATGGGGGGGGGGGGGGGGAGGGATCCTCAGGAAGCCGGGTGTGTCAAAGGACGGGGAGGGGAGAGAGGAGGCCCCGCTGCACAATGCAAGCCTCCAGTATCGAGATCACAAACCACAGACTAATGGCCCTTTCAGTCAAGCAGACAGTACTGAAATAAACCACTTTCCCCTCTCTTTTTCTGACTGGAGCAGCCTGATGGCTATGAAACAGCACGGTTAGAAGGGCCCAGCGTATTAGAAAGGGAAGGGACAAAAACATGAGAATGATAATCACTCACTCCTGTAAAAAGTCTGGCCAAAAAAATAGGGCAAGTGTTAATTTGAGGTAATCAGCCCAGATTACTGTGCACCACTAACCCTGACAGGAAGATCAATGGCCGTTCAGCTCATTCAGATGCATGTGTTTGGAGGTGTTGATGAGAGGACTGCTCTGAAGTGTACAGGAAGACATAGCTTGCTCATCATATAGTGTGTGTATATTGTTGTACATTAACCCTAACCCCTAACAATAACAATAATCTAATATCAGAACTAAAAGTAATGATGAAGATGATGATGACGATGATGATGATGATGATAATCACTGTTTAGCTCTTACCAGATCATCCTTTAGCTCCTTGTCTCCTGTGTGTCATACAGCACTACATTAGTGTGTTTGAAAGGGCACACAGGGCACTCGGAAAAGTGAACTGTTTTCATGAAGAGCACCACCCTACTGTTTTTTGACTCATTGGCATTATAGGCAATACATATTGTGCTCTTTCACCTTTAGGGTCATCCATTCCATAACAGAATAGATAGAAAGATAGGAACCGTTAAAAAGATAGGAACAGGTAGAAAGATAGGTATAGATAGATAGAAAGATAGGAACAGGTAGAAAGATCGAAATAGATAGAAACTGATAGAAAGATACTCCTCAGGGTTCAGCCTCACTCTGAGCAGTACATCAGTGACATGTCTTCTTATTTCGACTGTATTCTCATTTCTACTGTCTTCTCATTTCTAAACACAGTTTTGTCATATGGCCACAGAATCCTGACCATCTCATTTCAGTGCAAATGACAACACACAATGGTTCACTTCAAGTGCAGTCCTCAGTGACGTTCTCGACAGACCGCATGTAGCGTGTCAGCAATTTATACACTGGATACGAACATTGAAGACTAATGCATGCTTATGATGTGCAGGAATTCCTGCGCTGCTTCAGAAGCCTGTTCTCTCTCCATTTTTCACAGCATGTTTGTGATGGGGATTCTCCAATCAAGAGACGCTGCCACCTCTGGATGGGCGAGATGTTTGATGAAAGTTATTCATCACGTTTGAATTATAATAATCAGTTCTCTGTCACGCACACTGCTCTGTGGGGTGACACCATGTTTCTGCTCTCTGATATCTATGAAATTTAGATCATCCTCACAGCCAGATGGCATCCAGCCCTGAAGCTGACTCGCCCGGGATATGGCTGGGGTCCGGCCCTGATATGGCTCACATTTGGCACGGATATGGTCCACATTTGGCTGGGGTCTGACACGGATATGACCCTCATTTGGCTGGGGTCTGACGCGGATATGGCCCACATTTGGCTGGGGTCTGACGCGGATATGGCCCACATTTGGCTGGGGTCCGTCACGGATATGGCGCACATTTGGCTGGGGTCCGGCACGGATATGGCCCACATTTGGCTGGGGTCCGGCACGGATATGGCCCACATTTGGCACAGATATAGCCCAGAACTGCAGGACCAGCTGCTCAGGACCAGCTACTAACTTATGGCCTGAGCAAGGGGGTCGACAGTAAGAGCCATACACCGATGTGAAGCGTGAAATGCTATTAAAGAGTTTTGGGTTGGAATCAAACTCACCAGAACAGCCCTTCTACCTCTGCATGAATAAAGAAACAAAACAAACAGTATGGATGGAGTATGGAGATGATCGTTGGCATCATCACATCATATCATGCAGCAGTGATGATGGAAGTGCTATGTGCCCGAAGGTTATTGTCAATAACATGCACAGGCTCAGATGAGGAAATGGAGGGAGTGCTCAGAGAGGATGCTGGGACCCGCTCTGTGTTTCTCCCATGTGACGAGTGGGATGCAGATTCTCCACCTCCTGCCAAACCCGCGGGTGAAGTGGGACTGTCACTCTAATACCTCGCGGCGGCTCTGATGAGCTGGGGAATAAGTATGCAAAAAAGGCCGGCAGTGAGGAGGAGGAAAAAAAGGCAATCAAGGGGAGCAGTGTCTCGAGCTGGACCATAAATCTTTGTCTGGTTCAATCGCGGCTCGGGCCGAAACGGTGTAAAATTCGAGCAGGGATGTCATCAATTTCTGTTAGCCACTCTGTCCCTCTTTGTGACGACGGTGGAGTCGGTGATGGATTGATTTTGTCAGTTGTGCTCGGTTCACAGTATGTTAACACGGAAGGCCAGGGTTGGGTTATGGAGAGAGGGTTATTCCAGTCCTGGGTGTGACCGCTCTCTCTCTCTCTCTCTCTCTCTCTCTCTCTCTCTCTCTCTCTCACTCTCTCTCTCTCTCTCTCTCTCTCTCTCACACAGCCGTTCACACCTTTTCTTCAAGACCCTCCAGAAGGGCGTAGAAGTGAGAATGAAAAGAAAAGAGGGAGAAGACATCGTGAAAATGTCTTCATGAGATAAACAGAAAATATGCATTACAACATAGCAGGCTACTTCCAGGAAGGTTCTGGCACGCACACACACACACATGTAAATTAAACGTTACAGTTACAAAAATAAATAACACATGACTGAATGAAAAAAAGTGAAGAGAGGCCATTTTCCAGGCTCAATTGAAATATAACACTTGGTCTATGTGTTGCATGTCAGCAAGTGTCCAGTGACACATAAAACTGACATCAAGAATGGCTCATCTCTGAAACATCTTTATAGCATTTTACACCACTTGTCTTACTGAAAGATGACTTTGAGCGGAAACAGACACCTGTTTT
>NC_137911.1:17767279-17794779 GCF_963457725.1 Sprattus sprattus
GTTCCAGTCTTCAAAGTTTCCTTTATGATAACGAAAACCATTAGCTGCTGTCAAACCCCGAAGAAGAGAGATTATTTTTTTTATTGAAATAAGATTAAAATGATAACTTTGACTGCGCCTTCCACCTGATAAAATATTTCAGCTCATAAGTGTGGTGTGGGCACAGGGATTAGAGCCGAGAAAATGGGGAGAGGGAGAGGCAGGGATTCATAATATATAATAAAACAAAGGTGTCATGGGAAATAACATTGATATTAAAATTAGACTGTGACGCAATCTATATGAAAAATGCAGATTTAAGAATGTAAATAGTGATGGGTAGATTTCAGGGCACAGTTGCCATGTAGAGGCGCTTCTCCTTGTGATGTTAGACGCTGGGGAAGCTGATGACCTTTCAACGCATCGTGATTTTGATGAAAGGCAAGCTTAGCTTTGCGTGGACGTGCGCTTTAAACGCCATCTGTCCAAATACCTCTACACGACATATATGCATGTAAGGAAAGGAACGCTATGCAAAGCTTCAACTAAAAATGAAAAAATAAATATTTTATATATTTGAATATGAGGTTGTTTGAATAAATGGGTATAACATGATTATAGATAGCATGTGCAGGGAATAGTACATCTCCATCTCAGTCAAGTTGAAACAGTCCGATTTAAAGCTATATTTAGCAGCATGTTTTTTTGGAAAATTGTGTTTTTAAGGTTTGATGTTGTGGTCAAGTTTAATTGAATCCAGTAGTAGGCCTGATTCATATGTTTTAACAACATAACTCAACAAATGGATATGCTGAATAATTGATTACTTTAATACATTTTAAATTGATTAAGTGTTTAACCATTAACTTATGTAATTTAAAGTTCTTGGCAGCTATGGTGCTGATATAATGTACTCATACTAAGCAACTTTGGAAAGGGGGTATGCCGATTCCCGGGGACCATAAATCCACTGACAAAATGTTTTACCACAGCGTTGTATACAGTTTATATATATATATATATATATTTTTTTTTACTGTAAGTGTTAGTGCCCTGCTGCACATGCTTTGAAAATACGTTTTGAACTTCTTCTTTTGTTTTTTTGAGGTGACTTACATTTTCTGTGTTTGAACTTAAAGACACGCTGGGGGTGAACTGTGTGAGAAATAAATAAATATATATAAAAAAAACATAAATAAAATAAAGACAATAAATAAATAAGATCAATGCAGCCTTTCAGCGCACATATCAAATGACAAACCAGCACACTCCAAAGCTCGGGGATACATAGAAGGATGATAATGGTCTAAAATGTATTCCTTTCCTCGAAGCTGGAAGCTGGGGTGTTTAGAAGAGACACGAGGTGGATAAAGGAACGTTTGAAGTGTGAAGGGCATTGAGAGCGAGGGAAGGAAAGGAAAGGAGAGTTGCCAATGTCAGCCACAGCACCCCCTGTGACAGAGTCCTCTCTCGTCACACCGGTTGTTTACACTCGCCTAAACACTCGTAGACGTCTCGGGGAGGACGGCAGCACTGGCTGGTAAGCCTGGCATCTGTCTGAGCCATGCCACCCTCAGGCCCTGGCAACCGGTGTAGGTGCAGTCAGTGGTTTCTGTTCTGGAAGAAAATGGAACTAAGCCTAGACCTACAATAACGACACGTATCTGAAGGAGAAACAAACCAACAAAATGGCCGTGATATCTTTGGGGGGAAATTGATTTCCAGTACTTGCATTAACATGTCATTTAGTTGGACTGAGGAGCTCCGACTACTGGACCTATAAGAAATATAATAGGTCTAACACTTACATTACCCTTCAGTTAAAGACTGTATATAGTGATATCACAAAAAAAATACCACATACTTGGTTGTGAGAAGCCCTATCCATAGCATACATAATCACATCAGGAAACGGCAGAAAACACAGAAACCTGAATTTGGTCAGTTTTGTATTTTTGAGCGATAAGAATGAATATGTGTGATTATCGACATGTGTATCGTAACAACGTTGACAGGGCCTTTCATTGGTTATGACTCACTACCAATGAGAAGCACATTCTCTGTTTTGGAAGTGGATCAAAACATAATAATGATAATAATGACAGACAGGCCGAGGGAGAGCAGCAAGCATCTCATACCAATCACCTTTGTCTTAATGATCTTAATGGTCTAACCTGTAATATTTCTCTCCCATAGATTTGCACTGAACTGTTTCTCAAAAATACAGAACAAAACGCATCCTGTATCATTTCAATACAGAAGCAGATATTTTATAATACATTCATTATGGCAGTATATTTACCCATAATATAAACAAATGCCATTACTGACAGTTTCCTGCTTCATTGCTATGCCTTATCTTATAATGGTAACTTTGTGAGGACACTGTATAACCGCTAAGCTGTAATACAACCAATACTTTGAATGCTTGCTCTCTCCATCTTAATAAGAATTCTGTATATGTCCTGTATATACTTTCCATTATGTTTCTAGGAATCATGTATGCATCATATACATATGTCCCGTGTGTGTTAACATGTTATATCATCTGTTACGTGTATGAATCCATCCGCTTGCTCCTGATGCACTCTTCTCCTTCTCTCCTCCCTTCCCTTCTGTCCACTCCCCCCTTTCTTTTCTATCTCTGTCTCTATCCGTCCGACCCCAAACAGATGGGCCCCCCCTTTGAGCTGAGGTTCTGCTCAAGGTTTCTTTCCTTGCCCCAGTTGCCTTTGTGGTTGCACTAGTGGTGTTCAGGCCCTAGGCTCTGTGAAGTACCTAGAGACCATTTTAATTGTTACTGGCACTATATAAATAAAACAACATTTTATTTAATTTTAGTTTTCAATAAATTCCATATTCCAAATTCCATAGGACAGTTGGCAACCCCAGGTTATTATGCAGCTATGACAGAGGATAAAGGTTACTTGAGCACGGAATCTAGGTATACATTTCCCTCAGAAATCAACCCTTCTTCACCGTGGGTGAACAGCTGGTGTTATTTGTCAGCTCAGAGACACAAACATGATTCTTTTTCTGAGGATGCGAGTTCTGAAATGCGTGTTCAGAAGTAGATCTGAATGACTGCAGGGAAAGCCAGTACCCCTCCTCTCTCAGTTTCCTCTCTCAGTCACTCAACCCCTTGCAACTCAGCTTTGTGCGCAGTGGCTTACTCATTCTCCACCTCCCATCCTATCGCCTCCTCCCTCTCTGTGGGCATTATGAAGGGGGTGTTTTCAGATTCATTGCTCTATCCTCGCCCTACCCAGTGTTTTAGGACCCTGGCCAAAGACCCTCCAGGCAAGGATTCCCTGCATGCCCAGTCGTCATTGATTTGACACTCTAACTCTTAGCTGGTATAAATATTTGATCAGCAAGGTTAAACAGTAAAAAAAAGAGCGATAAACTCATTCCTGAAACACCAATAATGTGCATCTCAGCGTGAGGTTCGGCTTTTGGTGGTATTTAGTTTGGTGGGAATGTTTGACCAGAATACCTCTGGTTCTTCTTGTCAAATTGGCACCTGTTATGTCCTTTTTCTAAAATAATACATCAATCTGTTTGTAGTTATTTTTGTCCTTCAACTAAATGCTTCACAAGTGTATAATAAATGCCCTAACAATTTTACATTGTACATTGCTGTCGGCGCAACTCCCCTGATCATTCTCCTGGTGCAGAACCATCTTAAGTGGCCATTCAAAGACAGACAAAAACAACGGGAGGAAGCCGAGGGGGGAGTTTTTGACACAAGACCCTCCCAGAGGGGGTCTCCTGCTACTTCAGGTTTTGGAAAGTTCCGGTGCCGGCCCCTGGCTTCTGAAAGCTGACCTCAACCGGCAAATGTCCTCTGTGACTGGCGACTGAAGGGCAATCGCCAATTTAGCAGCCAGGCTTGTTTGACAGGGATCTTTATCTGGAGGCCATAGAGCACAAATGACAACTACGTGTCTATGGGCTACGAGGCTTGATGTTGTTGTGTTTGCAGATGCAGTATTTGTATATCATTTAAATATCCAGGCATACTTTTAGTCTGTGGTGAAAAATGCATTGCTGTTCATGCATTAGCACTCCCATGCATTTGTATATTGAGCATATATTAGTTTAGATGTTTGACACAGAATGCCTTTTTTTGCACAGGTAGGGTACAAATCTTGTCCTTTGAGGGTATTACATTAGATATGTTAACCAATATAATTAAATACAAATGTACTAACAGACATAAATGAAGTGTGTGACATATTGCACAGGGCCGTTGCTAGGTATTCTGGGCCCCCTGAAAGAATATTGGCGTGGGCCCCCGGCCCCCGACTTTTCATCGCCAAAGATCAATTTTACACAACTTTTTTTCAATTTTTTTCTATTTCTATTTTTTTCTTTATTTTTCTGTTCCTCTATGTTCTTGACAGTGTCTACCGCAATGCACTCAATTCGTAATTTTTTTTTCAATGAACCACTCAACAAAGAGTCACTGGGTATGATTATGTCATGTTATTATTATTCACTATCCCCTTCACTGTCTGTAGTAACTTTGGTTTCTGATATTTGTTGGGTAGAGTGGTCTGGCTCTGTAGATCGTAAGGACAGTGACTTAAGTAGACTGATAAATAAATCTACATTTTGACATTCATTATAGAAAAAGAGCTGAGACTTATGTGTAAGTAATTGCCAATGGTACAGCAGTTCACAAATAAGTCAAAATAGCCAACAAGTATCTACCTCACCCAGTCAGCATCTTTGTGCTGGGGGTGGGGGTCAGAGGAGGCTACAGCTGATTCTGGAGTAGCAGCATATAAAGGTTTAATTATTTATTTAAATATTGCTTTTGTACACATTTATGGTTATGTTTTATGTTTTATTGTTTACATAAAACAAAAATCTAAATTGGCTTATCAATGCCATAGCTCAAACAGTTTCACTTTATTATTGTATGAGGATGGCAAGCTGTAAGATTAGCCCCTGCTTAACATTAACAAGACTCATGTCAATAGGCAACTGCCATAGCAGTTTAGTTTTTAGTAAACACTCATGTTAGAATGGAAAACTGTGTCCTACTGCTACTGGGATTTTATTGACAGTGTATTATAAAGTTTGGGGAATTATAACCTTACTGATCTTTTCTGTGGATGATATTTAGTGTTTTTTTTTGTAATGTCAGCCTTGCCAGGCGATTATTTTACACTGCTGACCACACGTAACGTTAAACGTTAAATGTCATTCGGATAACGCAGGAATGTAAGTAGCTGGCTAATTGCTAGCTCCTAACATTAGTCGCTCCAACTTCGTGGCGTTAGACGTTTTGTGGGGCCCCCCTGGGCTGTGGGCCCCATAGAATTGTCATCACCTTTCATCCCTAAACGACGGCCCTGATAATGCATGAAATAATTGCATTGTAATGACATACTGCTGTTATTACCATAGCATGTCCAGTTACTCCCTGTGCCTCTGTATTCCTCATAATGACCTCAATGACAATAATTGCTACAACAGTTACAGCACATAATCTGCCTGCTAGTGTGCCGCTGAGCCTTGTACTGGACTGCACCTTCTGCGTCATGTCTGGCAACGCTGCCAAGTGGCCTCCTCTGCCCCTCATGACAAATGTGCCCCTTAAAAGGAGATGGTTACAAAAGGAGATGTGTTTCAGCCTCTCTATCTTGATGAACCGCAACTGCTTTTACCCACACCTTTCCTCTCCTCTCCTCTCCTCTCCTCTCCTCTCCTCTCCTCTCCTCTCCCCTCCTCTTCTCTCCTCTCCTCTCCTCACCTCACCTCACCTCTCTTCTTCTCTCCTCTATGTCTTGTTTATCTGTCCTCAGAACTACTGTCTATAACTGTGTTCACTCTGACAACAGGGAAGCACATTACACATACAGAAAAAATCAGACCGGGTCATCGAGCAGGTCTCACGTCTCAATATTCTGACACAGGAAATGACTAATTAATCCCGGCATACTGATGTCACACTCACACACCACAGCACTCAATCAGGCCCAGGAACACCTCTCTATCCCTGGCTCTCGCCCTCCGACCCCTCAGCTGGTCCCGAACGTCGCCTGGTGGCGGTGAGCCTGGCCGGCATCTGTGATCCCCTGTGACCCTCTCCTGGCACGGCGACTCGGCCGGCACCCGTGTTCGCATTCGCACCTCAGATGAGGAGGCGCGGGGATTGGAGGAAGGTGGAGGCGCGCCAGGCTTCTCTCTCTCTCTTCGGCGAGCCGTCGCACTTCGCACTCGGTTAACACCTCCCTGAGTGCGTGGGGGGGCCGGAGCGACACACACACACACACACACACACAAACGCACGCACACACACTCCACTCCTCGCACAGCGTGTCGGCGAGCCTCATCAACACTCATCAGTGTCCTCCAAGCCTTCCTCAGAGATGCAGCACAAAGCACCGCCGCACCGCTGCGCGACTTATAATTTAACAGACAGCGTCTGAAATATTATACCGGGAAAGATAAAGAAGGAAAAAGAGGCATAGCCATGAAATGATACTGTAAAGGAGGTAGTATGAACCTTCGCAAAACTGTCCTAAAATACTCGCACGTGGGTTTCGTCATTCTAGTATTTTTTATTTTACCCAGATCTTGAACCCTGTTATTAAATCTCCTCCTTTACAGGTTAGTGGCGTGGGGCCAGCCACACGGGACATCTCATTTGCCCCCCTTCAGAAACGCTTCCCTCTTCAGAAAGAGCAACCAAACTAGCCAGAATCTTCACAGCACTCTTTGGGGAGATCCTGGGTGGATTAAAACATGTTGTGGTTGTCAAAGGCCCAGGTTTGGTTTCTTAAAGAAGACAACAAAGTCACCAACACACATACAGTATATTAACTTATTTATTAATTTGCTACCTCATTAGGGAGAATGCAATATGTAATTGTATGTTATTTTTACAGCATTAAATTCAGAAGTCATTACATTTGATCTATTTTATGGAGGTATTTATTCCTATTTTGTAAGGAGCAAAATATTGGGTTATTTCAGGCATGCATACTTTAACTCTTTTAGTCCGCAGTGAATAACAGACAAATAATGTGGGAATGAATTCCTACCAAGTGAGAAGAAAATATGAGGTCCTACTTAATTCTCCGTTATCTTCTCACCAAAACAAAAAGCATTAATTTATGGTAATTTATGTCCAGAGCGCTGCAATGGCTTCCCTCACATCAGTGGCTCTCTCCCATTACTGTTTATAAAGACACTTGATTTTCCAATTTGATCAAATAAACAATAGTCATTTAGGAGAGAGATTGGTTTACATGTTCAGGCATTACACAGTGCCTATCATTATCATCAATGGCATACTCCAATGCTCCCGCCTTGCTGCACTGCCGTGCACAGGTCTATTTCCCCTCTCTGTTTATATAATCAAGGCAATCAAAGGGGTATTGTGAGCTGCCACATAAAACAATAGGCTGTGATTAGCAAAAGGGGATTTTGTATAAAATCGCACTCACTGGCCTTTGAACGTCGGCCTAATGCTAACAAGCGTTTTCAGGTGGTGAGACAACAAGCTTGCCATTGTACACGCAAAACCACCACTGTGAGCATACAAGACTGGGCGACAACATGGCTTTGTTTCTCTTAACCCTGTTAAAAAAAAAGTCCTGTAGAGGCCGTCCATAAGCCATGATAGCCACAGATGGACACGTTGCCATTTCCTCTCTGCCTGGTCCTCACTCAGGCCTTCACACGTTAAATTGGGCTACTTAAAAGTCCACTCTGAGATTTGGCCACTGTTTTTTCAGGGACACTACACTTATTTAAGTCACAGGGGATGCTGGCAGAGATATTTGGTCTCTGGTCTATATATCTTGTTATTATTTTTTTCTTTTTCTGTGCCGGCGAGGCATCTTCTCGAGTGGGGATGTGCGAGTAAAACCAGATGGGGTCTATTCACACCACTTTGGGACACCAAGAGTTTGGGAGGCACCCTGCAGCCACTTCTAGTTATCTTTTGTCACCAATCAAGTGGCAGCTTTTTTCTACTCCGGTCTCTGTGAGTGAATTTTCATGTTTAGACCATATGTGTGTGTGTGTGTGTGTGTGTTTGTGTGTGTGCGTGTGTGTGTTATTCAGGGTGTGTGTCTGTGTGTGTCTGAATGTTTTCAAGGCCCAAACTGTAAAATGAGGAGCCTTTTTTATTTTACTACTAACTGTGAAATTATGCAGATGAAAACAGAAAATTCTAAAAATCCATTACACATGAAAGACAAGCACCAAGCACCTGAAAAAGGTGTCTCCTGAACACACATAAAGGCATGCATGTGTGTGATAGAGCTTTATACACAAGGAGAACTATTTTCCAATAAATGGCACAAAATAAAATCACAGTGGAGAGCAGAAAAAGGAAAGAGCAGGACCATGGCATTCATTTAATGTAACGATGGTGTTGTTGCATTAATGTTGCATTAATCAAACGCTAATCATATTCAGTTGAGATATTTTATATTTCATCCATATCTATTTTTTTACCCTTTGTCCTGTACCCAAACTGCTTCAGAAAAGCCACATATACACATATACACATTCTGCTCTTTCTTATTCACACACACAGAACAAACCCAGCCAGTCAGCATGTGCATATGTGTCTGTGTGTGATACCCTATGCTTGCTTGTGTGAGAGTGTGTGTGTGTATGTGTGTGTGTGTGTGTGTGTGTGTGTGTGTGGGTGTGTGTGTGTGTGTGTGTGTGTGTGTGTGTGTGTGTGTGTGTGTGTGTATGTGTGTGTGTGTGTGTGTGTGTGTCCTTCTTTTGTGTTTGTCCAAGTACATGTGTGCATGTCAGTATCTTTAAGAAGGTCATGCTGTAGTTCTGGTCAATGCATGTTTGCTTCTAAGCACATTTTATGTCAATGCCCCATTCAGGAATTAATGTGAAAGATAAAACCCACCCAAGGTCTAAACACAGTCTAAGTCCAGATCCCCCAACATTGACATTCAAAGTGGATGTCTCTTACTCATAAAAGGAAACTTTTGTATTACAAAATGTCATTAAGCGAACATCAAGCATATGCAGAAAACAATGACACAGCAAGTAATGTAACTAACATTAGCTAGGTTTTGGTTTTGCAAACTACAGTAGCTACAGTTGCTGTTACGATGCCGAGAGGGCGAGACGGTTTCACAGACTACGATACTAAAAACTTTCCTGTTTCTTTAGCTGACATCACAACCTTGGCAAAATAGAAAGTAAGATGAATGTCCGTGGCCAAGTAATTTAACATTACCTTACACACAATTGTGACACAGGTGCCTGCTTGAAAGCTAACCAGTTGGGATTAGCCATCACAAACATTAGCAAGCGGGACAAAACAAAACTGACCTTTTGGTTCTGTGAAGCACAGCAAAACTAATGTTACCCGCCTTTCAAGCAGAAATAGAGAACCTCTGCATCTGACTTCATGCCTTTAAACTCTCTGAGGTCTCTTCACCGACGGAAAACCTCACTGATGTTAACAGCTTTTTGCCCTTGCCTAATCGTGGCACATCCTCTTCAATATTTGTTACTCTGAGCTTGTCCTCTTGGACTGTTTGTTGGCCATCTCTCCTTCTTGACAATGGAATGATGTTGTGGAGATCAGCACGTTAGCATGTCTCCATTCCCTCTCCCCTTTCCCCTGTCCTATGTATGAGCAGGAATGACCTGCTGCTGATTGGCTGGAATAGAGTTGTGTGGTGCACTCAGAACCACTTTGTTTGTTTCCCATTTACAGAGCCAGGGTTGTGTACAAATACTGGGTTTTCCCCCCACAGAATAGACAGCTAGCGGCTCGTAAGGAGGTATTCTCTGAATTCACAGACATGGAATTAAGTCATCATTTGGCTGTTTGTACAATACATCCACGCGAAATACATCAACCTTTCTCTTACTTGTTTAATATTTGGTCTTTTTGTGTATGGCAGGTGAAAAAAACTTTAAACACTTAAAAAATTAGTCATTTGAATTTGACTTTTATTAAACATAGTCTTCCAGATGCCAAATCTGTGGTTATATGATGTAGACACATTTATACAGTTAGGAGGTCTCATTTCAGTTACATGCTTTGGGTTCCTGGATTGATTACATTTGTGTCATATTCTGAATAAAAGACTATGAAAGACTTTCTTTTTTTTTTTATTTGTGACTGGCTTTTTCATTTTTCCTCATGGTATTTTCCGGCTGATTCTATGACACTTGTGAAAGTGGCGTATGAATGTAAAGTGCTTCAGCTAGGGGCACACTGAGGCCAATAAAAACCTCCTCCTTGATTGCCATTAGTGCGCTTGGCAGCCGTCCTCCTCGCCATCAACTTCAGAGGAGCGAGGCTGCAGTTTTGGGGAGGCAGCCGTCCTCCTAATTTGCACATATGGAAATGCTTTTTCTCACCATTCCACTGCCTCTGTTGTGGCCAGATGGAATTAGAGAGAGCTCAGAAGCCGTGAAGGAAAACACATCAAAAAGAGGAAAGAGAGAGAGAGAAAGAGGAAGGGAGGGAGGGAGAGAAGAAGGGAGAAATAGAGAGAGAGAGGGATAGAATGATAGATGGAGAGAGAGTGAAGGGATGTGGAAGAAGAGAAAGAAAGACTACTACAGAGATTTTTTTCAGAGACCAGGACATAAATAAAGCACTTTGCTTCTCATAATTATACAAGATACAACACAACACAATCTTTCTCTCCCTTTAACACCTACCATTTTGCAAGGTTCATTATTCATGTTAGTGCATAATTGTGCACAAATATACACATACATTCACAATATATACACACAACTGTTTATGTAGTTGTGAGACTTTAACAGTTGTACAAACCTTCCCTTTTTGCAATCAAGGTGAACTTAACCTTACACTTTTTAAAGTAATGGTGGCCCTACAGCCTTGTGCAAAACACACCCTGTTGGTGGATCCTGGAATGGCGAAAATTCTATAGCTGAAAAACAGCAGCGTGGAAAACAAGTTGCTGATTGGTGGCTGTGATTCATCAGTGGCTAGCAAACCTCCCAGGAATGAAGGAAAAAGGCCATGGAAGATTTAAAAAAAAAACTGCAGCAGACACACTATGGACCCCACCCTATGACAGCTATGGGTGAAAAAAAAGCCACAAAGAACCCCTGTTTCCCAACCTCAGGGCGGAATGGTGTGCGTTACCGTGGCCACCATGCTGCTGTGTCATCAGTGAGCAGACTTGGTGCTTCAATTCAGTGAGTTATGTGTTCTGTTGGGCCTTCCACACATTACTCGTCATAACAATTTATGTCGCAGTTATGTCAGTGTCGTCTGTCATGATTACTGTCTAATTGTGAAATTAGTCACTTGACTGTTGGTTGAGTAAATGTAGCAGACAGTATGTGATTGCAGCCGCTTGGCTCATGTTTTTCCCTTTCTTCACTGCAATTACTGTATTAAGTTTCACACTTAATGTAAACTGCAGATGTGTCAAGCACAGCTCATCTGTGCACTGACTGGGCTACCTCATCTGTTGACCATGAGAACAAAATAAAAAAAATATCATCAAACACATTAATATTTCTGTTAAATGTATGTAATAATCTAATGTAATATGTTATACTTACAGAATGTCATGTAATACCCTACATTTCCTTAACTCCTCATGTAAGGAACCACTTTCCAAACCAATGGCAGAACTGGGGTGGGCGAAGGTTTCAGCGTGTTCGTCTCTCTGCGCTTTGCTGAAATATAGTATTGATTAAAGGGCCCTGTCTTGGTACAAACGTAATTAATCTGACCCAGCCATAGTTCCTGGTTTTAATGTACATTGCTACCCATTAGGTAGGCTGACCTAGGGTAATTTCTTTGATGCCTACAATCTGTTTTGACGAAAACCCCTCTTACTTTTCAATTACTAGTTTATTCTAGGAACAGTGTTGCACAAGATAATGCCACGGCCGACGGCATATCCACGGACACAACTTGTTTGTAGTTCTGGAGACTAACTCAGAGGCTACAGTGCTGTTACGGGGCTTAGCAGCGTGTTCGATCGAACTGATTCAGGGACTGGTGCCAGGCTGCTGTACGATCTCAGTATAACCATTCGATCCAGTGCAGAAGCTGATCAGCAATCCACTCATTTATATTACAATATAACAGTTCTGCTGCAGCTTTCTAGCCCAGTTAATTAGCAAGGTTCTCAAGACTTACATATTGCTATTTGGTTTGAAACTAATCCTAGCCAGTTTCTGCGGAAACACCATTACCTAGTAATACTTCTCATGTTAAGAACTTCTCGAGAGGCCACAGTGGATCAGAGCATCACAATTTATTTAGTCTAAGGAGAATAATCTAAAGTTACAAATATAAAAGAAACATATGAAACATCCAAACATTCAGAGAGTATGAACATACCTGGCTGCTCAGAAGTTGATGGCTACACACATAGTGTGTGGGAGGCCCTAGCTACAGAATATTCTAAGTCCTTTGACTATCTTCTCCTTAAGTACCTTATTTAATTTAGTCCTACATCTGGTCTAATAATAAGCCACATGGACAGTGGTGTTTATGTAAGGGATAACGGCCGACGAGCTTTGCAGTTCTACAAAGTTAATGGACGCTGCAGGGCAAAGAACTCCACGACGCGCAGTGGAGTGGTGTTGGTCCGCGAAGTCCATTAACTTTGTAGAACTGCACAGCTCGGAGGCCGTTATCCCGCTTATCTCCCGTTTACAACATTCAAAAATGTTTTTATTATTATTATTATTATTATTTAGAATTTCCTTTATCTTTAGGAAATTTAATATGCATAATTACCTGATTAATTCTTGATTTGAAGCCTAGTGCTCCCGTTAGAGAAAGTAGTGCCTGGAACCGGCTGTTTTTCAAAAAAAAAAAACGTTACGTTGGTTGTCAATGGTAACCATTCAAGAGTATTGATATGGAACGCGATTTAACTTTTCTACTGGGACTACGTCCAAGGTGTGCGGTTCCACGAACTTAATGTACACCCCATTAGCCAATCAGAAAACAGTATTTCGTTCCAGAGGGAGATAAGATAAGGATCACACACTGAAACAGACAAATAGAGTGGGTCCTCACCCAAAGAGGGGGTCTGTTCCCTCCAGAGGGGGATTACCTACAAACCACAGAGACCAGACTTCCCATGTTTCTGAAATCAAGTTAAGTTAAGACTCTATTCAGCTGCAGGACTGAGACCACTCTACCAATCATACTGAGACCATTCAAATAGTCAACCAAATGGAACAATGCAGTTCTAGGATGTTGTTAGAGGCCCAATCTAACAACAACTAACCCACACCTAATGAGTAATTGCAACTAGAAGAAGGCCATCTGTATTTTTCCGAAGATTCCTATTCTGCCTTACACTCACTATTAGATATCGTTGTAACTGTAATCTGTTCAAACTGTTCATTTGACCTCATATTATTGTATATCAGAAGGTTGTGGATATGTATAGAGTGTAGTATTTGATTATTTTTGCCCTCTTGATCGTGAGTCAGACTGTATATATGAATACAGTCCCTGCCATGCATGAGTGGTCCTTCTGTTTTTCTATTCTGCTCTTCTGTTTGTTTGTTTGGTTGTCAGTTTTCTTCTATGGGAGGGAGTAGACATGCAATACTTTGCTCTTGCACTCAGAGCAGTTTGTTTAGGGATACAGTGAGTATTGTCTGTGAGCCACTGTCAAGATATTGATGCAAATACAAACTGATTGATGCATGCATGACCATGGGACTGAAGGGGTTAAATGCAGCTTGATGGCAACAAGGTCACATGGTCACGGACCACCCCGAGACCCAATTATGCATGTCAAAAACGTTGACGTAAACATGATAAGTATGCAGCCACGCAATCCTGCAACCCTGCAATCATGTACAGAAACATGACCAAAATTATTAAACCTTTAGTATGACACATGTGCAATCTGTCCTGACCAATTGCATTTCTATGTGATTAGTCTACTTGATTAGATCCTCGCTCCTTCTCAATGCGAAAGGCATTTTTGGGTGGTCTTCTCTCAGTGTTTGCAAACATGAATATAGCCAGGGGTGGATTTGCCTTAGGTAGTACATGCCAGTGACTACTACAGAGAAGAACCCCCCCTTTTCCCTCCCTCCCTCCCCATCTCTCTGCTATGCTCTCAGTCTATTCTCAACACACACACGGTGTCACCTCATTGTACCACTGGACTTAACATGGTTGCCCAACAAAGTCCTGACCTCTAAACTTCGGGGAATAGAAAAATCCTATAGATGTTTTATTGTCATATTATCTCAACTTTTTGACATTTTGACATTTTGCCACCATCGACATTTTTGGACAACAAATGTTCAGATTTGATGGAAACTGTCAGCAGAAGTAAATCAAATGGCAAAAAGTGCAGCCTTTTTCTATTCTACTGGGTGATCTGAATGGGTCTGTGTCAGGTGTTGGTCAGCCTCTTGCGTGTGATTTTGTCTGACTGGAGAGTTCAGGGGAACTCGCACTCATGTGATTGTGAAAGGAGTCAAAACAAAATGAGGACAGTTCTTGGGAAGCACTTGCGGCGAAACGGCATTCCACAACACTATAAATCAGCATTCGTGAGGAGATATTAATCAAACTAGTGAAGACTGAAGACTGTCAGCAAATGCTGCTTCCTCTCCCAAGGACCCGCTAGTTCTTTGGCTCACTGTTCGGAATGCCATCATTAAATTTAATTAATTTCCAGATTCTCAGACATGAAATGTAAGTGAAATTAGCAGCTCTGGCTAACCTCCGCCAGACTTTACCACAGTCCAACCCTTTTCCTCAGTCTTGGTGAACAGGCATAATGATAGGCAGACAGACATGCTAATCTCTTTGATGGTCTGTTACTGTAATATGTTCAATGTGAATGTGTTGACATTCAAGAGGCTAATTACAAAGCACATGGGGAGTCCCAGGTACATTTGTGTTTTTCAACATCTGTTTTTGTGATCGACATCTATCTATTAAGCTAGATAGTAAAAGTACTCTTTATATACATCAGCCTATAACTGCTTTAATACAAGCAAATAAGAGTGCAGTTGAGAAATTGTTTTTTAAGGAACAGCATATCAACATCCTGTTAAATCCCCTCAGACTACAGCCAGTAGGGCATATGGACCACATCTAGAACCGCTGTTCAGAGGAGGTGGAACATGTCTCTTACGAGGCCGTCACTAAAGAAAACACCACAGTAAGTCGTCAGAAGTGAACATGCTCAGAGACAGATGTTTTGTTTTGGTGTAGGCGGTTCTAAAGAAAGTCAACATATTTTGCAGCCCCTGTCTTTTACATTTCAGCACGCCCAAAAGTGAGCCACACTTCTCTGACACAGTTTACTGCAATCTCATTTAGTGCCGACACTTACGTTTCCAGAATAAAATGACTGGACTTGAGAGTAACACTTTTCCACTCCTATGCTGGAAAGTGAGCATATGATAAATAAAAGTCAGATGAAATGAAATAGATAGTGCACTAATTAGTTACAATAGGCAATCTTGTCCATTCTCGCAGACCAGCTCTTTTTTTTTGTCATGTTGTGGTTTCTTTATCTTCTCCTTCATGATGTCCTTTTCGGTGAGACCAGTGAGCTTTTGCAGGAGAAGACATTATCTTTCAAAGCCAAGCAAATCAACAAGACTCCACTTGTCTGAGGTGTGAGGTTAATTGGAAAGTGAATTTGACTAAATGATTAATGCATTTGTCAGCACACTCTTTCTTCTTCGTCCTCCTCTTCTTTTTTCCCCCCCAGAAAAGCACTTTGCTGATTTTGGTCTTTTTTTTTCTTTTTCTTACATGGCTTCAAGTGGACAGTAGATTAAAGAGATACACAGTCCCCCAAATTAGTGAATTGTTTTCTTTCAGCAGAAATTAATTGGGTAATTTCAATGCAAATGTTTGCAAGGATAAAAAAAAAAATTGTGCAGCATTTGCCTCATTAAATTCCTGCCTAACTGGGGGAAATTGCTGCAACAGCGCGTCAGCTTTACAATAGCCATTAGGACATATTAGTGTCCTTTTCTCTCGAAACAGTAAGTATCACTCTCATAAAATTAAGCTTAACATGTTATGGTTGCTTGCCTCTCGCCCTCCTTTTTTAATGTAGGCTATGAAGCCTATTGGTCGGTGAAACTCCCACTCAGGCCCAGTATGAGAACACGTGGGAATCACCAGTGGCCACAAGTTGTTGCTCTTCCGGGATTTATAATACACTGTCCCAAATGGGGAAGATTAATTATGAATAAATGATATATGGGTTAAACCTCATCACATCAGGAAAAAGCTTCTCTCTGTCAGCATGAAATATAGACGCCGCTTATAGCATTTATTAAGAACATATTTAAAGATGGATTATTGATTCCTGTAATGGACAACAGAAAGGGGGTAGAAAAACGATGTGCTCATCAATGTTATCGGTGTGAGTTTAATGGCATACGGTGGTGAAGTGAAGAGTGGGTTTTACCTAGCAGGGAGTCAGACAGAGGAGACGAGAGAGAAATTAGAGAAGTTGTCATACCCTCAGAAGCTTCAAACTCTTTGGAAAGGTAGCGTACGGTTGACCTACTTTGCTCTCTGCCACCCACCTCCGGTAAGTGTATTTATATTTCCATATCCAGATGACATCAAGCACTGAGACGCTGCATCTCCCCCTTCACACACACACACACACACATGCACACACACACACACACACACACACACACACACACACACACACACACACACACACACACACACACACACACACACACAAGCACACACACACACACACACACACACACACACACACACACACACACACACACAGATACAAACACACACACACCACGCACACTGTGATATACACACACACACATCCCTCTTCCATGGTGTCCCACTGGGTGGGCGTAAGTGCTACTCTGTGGCTGCAAAAAAGCAGGTGTTCCTGAACAGAAGCATGCAACTCTCTCTCTATCTTTCTCTCTCTCTCTGTCTTTCTCTCTCTCTCTCTCTCTCTTTCTCTTTGAACAGCCTCTTCCTATCTTCCTCTTCTCTACTCCCTCTTTTCTTCTTTGTCTATTTATCTCTAGGCAGCCACTCTCTCTCTTTCTCTGTATCTTTAAACAGCCTCTCTCTGTCTTCCTCTTCTTTTTGTCCCTCTATTTTCTTTGACCATTTCTCTTCCCTCATTCTTTTCTCTCTCTCTCTCTCTCTAAGCAGCCACTCCCATCTCTCTTTCTCTGTCTCTCTAAGCAGCCTCTCTCTGTCTCCCTATCTCTTTCTCTCTCTCCCCCTCTCTCTTTTCATCTCCCCATCTGTTTCTTCCCCTTTCTTTTTCTTTAGTCTTCTCTCTTCTCTCTCTGTTTCTCTTCTATGGTCTCAGTTTGGCCCTTTGACTCTGTTCAGGACTGCCCTCATCTTTACCCACACACACACACACACACACTGCCGCGGCTGTCCCTCCTGCCTCGCCCTGCTTCTCTCTCAGAGGTATTTGTTTTGATCATATGGTTTGCAAGGATCTTTATTTTGTTTTTTTGTTATTCTAACGTTTGACTTTCTGACTCAGAATCTGACTCGTTAAGATGTGGCTCTGCTGCACCCAGAGCTGTATGGAGACAGGATATCATTAAACGTCCATTTTTATTCTTCAACTATTGCAGGCATTGTGGAATGATTATCATGATTATTATTATCTGTTAGAGCTTGAATTGTAAAAGCAATGTGCTGTCACACCAATCAGTTGTTTCTGCTTTTTTTTTTTCTTTCCTCTGCCCCGTACTTAATTAAAAGTCCACACCTTCTGTTATGCAAGGTTCAGATCGGACCATCAGCACTGGCTCACTGAAAGGCCAATTCTCGGGGGGGCAAACCTCAACTTGGGTGAAATAGCAAGCTGTTCTGCATCACTATGGTAACACCTGCCATTACAGGTTCCGTCTGGTAGCCAACCCGTCCCAACAGGGGGTAAGAGGACTACCAAAACATTTGTAACTACAAAGTTCCTCATTACCATACTGATGGGAATCATCGGCCCAGGAAATAGAGGGGAAAAAAAGGAAAACAGAAAAAATGCAATGCCACGCTCCCATATTAGGCTCAACTATGTTTCGTTTTTCAGACTGATAGTTTATGATGAGTCACTGTCATGTTGCAGTGTTTGCACTTTGTCATATTTACATTTATCTATTTACTGATTTGTTTGTTTGATTTTTTTTTGCAGATATATTTATATATTTGGATAATACCCTGATATTTCTGTTACTCTATTTCAAATACAGCAAAGATTTGGAGAACATCAAACATGGAGTGTTTAGCTAGATAGCTAGCTGTGAATGTTACTTTGAGTTAAATAAAATATGTTTAGCCAAATGATATAACAGATATAAACAATAATATTTAGATATGTGAGTAAATTGCCTGCACTTGAAATCTTAATTACACCTTAATTAAAAAAGAGAATAATATATGAGAATTTACGTGTCACACATCTGTATTCCCCCAGAATGCATTTCACCATCGGCCCCTGATGTATGACAGGTGTGTGTCGTCCAAGCCTCCTTCATGGCCAGCGTCTGTTCGCCTCGTCCCGGCGGCTGCTCCTAAAGGTCCCCGGGAGCGTCCCACTGTGGGCGCGCCACCTCCATGCATCATGGGCCACGGTGGCCATCAGTCAGGTGATGGACCGTCCGCTCACACACCTCCGCTGGCTGGGGCCCTCCTGCGGCCTAGACGGCACATGAGGGATTACTGGCACCGCAGGAGCAGAGAGGCCAGAGGATTTCTCAAACCCTCCCCAAAAGCCCCACACACAGATCCACTCTCTCACACACACATACACACACACACACACACACACACACACACACACACACACACACACACACACAGATCCACTCTCACACACACAGATCCACTCTCACACACACACACAAACACACACACACACACACACACACACACACACACATACACACACACACACACACACACACACACACACTCGCACACTCACACACAAACACACACACACACACACACACACTCACACACACACACACACACACACACTCTCTCACTCATATGCACACACACACATGCAGACAGACACGCACACACACACATACACTCACACACAGACAAAAGGCCCTGCCAAACGACAAATGTGTCACTTTGTGCCGCTGCCACACAGGGGTCTTTTCCAATGACCTTCTTCTGCCATCAAAGTTTGCTGGATAGGCTTATGGCATACCACCCTGTGTGTGTGTGTGTGGGTGTGTGTGTGTGTGTGTGTGCGTGTGTGTGTGTGTGTGTGTGTGTGTGTGTGTGTGTGTGTGTGTGTGTGTGTGTGTGTGTGAGCGTGTGTGTGTGTGTGTGTGTGTGTGTGTGTGTGTATGTGTGTGTGTGTGTGTGTGTGGCTTGGGAGGAAATGTGTTAATCATGAGAGACCTACTCTGGAGCAATATATTACGCAAACACACACAGTTAGACCAAAATGTTAGAGATAAAGTAAGTATATATACATGACATTTTAAATGAACATAGTGTAATTCAAATTTAGTGCCATGTAATGTACTTGAATTTCAAATTTCAAAATAAAAGTAAAATCAGTGTCTGGAAAGGACAACATTATTTGATCATGTGATACATGCAACTTGCATTGTTAATTATAACATCAGATTACTTGTAAATAAAACTTTACTGTAAAAGGGTCAACACAAAAAAGTGAAATGGTATTTTGACCTTGTTCATGGGTGATATCATCATAAGCAGAGGCCATGTGACTACATCCTGTGCTGGCCCTGTTTTAAGCCCCGCTGGTTGGTGTGCTTTGCCTGAAGGTCTTAGTTGCGTCTTGGGAACATAAGGAGAAAAGATGGGCCAGTAATTGGGAAGAAATTTGGTCACCGCGAGTCTGACCCTTGAATTAATTAAAACAATTGTATTGCATTCTTGGATTAATTAAAGGCACATTTGATCTCGCCATACCAGCCCCCCTCCACGTCTCTCCTTCTCTCTGTCTCGTCGACCAGCCTTCAGTGTCAGTGCTTCAGGGCGCACACAGGGGTGGGCATTTATGTGCCTGGCAGCTTTGCATTGTTCTAGCGATCCGCCAAGCGTAAAAGAGAATAAAACACCGAAAGATGAAGGCAGACAACCCACTATTATACCGTGTGATTTAACAGGAAAAATGCCCCTTTCTGGATGAGCTCAGGAAGTACCACGCCACCATCAGACAGGCCTGTTCTCCCAGGAAGGCCATGATCTTAAGAAGGACTGGAGGAGAGACGGGTGGGGGATGTTCTGAAGAAGGTTTTAATGTAGTGGTTACTAATGTGGGAGTACGGATCTTACAGCTCACCAAGGCCTTAAGCAATTAAGAGCAGAGCGGAAGCTTAAACGGCGATGGAGATGCTGCAGTGTGCAGACGTATCTGATACAAGGCTGCCGCATCATTCTTTCGGCACAGAGACCTAATCCCCAACTCACCCCCACCCCCAACCCCTCACCCCCCAGAAAATAAGTGCGTTTAATATGTGGTAACGGAATACACAAAACACACTTAAAATTAATTCTTCATGCGGAGTGAAAAAACATATGCACACTGACACACGCCTTTCACCGAAGATCAAAACGGCAGGGGGAAAAGGAGGGCTGTGCTTTCACAGTTATTAAAAGGCACAAACCCCGGTAATTACGAGAGGAATATTCAGCGCGTTGGCTCCTTGTTCGCTTTAATGTTGGCTGATGTGCTGCAGTCAATTTCATTCCCATTATATGAAGAAAAAAAACCTTTAAAAAGCACAACTGAAATGCTCGTGCACAGTCCATTAGCATGTTTTATTACTTAAACCACGATGGACTGCGTTAGTGTAACCAATGCAAATCAGGTGCAACTTCAGTCAAACGAAAGTAAGACAAGTTAAGTCAAAAAGATGAAAACTTTTAAAGTCACTGCTCTGTTCTTCGACTTCCAGCTCCCGATTGACTCTGAGGAGGAAGAGGCGTGATAAAGATTGGGGGGGTAATTTTGGTCGAATGGTGACATTTTGTCATCTGTTTAATGCATGGGGTGGCTAAGGGGGCACTAATGAGAGGCGTTTTTAGTAATCAATAAATCATGCCTTATTGATTTTCCTGCTTAAGCCCTCTTCTGTTCTCTGAAAGTCACAGGCGCCCCGGGAAGATGCATCCAAGGAAGCCCGTTAGTCCGACAGGATAAACAGCAGCTGCTACTGACCGCAAACTCAGAAAGGTCTTTAAGTCACACATCTATACAATACTTATACATCAATGCTAAAGCAACTTCTTTTGTTCTGTATCTGATTTGAAAAGTTGCTCTTTTTTTGCCACATTGACTTACACTTAAGTAAATTGTGCTGTTCACAGCTGCTGCAGAGTTCCAGTTTAAACAGAATTGAACTTCAAAATGAAAGGAGGTTTGGGAATCTGTGACTCCCTTAAATATGTAACATTCATTTTTTTTAACCTGGGCCCTATTTTCCCCTCTTTTTGGGTCAACATTTTTACTAGGGACAAAAAGCAAAGGCTTAACTGAGTACGGCACAGAAAAAGTAATGGGCTGACTGTGTCAGCACTGGACAGCAAACGCAGTGTACGCCTCATCATCAGATGCCTAGGGATATCTGGACGAGAACGAGAGAAGGTAGGTCTAGAAGGTGTGCAGACCAGCCAGGCAATAAAGCCCATGTCTGAATTCCACTCTTTATGCGTTTGTTGTTTTTGTGATGATTTCCATATGGTGAGACTATAGGCAAGCTGGGCTGGCATCAGTTCAGTAGAAACAAGAAGAAAAGAGAGAGATCCAGTAGTCTTTGTTCTTTAGTCACAAAACGGATCATATAGTTCTATAATGACGGGCTTGTGTTATGCTCCTGGATGTAATATGTGGGCTGGCATGGAGTCAGCAAAAGGAACTGCATTTCAGTCTGGTATGGATATCACAGAGAAGGAGAACAGGCCTGGTGTTTGAGGTAGACTTGGATGGTGTTGGTCTTGGGCCACACACCTTTATTTTCAGCCATATTTTTTTGTATGTTGTAATAAGGGAGTTAGATCCAGCTGTCGGTGCAATTCCTTAAAAGTCACATTTTGAACTAGAAAATATTGCAAAATGGACGTATTTATCATAATCTAATTTGGAAAATTTGGAATTTATCATAATCTAATTTGGATCACAAAATAAGGACCAAATTAAAAGCTTAATGAGGAATGTTGCAAAAGTCACTCAGACAGATTCTCTTCCATCGCTACCACTGCACTGTCTTGGGAGTGTCTGGATTGACAGTAGTACACAAATGGCTGAAGTACTGCTTGTGATAAGAGTCATACCACTGACGAATGCTGAGATGTGCAACTTTAGCTGAAGCGTGTTCTCAGTTCAAGTTTCGCTGGTCTGCAAGTTTCGCTGTTTCAGACTGAACTGTTTGTTTGTGTGTCAGTTGTCAGGATGTACAAATGCCCAAAGCACTTTTATGGAACCTATTCAAAATGATTGATCCATGGCATGGGTAGAAGTTATTGATAGCTTTCTATTTTAACAATGTATCCCATTGACTGACATCTATGTGTGTGAGTCTGTGTGTGTGTGTGTGTGTGTGTGTGTGTGTGTGTGTGTGTGTGTGTGTGTGTGTGTGTGTGTGTGTGTGTGTGTGTGTGTGTGTGTGTGCTGATAGAGTTTCTCTGATGCTATCTTTAGTGAATCTTTCCCTCCGAGAGATAAAGAGCACCAAGGTGCAGATGACGAGTTGAGGGGTAAGCAGGAAGTGGCCCTACTGCGAGGCGAGTAGTGGTGGCCCTTGTGGTCAAACTCTCATAGAATGAAATCTAAGAAGCGTGTGGAGGGGAAGGGTAGGGGGAAGTTAGAAGAGCACAAAAAACCACAATACCGGAAAGAGATAGAGAGCACTGATGCCTGCCTATCAGAGCAAAGAGTAGACGGATGTGTGAGGCCTGTCCAAACTAACACTTAACCAAACACAACATAGTGACGTTGAAGAATATTCGTATGTTTGTGTATATGTTTATGTGTATCATGTATATGTACATGTATCTCTCTCATGTATAGTGTTTATACAGATATATATACTGTGTGTATATATACACACTATATGAGAGAGATACATGTATAAAGAGAGAGAGAAACATGAATCTATTAGAAATGTTTTCAAGTGTTTTTTTCAAATTGATGTCTCTGCAGCATAGAAGCATCTTAACTAACTCCGGTGTCTAAACTGAGTTTATGTTATTTGCTACACCGCAGTATGTAATGTGACGCAAAATTACTGCAAACCAGGCACTTTGTGTCAGACCATCCTTAATGACCTTGCGCATGCAATGAAACATGGCCACTCATTGTTTTCAGACAGGGGGTCCTTGTTAAATCAAATAACACTTTCACATTAAGGCCATTTTATGCCAAGACAAACTGCTATTCTTCTCTCATTATAATAAGGGAGAGAGTGTGTGTATGCCTGTGTGTGTCGTTTCGGAAGCGGTCTAATTCCGCCGTCACACCTGCGTGTGTCGGGGGGGAGGCGGCGGGTTTTGGGGGCTCCAGCCGTGCAGCTCTGGGGGCTGCCACAGTGCGCCTCTCCTCCGGCCGCGGCTCGGTGGCCCCCTTCCTGTCCTGCAGGGCGCCCCCTCGCGCGGCCCTAATTATCCTCTTAAATTTATATCTGGAACCGCAGGCAGTCTCGCGGGATTAGCCACAGTGTGTTCTGCAAATTGGACAGAGGAGACAGAGGGCCTGTGGAGCAGGACTCTGTCTCAGTAGAGATGCACACACTCTGTCTGCCCCTTTGCACCCTTTATCTGCCCATATCTCTCTGTCTGTCTGTTCCTGGTCCTGGCCTGTCTGTCTGTCTGTCTGTTTCTGGCCTATGCCTGTATGTTTGTCTGTCTGTTTTTGGTCTGTGCCTGTATGTTTGTCTGTCTGTTTCTGGTCTGTGGCTGTATGTCTTTCTGTCTATTTTTGGCCTTTGTCTGTCTGTCTGTCTGTCTGTCTGTCTGTCTGTCTGTCTGTCTGTCTGTCTGTCTGTCTGTCTGTTTCTGGCCTGTGCCTGTATGTTTCTGGTCTGTGGCTGTATGTCTGTCTGTCTTTTTCTGGCCTGTGACTGTATGTCTGTCTGTAACTGGCCTGTGCCTGTATGTCTGTCTGTTTGTCTTTATCTGTTGGTGTTTCTCTACCAGTGTCTAGCCTGTCTCTGTCTCTGGTCTGTGTTTATGAAGCAGGCCTCTGCCTCAGTGGACATGCAAATACACTTTTTGTCTCTCTGTCTGCCTATCTATACGCCTGTTTCTGTCTATCTGCCTCACTGTTCCTGTCTATCTGCCTCACTGTTTCTGTCTATCTGCCTCACTGTTCCTGTCTATCTGCCTCACTGTTTCTGTCTATCTGCCTCACTGTCCCTGTCTATCTGCCTCACTGTTTCTGTCTATCTGCCTCACTGTTTCTGTCTATCTGCCTCACTGTTCCTGTCTATCTGCCTCACTGTTTCTGTCTATCTGCCTCACTGTTCCTGTCTATCTGCCTCACTGTTTCTGCCTATCTGCCTCACTGTTTCTGTCTATCTGCCTCACTGTTCCTGTCTATCTGCCTCACTATTTCTGTCTATCTGCCTCACTGTTCCTGTCTATCTGCCTCACTGTTCCTGTCTATCTGCCTCACTGTTTCTGCCTATCTGCCTCACTGTTTCTGTCTATCTGCCTCACTGTTCCTGTCTATCTGCCTCACTGTTTCTGCCTCACTGTTTCTGCCTCACTGTTTCTGTCTCACTGTTTCTGTCTCACTGTATCTGTCTTTCTGTCCCACTGTTTCCGTCTCTTGTCAGTACCAGTTTCTCTCTTACTGTCTGGCTGTCTATCTCTACGACTGTCTGCATGTTGGTCTCTAACCTCTGTCTGTATCTGTATGTCAGTAGCATCGGAAGTCAATTGACATTGGTGTGGTGGTGGTGGTGGGGGAATGTATACTAATTTGGTGCAATCAAAAGTGTATCAAATTGTTCTGCTCAGGAACCATTGATGTAAAAAGAAGCTACAGTTTAGCCATTTTTGTCGGGTATTGGATCTTTGGAAAAAAATGTACGCACAAACCCGTGAAAGCAGTGATTGGTGTAGCCGAGTTGATCCTAGAATGGTGATATATTTTGTTTTATTGTAGTGGGAAGATTTTTACCATTACAGTGTTTGAACTGAGATTTAATGGACCACAGTAATGCAGGGTTTACTACTAGGTTGCGTTTGATGTCATATTTCTCACGTAACCAATACTCATGTAAGTCAGCTTAGGCTGTGCTAGTAAATACGTCAACATTAAATGTTAAAAACATTCTACAACCGTATCTGTAAATTATTAGTTACAGAACTCTGATCCCCAACTATGAGAGACACGTGCTAGCAACAAATGACAATTTACACTTTCTTTTATTTAGTATTAAGTAAAAGAGACATATTATCTGTTCACATTGTTTTGCTGGTAAGGTGCAATCGAATTTTCTGACTTGTATTTCTCAATAAAATATAAATTTGTTATTCTTCATGCGGTATGGATTTATTTGTTTTGTGAGTGAGTTGGGGAATCCCATCCCCCCCATTTCTGATGTCTCGCTGCCTGTATTTGTTTGTCTCTCTGTATGATAGTCTCTAGCGTCTCTCTGTCTCTGGAGTGTGTCAGTGGAGCAGGACTCAGTGGACATCCCTACATGCCTCACTGCGGATCTGCCTCTCTCTTTATGCATTCTCTGTCTGTGTGTCTGTCCATCCATATTTCTTTTGTCTGTCTGCATTTTTGTCTTTACTTTTTGTATGTCTGTCTCTCGGTTTACTCTCTGTCTACCTGCCTGAGCTTTTTTTATCTGTCCGTTTGTATTTGGCCTGTGTTTGCCTGTCTCTGTCTCTCTGTATTTGGCCTGTCTCTGCCTGTCTCTGGCTGTCTGTCTGTCTGTCTCTAGCTTTTGGCTAACAGTCTGTGGGCCACATGCATCAACGGCGCGTATGCACTCAAATTCTGCTGAGCTCTTTTCTATGCATCATTTATATTTATGTTATATTAATATCTATGTAAGGGATAGCGGCTGCTGTATGAAAATATTGGACTTGACGGCCACCTCTTCTTCATGTAGTGAAGTTCTTTTTCAATATTTTTGTATAATGGGACACCTCGAAGGCCTTTGTCCTTCTTATGAAGTGGTTGCCACACATGTATTTAGGCATGCATGTATAATCCACAAAGGAAACATTTGGTTCCGTTTAAAAAGGCGTTAGCGAGAGGCATTAACTCTGATGCCAGTAGGCTACATGGTCCGTGTATCACTCATCAGTCTTGTCACGTCAGTTACATGGGAACCAATGACCAGGTTGCCTTCAAACTATATGTTACAGTACAGAGTGAGATATTAAAATGTATTTTGCAGTGCTATCAGGTTTCCACCGTGTAATTGGAGTAATTGACTGTATACTCATAATACAAAGCAGGCATCAAGAGAGAATGGTCTGTTTCATGATCCATTAAAGCAATACCCAAATTATTTGAGACTCCACAGTCTGCATGATTCATTAATTCTTTAAAGCAGTGAACGGTGGAAATTGCAAATGGAGAAGTGTGTGATCTCAGTAAGAATGCATTGTCAATGTATTCATTTCCCCTTTGTCTTATTTAGCATAGGCCTTAGTGCTAATTTAACTTTGAACACAGACGTGACTCACATGGTAGCGGAATATAAGAAACCCGCAGACCGCACAGCAAGAGAATTTCAAGCACATCCATGGGCACACCTTTCGTGTTGAGGTGTACGTGGAAGATGTGCATTCTAATCCGACCAATTTAGAGTGTGTCGCTCATATAAGAATAATTGTAGGGGGTGGACGTTCATGTGCACATGATTCCATGCTGATTTGATTCACTTTCAGATTGATGAAGAGAATGTGCATAGATTGTGTTTGATAACGTTGACAGAAAACCTCATGGGGTTGTGTTTACACATGGTTCTACGGCCCGATGTACACAAAGACTGATACATTTGGCCCAATGTGTCTTAACCAGCCTCTGTCTGTCCACCTGTCTCTATCTTCGTGTCCTAATCTGCATTGTCCCTCTGTGTCTCTTACTCCCTCAAAATTCTCTGCCTGATTGTCTCTCAGTCTGTGTACACACATTTCCGTTTAAGTGTTTTGCCGTCTGTCTGCTTTTGTCTTGTTGTCTCATCCTTTCTTTCATATTGTTTCTCCATCCACCTTTCTTAGTGACCCCCCCCCCCTCCCCCTCTCTAGTTCTCATTCAGACACAGACTTCACCTTCAAACTTATAAAAAGAAAAAAGTCCAGTTTTGTTTCTCTTCTCGTAATGCTATGATTCTTTTCTAAAAACTCACAGTGAACTTGAATGAAACTGAAGCACCAGTGAGGTTGGAGTGGAGGCAATAAATGTTTTTCAAATTAAAGTATTTTGTTTTCCTCTGGTTGAGGAGTGAATGCAAGCCTCAATGAATATCAGTTAATAACTCATATTTGGTCGTTTTGGTTGGATACAGACAAGTAGCATGCTCATGATGAA
>NC_137911.1:17799779-17832279 GCF_963457725.1 Sprattus sprattus
CACAGGAAGTACGTATAGATCTGGTTAGGTAAAATGTTTATGTTAAGTAACACAGAATCATTTAAATTGAATAAAGAGTGCTATAACTTATGTTACTACACTGTAATAAGGACTATGTGGGAGTTAATGGGTTAATTGCTGGAGTACACTGTACCATTGCCCACCTTATATAAAGTAAGTGAGTTTGGTTAAGTACCAGCGCCCTGGTTTCACAGCTCAGAGTTCTGGGTTCTGTTGTGCCGATGGCCCTGGTCTCAGAGCTCAGGGTTCTGGGTTCTGCTGTGCCGATGGCCCGTGAGGGGCCGCTGTGACTGGTGAGGTCCAGATCTGATCCGACAAAAGGGCACATGTCAGCAGAGAGCTGTCCATCATGGATCAGCATACACAGGCCAGCATGAGGCAGTAATCCATGGATGCTCCCCTGCAGTTTCCCCTAAAGCCTTTTGTCACTCTGTGTGTGTGTGTGTGTGTGTGTGTGTGTGTGTGTGTGTGTGTGTGTGTGTGTGTGTGTGTGTGTGTGTGTGTGTGTGTGTGAGAGAGAGAGAGATACAGGAAAAGGATGTGTGTGTATGTTTGTGTGTGCATGTGTGTTTGGGTGTGCATTTTGTGTGTGTGTATGCTTGTGATTGTGTATATTTGTTCTTTCTGTGTGTGTGAAAGAGAGAGAGAGGAGAGAATATAATTGTGTGTGTGTGTGTAAGAGAGGGAGAGAGACAGAAAGAGAGAGTGTGTGAGTGTATGCATGTGTGCATGTGTGTGTGTGTGCTTGTGATTGTCTATTTGTTTGTGTGTGTGTATGTGTCTGCCTGCATGTATGTGTGCTAGCATACACGTGTGTGTGTGTGTGTGTGTGTGTGTGTGTGTGTGTTTTTTTTCCTCCTGCTGTCTCCCTCCGCAGGGGATTCTTAGACCACGCCACGTGACCTGGGTAGCCTAGGGAGTGGCCCAGGGAGGCCCTGGCAGGCCACAGGTGAGTCCCTGGCACAATCTGTCCCCCTGCCCAGCAGGGCCAATCAGACCCAGGGTGCAGGCAGCAACCTGCAGCCAGGGTGGAGCAGGAGGGGAGGGAGGGGAGGGAGGGGAGGGAGGGGAAGGAGGGGAGGGGTGGAGGAGGGGTTGGGGGTCCGCACAGACCTCCTGTCCCTTAGAAACCCTCCAAGGATCTGTGTCACCAGCACTTTTAATTACCTCTGTGGTCTTCATTAATTCATGGGTGTCTTTATGCCCTGCAGTCTGGAGAGAGAGAGCTAGAGAGAAAGAGATAGAGAGAGAGGTGGAAGGACAGAGGCATTGAGAAAGGAGAGGGAGAGATGGAGAGACATGGAGAGAAAAAAAGTGGAAGAAGGAGGGAGAGAAAAGACAGAAATAGAGAGGGAAAGAAAGATAGAAGATAGGTGAGCAAGAGTTTTCCAAAACAACAGCAGTATCAGCGGTGGTGTGGGTGTTAGTGGCGGTGGCGGTAATAGCAGGTTACCCACTGATCTGTCCCCGGGGACCAACCAGGGCTAGCGTGGGCCTGGGCCTCGGTGTAGACAAACATATTGTGCGCTGGACCCAAGGGTCGGCTCGCGGCGGCCACCTGCTCTTTACCCAGCAGACTCCTCTGCAAACGAGTCCCTGCGGTCGCTCGCTTGGTCCGTGGCGTATGGACACAGCCCACCTGTGGCATAGCCTATTATGTCTTCCAAGGGATGGATAAATGCGCTCAATTGATTTGACACGTTTAGAAAGGCCGGGTCAAAATGACCATAATGACACAGGGGATTTGGGGTTATCCCATAGAGGTTGGTCTGAGCCTAGAGGGCTTGGTTGAAGGTATTTGTAGTGTGCACTTACACTTTTATAGGCTTATTCATAGTTATACATATTAAGAGGATTTCAGATAGCCTTATTCACAGATGGCCTTATTCATTCATCAGACACTTTCATTTAAAGTCATTTCCAGGATGGGTCGCTCTCATGTTAGTATGTGTGGTCCCTGGGAATGAAACCTTAGTCACGTCTGCTCATGAAGTTGAGTGACAGGATTATGAAGAACTTAAAGGACTAGATTTGCATTTCCTGAAGGAAGTACCAGTACAAAATACATTTAATAAAAAATAAATTAAAAGTAAAATATCAGAATATTTAAAGCACACAGGGAAAGACTGACAAAGTAGAAGTAGGGCAAAAAGGAAGAAAAGAGAGGCATGTAAAGACTGATAGATTAAAAGAGAAGATAGATTATGAAAGAGAGTGAGACAGTATGGGGACATAAGGAAATATTCACTCTCTTATTCCCTCCTGTCCTCTACGATGCGTTGTCCATCGTCTGACAGAGGAAGATTCAGCCTCTGTGCTGCAGTGGTGCTGATAGCAGGTGCTGCTCTGCCTACAGAAGGTATCCTTTGTTGTGGTGATGCTCGTCGGGGCGCTGTGCAGAGAGAGGGCTGTCTCTGGCTGCTCCGCACCCTGGGAAAGGAAAGGTAATACAGTGGCAGATGTGTACCGCCCCTGCCCTGCCCTTCCGCGCCCTCCCCGCCACGCAGCAGGAACGTTGCCGACTCTACCCACGTCTGGCTTCCGCTTTCACTCACTCTCTTTTCTCTCTTCTTTTTTATTGCTCCCTCCCTCTCTCTCTCTCTGCATCTACCCCTTTGTCCCATCTCTTTCTCTTTGCCTCTTTCCCTCCTCCTCCCTCTTTGCGCTCTCTACCCTCTCTCTGTCATCCTTTTTAACTCACTTTTCCTCTCACTCTCTTACTCTGTCTTCGTTTCTGTCTGTCTCCCTATCTCTTTCCTCCCTTGTCTCTCTCATGTGTCTCTCTTCCGTACCTATAAATCTGGTGGACAGAGGCATAACCCCCCCACCCCCGGATACTCTGGATGGTCCCGAGAGTGAGGTAGAGCAGAGCAGTGTAGCGGAGAACATTACCCCCCCACACACACAGACACACCATTCTCCCATTCACATCATCTCATCCCCCAAACCCCCCCCCCCCCCCCCCCCCCCGCGCTCCCTTTCCTCCTCTGTGCTGTAACATGACGCAGAGATTGACAGCCTCCCCAATGACGCCGAGCTGGAACAGATGGAATATGAATGGTTCATTCGTGTATGAAAAAGGTGTCTGGGCAACAGAGAGGCTGAGGGGAGGGGGGACATGATGGGGTGGGTGTGCGTGTGTGTGTGTGTGTGTGTGGGGGGGGGGGGAGTAGGGGGTGCACTTCAAAGTTAAGCACAACTAATGGTCTTTGTTCTGATGTTTGTTTGTTTGTGTGTTTATTTGTCTTAGTTGTTTGGATGGAGAGCTGGTTGCTATTACTCTATCTATCCTGTGACTCTCTGATTCATACTCACTCTATTTCTCTTTTTTTTTCTCCCTCTCTCTCTTTCCCTTTCTCTCACTTCCTCTCTTTTTCTCTTTCTTTCTCTCTTGCAGACACGTTCATAAGCATACTTATATGCATCAACACACACACACATACACACACACACACACACACACACACACACACACACACACACACACACACACACACACACACACACACACACACACACACACACACACACACACACACACACACACACACACGCACACACACATGCATCCTCTCTGTCGTCTCTTAGTCTTAGTCTCTATGACTCTTTCTCTCGTCCTCTTACACACACAAACACACACACACACATTCATATAATCTTCTCTAAGTTTTTCAACTCAGAAGATATGTCAAAGTTTTTAGAGATAAAGTTTTCAGTTCTGTCTGATGTATGCAATGCCAGATGTTAGAAACAAACATCAAGGGCAGCCCTTATCAAACAAACAACTTCCCAAGGACATATTTGGTTACTGCACTGTAAATACACATCTCAATGTCTTTGTGTGACTGTGTATGTGTGTTTGTGTTTGCTAATGTAATTATACCGAAGGCAAGCCAGAGTTCATTTAAATAGATATACATCCCCTGACCAGATTCCGGAGGAAACTAAGACCACTGCAAAACATGTCAAATTCATATTGCGTTTTTTTGTTTTGACCATGTATGTGTTTGTATTTGTTTGTTTATCCACATGTAACATCAGCTCTTTTTGACTCCAGTTGTGATCATTTATATTTTTTTAACTATTTTTCTCAATGTAGGTATTTGCAAATATTATTACTGTGCAAGTACAGCATCCAATCTATGTTTCATTCTCTTTTTTCAGTAAAATGTGAGTGATTCACTCACTCTGCCTCTTGTAGCCTTGCATGCAAGGAGCATATGGTGGTTAGACAGCATTTCAGACCATATTTAACACAGCAGAAGAAGCATCAGCGTACAACATGATAATATTTCAGCATGTTTGTGCATGGGAAAAAAAACAGACTCCATGTCATTTCAGGCTCCATGCATCAGGAGGAGGACTGAGTCTGTGTGCCAACAGAGGCAGCCCCAGTGCCCTCTTCCACTGCACACAGTTACGTCCGACAAACAAGTATGGTGCTCCACGCCTTAGCTGTCATGGTAGTAGTGCACTGCAGTACAAGCAGTGCATAGGTACCCTCATCAAGATACTCTCCCATTTACCTTTTGTCAACTCTGGAGCTCAGGCAGCTGGACACTGCAGGGACACTTCCTGTGTGTTGATGTTGTCTTTGCCCTGTCTTCCTTTACGAGCCATTTGATAGGAATCAACCAAGTTTATGTCATTGCTCTCCCGCTTGCATTTGGATCTATGGGTTATCATGCTCAGTTTTCGATAACAGATGTAACAACATTTAACGTGATGGATTGGGCTCTCTTCTCCTTGTCTAGAACCTCGATTTATCTTGAGGAAGGAAAGTCAGGCGAGAAGGGCCGAACGGAGGTCTCTTGGCATCTATTTGCTCTTAACTGCAAAGTCATTATGAACTAATACATGTAGATTGTGTTTAGAGAGAGTGATGGCTTATGAAATGAGAGAGGAATTACTGGAGTGTTGTGTGGAGAAGCAGATGTTGTGTGAGAGTTATTACAAGCAGAGATGATCTGTGCAAAGGAAAAGGGGGAAAAAAATGTGTTTTGATTGAAGAGCTATTTGGCTTCGAGACAGGGAGAGAGTGAGAGAGGGAGACTTCATTTTGGGTCGAGTGGTATTTTTCATGGAAAGGCAGCGCAGGGCTCGTGATGTGATCTGATTTAGCCTGGGGAGGGGAGAGCCTTTTGTGTTACGATGCGACGAAGGGGAGGATGGCACATTAAAGAGGAAGGAGGAAGCACACTAAAGTGACTCTGACTCTGCCTTGGTTCTATGAGCGTTCAGCATCCGTGCATTCAGTAGGCTGCACAGGAAGTCTCTGAACGCCCTTCACGCCATGCTCCCGTGCCTACTCGCTCCATGACACCAGTCAACAAAATCTTGTCCTGGAATATCCAGAATGCTTCTCCCCAACTTTGACAGAAGTAAAATAATAATAATAATAATAATAAAATGAACCTCTTTCTTTTCTTTCTTTCTTGTCTCATTCATCCCTTTTTTAATCTCTCTCATCTCTCTGTGGCTGATGCAGCCTCTAGAGCCACATAGTATAAGGCTTGATTATGTTACGGTCGTGTAAGTATAAAAGAGCCCCCGTTACAGCCAATTATGGAACAGCTTGGATGGAACGAGACGGGCAAAATGTAAGCATCTCCAACAACTTCCTGTAATTTCAATTTATTGAGAGGGAAACAGAGGGTAAAGATTTTGAAATTAGAAGCTATTATGCTCAGGAGAGAGGACTGGGTAGGAGGGGTTTCATAAAATACAGCTGACAAGCTCGAGCAAATTATGCCAGGACCATTACAAAAATCACTTAATTGCCAACCATTCTGTCAGGCCAATTGACTCTAAATGAAAAAATAACAGAAAAGCATATAATGCCTTGTGTGGCAGACGCAGAAAAATGAGATGAAGCGTCCACAAGAGGATTGGAAATTTCCCGACCCAAGAGTGGACTGCAATCAAGTATATCTCTCGAGATATGGATATGAAGGCATGCCGTAAGTAAATGAGTAAAATATTTGTTGTAAATAGGTAAATGTGCATTATTATTATTGTTGTTGTTGTTTTTCTGTAAACACCTTCGTTCTGCTCACTCCTCAAGGCACAAGTGATGTTTATCTACTCATCTGCACACATGAGTAGAGGTCGTGAGAAAGGATATAACATAGAAACCACCACAATTTTCTCTCTCACTCTCTCTCTATCCCTCAGACTAAGGCCGAATCTCGATTCTTCTCCTTGCCCCTTTTGCTTAATCTTGTCTTAGTCTTAACCCTAGCACTTGCAAGTGTAAGGGCCAAGGGCTGAGATCTTTCCCCTATGAAATGAGACGCCACTAGGTTTCGGGTACGTCATGCGTGACTATGAGCTATGAAACTAGCGATTTAAAAAAAAGTCTAATGAAGAACATGGTTGCAAATATATGTGTATACAACTGTGTAGAGCACGAAACAAGACTGTCGTCATTTTTAAATTAATTATAAGCCAAAAATACTTACATGCAGTGTATGTAGCATGATAGCTGGCAAGCTACCATATAAGCCAATGGAGTGGTGGTATACGCGCTAATTGTATCGGTAAAACTACCGTTTGAAAGTTTCAGTTAAGACCGACAATTCTATGCATCGCTCGTGTAGTACATTTCAGATCAAACCGAGTCATTATAAACATATAAAAAGTTGTGTAGATAGCTTTATTCATGTAAAATATTCCTCGCTTCAAGCAGCCATGTTTTTTTGAAAATTCCCGAGCTGGTTTCGCGGTGTGCTCTGGGATAGCCCTTGGAGTTAAGGTAGCCCTCCGATCATCTCAAAAACGAGGGCCATACACCCCTTAACCTTACTCCTTAATCTTGATCAAGTTGGGTATTGAGACAACACTAGCTCTCACATGAACGCGCAATTTCAAGGGTAAGGGGTAAAATAAGGGGTAAGGGGAAGTATTGAGATTGGGCCTAAGTATTTCATTGTTTACATATTGTTACAGAATTCTCTCTCTCTAAATTCTCTCTCTCCCAGGTTTGCACAAGCAGCAACAGCAGCTGCATGATGTGAGTGTACCATGCCACCCACCACAGACTAAAAGTGCAACATCATGTGAGTGTAGCATGCTACCCAACACAGACAAACAGCTCAACGTCATGTGAGTGTCTACCATGCTACCCACCACAGACTAACAGCCTAACTTGATGTGAGTGTACCATTCTACCAACCTGTGACAGAGTGCCTGGCTCTTTGGCATTGCGGTCAGAGTGCAGGTTTGGTACCCTGTAGACTCGGTGTCAAGGCAGGGTGGGGTGACTCCCTTCGCTACACCACCACAGACTAAAAGCTCAACATCATGGGTCCGTTCAAAAACTGTTAAAATGCTGTCTTACTACTGTTTGAAATCCGTTATTCTGTCTCTTCCGGGCTTAAAAGATACCCTAAAATCGCCTGCATGACGGTCATTTTTCAAGGTAGCATCGATGCTGCCTTGATGCTGCCTATTACCCATAAATCTATGCGGAAGCTCCCTCCGGCAACTGCAAGTTGTAAACAAAGATGGCGGACCAAACTCGACTGACAGTCGTGTTTTGTATGTAAATGTCCATCTTTCTGCGTTTTCTCGCTTCGATTTTTCAAAAGTTACCGAGAAATAGACACTGCACTATCCGATATCTCCGTGTAACCAGCAATAATAGTTGATGTGATTTGCGAGCCGTCAGTCATCCAACTTTCTAACATTATCACATTAGCCGTTCTTCAGTGAACCAATGTCACATGTTATCATACACGCTATCTTAAAATACGGTTCGAAACAGCGTTTTTTTTAGATACCTTCACCCTGGAAATATCTTGCATCAGACACCTGTCTTGAGGACCCCATCAAGGTAGTAACACAGCTATCTTACTTTTAAAATTTTACGAACAAAGACCATGTGAGTGTACCATGCTACCCACCATTGATAACAGCTCAACGTCATGTGAGTGTACCATGCCACCCACCACAGACTAACAGGAAGACAGTCAGGAGGGTAAACATGGCCCCTGGCTTCTTCTCTTTGGCGTGTCCAGAGTAATGAATAGGGATCTACTGATTAGCAGATAAAACATGATTAATAGCCGTGCTGATTATCGAATCACGGGCCTCAGCGGAATAATCAGTTAATTGATCACGGTGGCTGTGAGGGAGCCTTCGTCTTGGACTGCTGGCAGTTGGCAGTTGCTTGAGAGCTTTGGAGACAGTGTTTATTTATTCTGTCACCCCCAGAGACACGGAGAGGACCAAAATAAAGGAGACGAATGTTTTTGGCCAGCTGACAGCATGGAGGAGATCACCTACATTTGAGATGGCCTGTTCGACAACAGAAGCAAGTTGTGGGAGAGATGTTTACCCAGTCCACAAAGCCACTGGCTATACTGCGTGTAAAAGTCAATTCAAAACAATAGTCCATAAAAATACACTAACAGTATCTAATACACTACCTGTATTGATTATTAAACTATGTTACGCCCGCAAATATAGTACTGTCCATCCCATAAATGCAACAAACCACAAACATAATACAAATCTGCACTTTTTAAATGTAATAATCTCACAAACGTCATAACTGTTGCCTATCACAAACGTAATAATTTCCCTTCAACATAACAATTAGTATGTTCGCAGGAAGTTATTAGGTTTGTGGGAAGGTAATAATCACTAATGTAATAAAATTCCACCTATCATCAGTTATAAGAGTATGTTTGTCAATAATCATCACTATCTAATGGAATTTCCTGCTCATCTAATTGCTTTCTTAAGATTCATTCATGTTAAGATTGACTGAGTGTTGTGTATTAGGCTATGTTATGTTTCTGGTTAGAGGCCAAGCTGCAAAGTTTAAAAAGGCATCTGCTGTTTGGCGTGAGTGTGTGAACGCATTTGCGTAGACTAGTGTCTCTGTGCAGTTGGTGCATCTGTGTTTTATGGAAAATGTTGCATTGTTGTAGCTTAACTGTGTAAGAAAAGTCCCCCAAGGATTAACCTTATATCAAATTGATCTGTCAACTTACTATCTTTGCCTTTTTATAATCAATATTATTGAAAGGTTCAAAAGTTTTTTTTCAAAGTTCAGTGTGCTATAGGGTCTATTGTGTCCCATTTGAGAGGGGCAGCATCTTTTTTATAAAAATGTACTAACTGTCAAGTTTTACATCACTGTTAAAGATATTTTCACACCAAACAGGTGGTAGAGGAGATCAGAGATGGTACTTCATTTGTGTGGTCTATTGAAAGACTACATTTGGCAGAATCTGTCTTGCAAACACAGGGCCAAAAAATGATCCAGTTCTGATAATCTAAGAGAATCTGAGACTGCCGACCTATTCAGTGCTGGATAGGCTGAACTCCCTTGTGCTTTTGGTAGTCTGCCCAATCATCCTGAAGCCAAACACCCCAGTCCCAACAGTGATGAATTCCCCAATACCAGTTAGGCCGGTGAAGACACCAGGCCAACACGTGGCAGAGGAAACTCTCTGTATGATTAGGCACACAATGAATTCAGACATTTAGTCCATTATGGCTAAGCTGCAGATTGTTATCACGTAACGGTATACCACGTTTGTCGTTAATTGCAACTTTGAAAATTGACAACAACTGTCTGATTTCTGGCCTCTCTGCTTGGCTATAACTATAATGTGGTACGCACAATACTCCGTCAAACCTAAAATTTTAATGAATTGTAAGGATTTTATTTGTATTAAGTTTGTGATTTATTACATTTGTGGAAGTAACAACACTGTCTTTGTTTTCCATAGTCTCAGAATCATATCTGCCAAAGCCTTCTCTACCTCCCATTGAATAATGTCACATGCTGTCACAGCATGTCTCAACTGCATTGTCCTGACTGCTTGTTTTAGCACAATCATGTGTTACAGTCACTTTTGCATTCACTCACTAGGAAGATGCCTTTATGTAGAGTAACTAATGAGTGAGACAAAATAAAGCATTGAAAGCAAAGTGCGACAAAAACCAGCCTTCAGTTTCACACTTTACCCACAATAGAGCAAATTGAGATATTGGTTCAAGTTTGTATTGTGACAGTGGCATTTCACAGTGGTATTTGGTTGTAGCGTTGAAGGTATCTCCAGTTTAACTTAGAGTTAAAGTCATTCACTTGGTGATTGTCTGGCTATTTCCTATGTCATTTCAGATGCATTTTGTAACACTCCAATTTTTACAATTCCCAAATTCCCAGTAAAATATATGACCAAAACCAGATCAGGACAATTCGATTAAAGTCGTCTGATCCTCTCACGTTTAAAAAAAAAAAAGAAAGCCTGTGTGAGTGCAAGTGTGGCTCCCCCTGTTTGAACCTCTGATTACATGTTCCGTGGTGGTGGCTGTCACTGTGCCCCAGCATATCCCCCATACTCCCCTGCATATGCTAGACTATTAACATCACGCCAGCCAGGCCCATTGTGCTCCTCACCTCTGGGAATTAAATATGAACAAAGGACACAGATACTCCTTAGAGGGGGGGGGGGGGGGGGGGTTGGGGGGGACAGGAGAGGGGGCGCAGAGGTAACGGTGGAGGAGTGGGGCGGGGGGGACAGGAGAGATAGAGAGGGCCAGAGGGATGGGGTGGGTGTGCAATGGTGACATCCTCTGTTCAAAGCCTACACCTCCCTATTGTCTGTGATGCCAAAGGCCTCTGGTGAAGGCAACTCAAAATGACCTGGATGGCAGAGTTTTCATTATGTGTGACACACTCTCAGAGGGTCATTCACTAGGATAAGGAAATAAAGGGAAGAAAAATGATGAACGATTAGGAGATGTAAAAATGTGTATGTGTTTGTGCTGGAGTCCATATTATATGTGTGTGTGTGAGTGTTTGTGTGTGTGTTAGTGAGTTCATGTTCACGTGTGCATGCGTGTGTATGCTTGAAGTAAGTGTACACATTTTTATATGTTAGGATTTTTTTTTTTGCGTATGTGCAAGCAAATGTGTGTGTATGTATATTTCTGTGTGTTTTTGTGTGTGCATGTCTGCATGTGTTACTCGGGGGCTCTGAGGGTTTTATTAAGTATTGAGCTGTGGGCTGTGTGTGTGTGTGTGGGTGTGTTTGTGTCATCATAAACTGTTACTTTGTCACAAGAGCACAGCCTGGTCTGTGTGTTCTCATCCACGAAGCACCCTGAAAGAGGGCTATTAACATTTGAAGAGAGCGCAGAAAAAAAGCGCCTAATTGGTGCACCAGTGATACTACAGGGCAGATATTCTAGAGAAAATCCCGGCTACCGAGGGCCATTAATTAACCTTAGCGCAATGATTACTACTTACATTAGAGAAGAATACATTATGGAAGACAGGGCCTTTCCCTGGCACTTCAGAGGGTCTGGTGGATAGCCCTGCCCCCGCGTGCCACGATATGTTAACCAGGAAGCAACTAATTAGATGTCAAAAATTCATAAGGCCCCTCTTTAATATTGCATATCTATCCCGGCCTGTCACTTCAAAACAAGGGATTGCATAAACAGAGCAACCGCAACACAAAACCCCAGCAGGAACGTTCGGAGCAGTAGGACGAACATGGGGGATGAAGGAGGAGGTGGAACAGAGAAATCACAAAAAAGAGAAAGAAAGAGAGAGGGAGGGAGAGGGAGAGAGAGAGAGAGGGAGAGAAGGCAGTAGATAAAATAGAGAGACAATCAAAGAAAGTTCCTTGATAAACCCTGGAGAATGGCACCTGTGGAAAATGTAATCTTACAAATTCTGACAGAGGGGCAAGAGGAGAGCATAGACAGACATAAAGAGAGAGAGAAAGAAGAGAGACAGAGCAAGAGAGGAGAGAGAGAGCATGAAAGAGAGAGAGTGAGAAAGAGAGTGAGAAAGAGCGAGGAGAGTGAGAGCATGAAAGAGAGAGCGAAAGAGAGCTCATCTTAATATGGTAGACCACAGCAGGGGCTGCGTTCAATCACCAGTGTCATCTAGGGTGTATGTGTGTGTGTGTGTGTGTGTGTGTACATGACTGTGTGTACAGGAGCTTGGTGGTGGGGGTGGCAATGAAGGGTGGGGTGTGGACTCACAGAGGGATGGGAAATAAGGGGCCCCCAGGTCCAGGTTAGGGGGGACTGACTTATCAGATGCGCTGGCAGGTAAATAGTCCTTTAGTATGCATGCACAATGAGTGCTACAGTGTGGCTCGACACAGGCCGACAGACAGGCCAATGATGAGAGGCAGCGCTATTGTGGGATCCGTCAGGGTAGGGTTTTTTTCTTTTTAAATATGGCTACCCCTCTCTCAAGTGATGGGGTGCTGATGGTTAATGGCAGGGCCTCCTGTTGTAAGTCACTTTGCATAAGATGTGAGGGAACGGAAGTGTCATGCATTATCTGAGCACTGGAGCTGCTCTAAAATGACTTTTCTCCCTTTTTACCCTCCCTCCCCAGTGCTTCATTTTAGTCTCAGAAATTGAAGAAAAAGCAGATGTTCTATTTTTTTCCCCTCCCCAACGTTTTATTAAGATCAGGTAGTCAATCCAACAAGCCATCTTAACTGCCAAGTATCAGTGTGCTCCCTCGGTCACACACACACATCTTAGTGACAGTCTCATCACATCCACCGGGTTCGATTGGATTCAGGTTCTGTTCTTGACGGCTGCTGGGTGTCTTTGTAAGCAGCTTTGGATAAAAATGTCTGCTAAATACCTGACCACTACCATTATGATAGTTATGCCAGCAGTGCAGTTAGAAAAATCCACAATGACATTGAATTAGATATGTTTTTTAATGTAATCATGAACTTTGATTATTGACCATAGATAAGAGTGAAAAAGGACAATGTGGTGACACCGGTGCGTTTCCTGCATTTGAACGACCATGGTGGAGTCCACTAGTATGGCTACCACCACCTGGCAGTCTGAGTCTGAAGAGATAGAACTGTCTCTGTACTTCCTTTCGTACTGCTGCCGGCAAAATTATTTAATTCTTCTCACCGACACATTTGATCAGCATTTACCTCTGTTGACAAAACTTTACAGCTGACCAGAAGTAACATCAATCACAGTCTTTTCAATGAACTCAAGACTGGGGGAGACATTTTAGTGCTGTAATGTGTCTGACAGGGAAAAGTGGGGAGAGGTTGTAAATGAGCCCCGTATATCTGTCGTCTGAGAACAGCTCACACACATGCATATTTCAGAGGAATAAAACAAGAATTAGGGACTCTCACAAGCTTGTCAGGTTGTTGAATCTTGCTTTTGAGGTTTAAAAAAATTAATCTTGAAAGAAAGTTCCCTTGAGAGCTGTCAACTACGCTGAAGGCTGAGGCCTGCAGTGGGGATGGTAGACTCGCTTAAAAGTCATTATGTTTTACTATCTAGCATCAGAATTCAATGTATTCTGTATTAAGCCATAGCATAGAAGACAAGTGTAACTTTCTGGCTGAGAGCCATATTTTTACTGAAGCTTTAATGTACCCCCATATATATTGACATTTTATTTCTGCATACATCTAACCTTTGTTAAACGTCTCAGTTTCTCATCTGCCTTAATCTATAAACCTGCACAAAGACATATACGTATCTGTCCTGCATGTGTGTGTTAAGTCTCGGTTGAAAGAAGTGACACCTTCTGATTCTTGGTCACTGGAGCAAAAGATTGGCCAGCTACCCCAGTGAAAGGTCACATTCCTTTAATAACCCCACCATTCCCTCATCTTCGCTAGTGATGTGTGCACTTCCCTTTTCACTTGAAATGTATTGGTCTGGATTTTTACTTTTTTTTGTCATTCACTTTGTCAGAAATAGTTTGTTAGTAAATACAAATGTGAATTATTTGATTACAAAGTTATTCTTAATTCAGTATGTAATTACGCATTCTAGCATTACACATTTAGCCTCCAACCAGAAGCCTTTCCATTTTATACTAGGAGTTAGTATGAGGGCATACCACACATGTAAATCTACATGACATGGTATGGTAATGAAGGTGACATTGTCTGTATACATCATATTACTGATCACTGATTAATTGTTGATAGTTTTTCTTTCTTTCTTTCTTTTATTTATTTATTTTACCATTGCCCAAAAAATTACCTTTGCAGGAAAAGTAAAGAAAGAACCCTCAGTAGAACTTCGACTAATTAAATCTCTTACCTTCAGGAGATATCTGAGTGAGAAGGACCGTGTTTAGATATGAAGACAGTAGATAATAAAAATATGTATATAAATAAATAAATAAAAAATAGAAAGGTGAGCAGCGCTAGTCATGGTTTAATAAACATTGCTGTCCATATTTTGTTTATTTGGGGAGATAATCAGTCCTTCCGAGCATTGCAACCTTATCTCTCCCGCTGGAGAAAGAGGGATGGGGTGGGTTGGGGGGAGATAACAGCGATAGGAAACTTTGAATTTGGAGGCGTGATTAGCAGTTTAAATCTGGCTCTGTCACTCTCCTCACCCCCGGGTTTGCATGGCCGTGTTTATCTGTGGAAGCCGCTCAGGTCACGAGACTGAGAGGAGATTGCTCTCCGCATGTCACCTAGGTATGTGCTGAGGGGGTACAGCCCCACCCCTGACCAAAACACACACACATTCATATTTATACACAAACAAACACACACACACACACACACATACACACATACACTCATATGCACACACACACATGCACACAATGTTCATACACAGACACACACACACATACATGAACACATTCATATGTACAAACATACGTACATACACATGCACACACATTCATATGAACATGTTCACATCCATGCATATCCACACAAACATGCAAATGCAGATACACACACACGCACACTCACATGTACCATCAACATCCATTATAGTTTAGCTGTCTACCTGAGCATGACATTTCACTAATCAGTTTTAAGGTGCCCCCGTCACAAAGCCACAAACTCCAGGCACAGCAAAAGTCTCATTTTCAGGATCATCAAACTTTACTGTTTACTCACCAGCTCTTGGCATCTCCAGTGGAAGATTTAAACTGAGTAAAAAAATTAAAAATATGCATTAATGTTTAATGCATTACAAAACAATAATACAATACAATATTGACAAAATATAGAGTTTATAGTGGAAAACATGGAGGAACTAAAACTAGTACCATATAAATGATACACACAATACATTAAATACATTCTTATTCAAAACATATGTGATACATGAAGTAAATTAGATATGTTCTTGTTCAATACATTTCCATTGGGGCCCGTTGCACTGGTCGTGGCTTAGTGTCCATCTCCTGTATTGGTACACTCCAGCACGCGACTTAGTGAAACCTCATTAGAGACCGTCTGCACACGGGCACCCCTGAAATCACTGACCTCATTAAATCTCGCTCAGCGCATAATCAACAACACTGCAAACACTGACGCTGAATAGCTAAATAATTCAGCAAACTGTCAACTCCCAGCATGCCGGGGAAGGAAAAAAGAGAGCGGAGAGAAAAAGTGAGGCGTGACTTCAGATGAAGTGATAGTCATCGGAGCCCACTGAGGAGATGAACTCACCGCGCTACACTAGTGACACTGAGGACGGCTGCTCTGGAATCCAGAAGTCCGCCACCCTCCTGGCACTAACACGCACTTCCCCCTACAGTCCCACTCACACACACACGCGCGTACACGCAAAAATACAAGCACACATTCACTTATACTTAAACATTCACTCATACTCACACACACAAGCACACACACACACACACACACACACACACACACACACACACACACACGCACACCTCCATCCTCCTCTCTCCCATCAAACATCACTCCTACCACCGCCCCCTAGTTGTCAAGGCTTAAGAGAGGGCTACTGCTGCACGTCATTATCAACCGTTCACTTGGAGATTTCAAACAGATTTAAACTAATGAGGAAGCATTTATAAACTAGAAGAATTCCTGTGCTGTTGGATAAGTAGGGGAGGGAAGAACACACACACACACACACACACACACACAGCACACACACACACACACACACACACACACACACACACACACACACACAAACACACACACACACACACACACACACACACACACACACATCGGGACACAAACACACACACAGTCACACACACATAGACACACACTGGCACATAGACTTACTACCACCCCACCCTTTCTCTCTCTTTCAATTTCTCTCTCTCTCTCTCTCTCTCACTTACACACACACACATTCACACTCACACATCCCCCACCACCACCACTTACTTTCTCTTCCTCTCACTCTCTGACACACATACATACACTCACACTCTCTCACACACGCACACACTCTCTCTTACACACACACACATGCATAGACACATTGAGCCCAGAATTGTCAGCGCAGGTGAACAAAGTGAATAGGATATGTGACTGACAATAAAGATTTCTTTTAACATCAGTGCAAAGAGGCTCGGGAGACAGGCAGACAGCACAGATGCAGAGCCTGGCATTACACTGAGGATGTGCCTATGGCTCCCTGAGACCCGCACATGCCAGCTTTAATGATGAGTCCAGGAAGTTTGCAGTTTGGCTGCCGAGGCTGCTGCAGAGATGCCAGCCAGCCGCGAGTCTATTATTTCTTTCTGCTCCTTAAAGAGTGCCCTTTTAATAGACACCCACCCCCCAAAAAATATTTCAGCGGGTGTCACTGTCTGCTGAAAGTTTAATTCCTCCCCTACTTCCCTTTCTCTTAATAGGCCACGGGGAAGGAAAACAGGGCATTATATTTTAATGTGAAGAAGAAGGGGAAAAAAATGGCTATTCATTTATTCATTTGGATAAAACAATAGCTGTAGCATGTTAAATTCCTCAACTATTCAGCTAGGCGGACGTGAATGGTGATGGACCTGACTATTATTACGTAACACAAATTTGCCCTTTCATCAGCTGTCTCATGGAGGTTTTTAATTCTGTTCATAAAAGTGATCAAGGTAGGAGGGCCAAGACAGGTAGACCTGGCATCACCTCGGGCCTCATGTGCAAAGCCTTGCATAGAATTCATGCTAAAATGTAGCATATGCACGAAGCCTGAAAGCTGCGTACGCAACAAAAAAATTCAGATGCAGGAAACTGTGCGCATACAAGATTTAACCCACCTTTTGTTTGTACATCCCGATAAACAAGAAATTGAGCACACATGCACAAGCATCCTCTTTCCTCCCCCAATTACACTCATTTTAATATGCTAATACATATAAATAGGCTTAGACAGCCCCCCGTGCTCTTATCCAATGTAAACACAAGGAAACAAATCTTATTCTGCAATTTGTCATCTGGCATTAATAACAAAAAGGAAAACTGTTGGCGTGGCAGACTGTGGCAATGGCTATAAATGCGGTCGGGTCAGAGAGCAGCACGAACTGATCCTTAGTCAGTCTGGGAGTTGGCGAGGGGCTTTGGTAGCCACGTCTTGTCCTCTAACCTTAGGATGAATGAATCGTAAATTGATCCAGGCTACCTTGTCACTATATTAGTCAGTTGCATTTCTGCCTCACAGATAATTTGCAAGTTGATCGAATGAGAAGACTTTCTATTAACAAACTCAAATTCTGCCTCTGATGACACCTTCATGTGTGTGTGCAGTCGATCGCTCTGCTTACAGTGGGGAAAATGGCTCTCGCTACATCTTCCGCTTTAATGTGAGCTTGGTCAACCGTATCATATTGGAACTTTATACACTTGGCTGACATCTGGATGATCCCGTCCCATCCTGACTGGTCCGCCAGTTCCCTCTGGAATTCTCTTGTTGTCAGGAAGCCTTGTGTGTTAAGCACTTGTGAGGGAACGGCCAAATGCATGACACCTCACAGCATTGAACTCTAAAGCTGGACCTAATTCAGCACAGACTTTCAAGAGCATGGAAATCTGAAATGGTTGACAAGCCAGTCAGCATCATACGCGTCCCCTTCTGACATTAGCAATATCCTCTAATAAGGCTAAAGCTGCCATTAGACTTTAGCATAGCATTTGCACATACTTACATGTTCACTTATTTAACTGCATACACTTTGATGTGTTATTATTTCCAATAAGGCCCATGTGTCAATACAGTATAACTACCTTTGAAGAGTAATAGTTTTCAGATGTGGGCCCACAGACTCGTGAACAAACCCATATTGTCAGTAGCTGCACTGCAAAGCCTCTAAGTGGGGCCAACTGACTGAAACCCTTAGAAATGTGCGTACGGCAGACATTGAAGTTGGCGTGCAGGAACACACATTCTCACGTTCAATTCACTTTTGATACATCCGACTGTGAGCGTGAAAAATGGCATGCGCAACGTTTTTGTGTGCGCACAACTTTTGTACTTGAGGCCCCAGGACTTGTGTGAGGGTTACACACACTTACTGAAAATGTGTCACATCTTCTCGGTAAAGCTCTGCTACGATGCATGGTATGTGTGTGTGTGTGTGTGTGTGTGTGTGTGTGTGTGTGTGTGTGTGTGTGTGTGTGTGTGTGTGTGTGTGTGTGTGTGTGTGTGTGTGTGTGCGTGTGCGTGTGCGTGTGCGTGTGCGTGTGCGTGTGTGTGTGTGTGTGTGTGTGTGTATTTGTGTGTCACATCTTCCCGGTAAAGCTCTGCTACAATGCATGGTATGTGTGTGTGTGTGTGTGTGTGTGTGTGTGTGTGTGTGTGTGTGTGTGTGTGTGTGTGTGTGTGTGTGTGTGTGTGTGTGTGTGTGTGTGTGTGTGTGTGTGTGTGTGTGTGTGTGTGTGTAGGGGGTTACATAGCCATAGTTGGGCAGTGTTTTCTGGTTCCTCTTGTACTCTCTTTTGAGGCTACTTCTCCTGGTGTTGGCATAGGCTGATGAGTGAGATACTAACAACAATCAGGGGGATGGTTTCTGAGGTGGTGGGGGGGTTGGGGGGAGGGCGATCCTTAATGGTTCGTCTGATTTCTTGGTTTGATTTCTGTGTTGTGTTAGAGGCACTGCTCACTGCAGCTCTAGGAGGAGCAGAGGAGAGGAGGGGAGAGTAGGCATCTCTCGTTTGCCTCCCTCCCTCCAACCCTCCAACCCTCCAACCCTGCACCCCCAGCCCTCGCCTTGTGCGTTTGCTCCTCTCTCTGCCTCTCTCTCTCTTTCTCTCTCTCTCTGTGTAATTAGTAATTACACATTCTTTTGTGCAGGCCTCGCTTTATTTATAGCCAAACACTTGCCAAATCCCTCTTTCCTGCGCCAGCATCAGATTAATGTTGGAGCACAGAGAGACAGGGAGAGAGGGGAGAGAGAGGGATAGGGAGTAAGTGAGAGAGTGGCGGATAGAGAGAGTTTCGAAAGCAGGCCAAACCACATCCATTACTGGAGGCACTCAAAAACAAATACGCTATGAAGGGCACCTGATGATTCTGCCTCTGCCCCTCCTTCATTTCCTTCACGAATACACACACATATTACTGTATACACATTTCACTTTAAATGTATACACACACATTTCATACACATCTCACCTCAAACGAATACACACACATTTCACACACATCTCACCTCAAACGAATACACACACATTTCATACACATTTCACCTCAAATTGGTCAGTTTCTGAAATAAATTGGGCTATTTGTTCAATACAGTTTTCAGGTGACCATTGCATATTTTTGTTTCCTTGTTCCCTTTTGTTTCCACACTTAATGTAATTTTCTCTCGAAGACGGCTGAAGGTGCAATTGCAATAAGGTATTTTTCCAATCAAACACAAGAGATTATTTCAAATAACAAATAAGTGTCTTACATCGGGCCACAGTAAACATGTTTGGCACTCATTGTGCCGCATGCTCATCCCAGTAAGTAAAATTAATGTCACTTATTACAGGAAAGCACTGTACCCTGTCAGAGAGATAAGAAGGAAATAGACCGAGCCAATATGTACCTCACAAATACTCCCATGTGCTGCACAAAATGCACTGAGTTGAAATGGATAAACAAATACAAGTCTCACAGCTGAAGCCTGTGGAAGCTCCCTAATTTCTTATTTTTTTAACGTAATTTAATATGTGTGGTGGACAGTTGTGTTTTTCATCAAATTCAATAATGCACTATTTGAAGACAGTTTTCTGCTCGACTGCTGCCCCTAAACTAAGCTGTGATTTTATTACATTATTATTATTATTTATTTGCTCCAAAATGCACACACAAGTACACATGCGGAGTGACATGCGGCAGATCGAGCTGAACACAAACACTGCATTTTGTTGTGTGTGTGTTTGTGCATGTGATGCGTGTGTGTTGTTGTGTGCCTGTGTGTGTGTGTGTGTGTGTGTGTGTGTGTGTGTGTGTGTGTGTGTGTGTGTGTGTGTGTGTGTGTGTGTGTGTGTGTGTGTGTGTGTGTGTGTGTGTGTGTACGTGTGTGTGTGTGTGTATTTGTGTATGTATACGGATAGAGAAAACCAATCAGTCACTTCCATCAACTAATCCCTCCCTGAAGCGCATCTTCACTCCCCCAGAACTTTGTGCTTTGTGCAGTCTGAGGAGACATGCAGGAAACACTCTACAAACACTTTTAAGTCCATTTATACATTCCCTTGCCTTGCATCTGGAATAATTTCACTTTAACACACTCACACACACACACACACACACACTCACCTGGAAAAAAGGCACTGTAATCCGTGATTCTGAATGGAACCAGGTTTGCTGCCAAGATAGAAGATCAGAAGATGGCAGATGGAGGAGATATCTGTGAGTTCAGGAAGGAGTGAGCAAGCAGCTTTACATTTAATCATGTTTCTCTTAATTATCATTTTAGTGCATGACCGCGGTACGAGGAAGGCTACTCACTTCGCCGTTCCCCAGAACCGCGGGAGCACTGAGCTGCGAGACGACAATGAAATAAGTTCAGATATTACGCGCGACCAAAATAGACACTGCTCTGTTGCACCACGGACTTCATTAAGGATATCACTGTGTAAACTGAACAATTACTAAATTCCGTGGCTTCTAATTCTCTGCAGTCCCTGGTGTTGTCCATACTGAGCGGCGCAGTGTGAAGGGGAGTCAGATGGCGCAGACACCTCTCCTGCTGACCTCTGATTTAATTAGCAGCCTTTAATATAGCTCGAAACGCACCCACCGAGATATTACTTCAACTTGATGATTTTCTCACGTTGAGAAAAAAGTTCGAGCACACTTTGAGTGTGTGTCTTGTACGTGTGTGTGCGTTAGTCTGTAATGACAGCTCTGAGCGTGAGGTGGCTGAAGAGGTGCCATAAGTGTGGATACATATGTGTGTGTGTGTGCTTGAGTAGGTATGTTCAAGTATGTCTATGTGTGAAATAACAGCTGAGGTTGTAGAGGTACTTTGTGTGTCTGTGTGTGTGTGTGTATGTCCGTGTGTGAGTATGTGTGCGTATGTGTGCGTGTGCGTGTGTGTGTGTGTGTGTGTGTGTGTGTGTGTGTGTGTGTGTGTGTGTGTGTGTGTGTGTGTGTGTGTGTGTGTGAAGGATTGGCCGGCGTTAAGGATGTGAGAGGGTGGTGTGAGAGTGGGTGACTGCTCTTCATTAGTGGATGTGTTAATGCTCTCACCACTAGGCAACACCTCCTCCTGCTCCTGGTGTCAAGTGCAGGTGTTTCATTTTAAGCTTATAACTATGCTAATGGCTGGAACGGCACGTTTAAGGATGTCGTAAAAAAATGAAAAAACTCTCACCTTTAAGGAATGGCACTACTGTGCAATGTGATCTCTTCATTACCTGGCCCAGTGTACTGCCACTGTGAGACATATAAACACACACACACACACACACACACACACACACACACACACACACACACACACACACACACACACACACACACACACATACACACACAAACAAAGAATCACAAATAAGGAAGAGAAATAAGGAACACAAAAGCAGAAGGGAGCATGTCTGTTCAAATGAAGGCCAGATCAAGATCTCATCTGCAAATGGTAACCATACAATGGCTCACAGATCAGCGACAGAAGGCATGCTTGTGTTGGGGTGAGGAGGTTCCTGCTCACTGCTGGAGGCTGGGGTGTCCGGGCACCGAACTCTCTCCCTCTCCTGGGTGTGGGCCGCAGCCCTGTCGTCACATGAGATTTACACCCTCTTCATCGTGCATCTACACACTGCAGCGCCAAAGTTAAGTCATCTGATAATTAAATCCGTGCTGTGGAATCCCTCTGAAGTGCCTGTCATCAGTGTGCACTGAGATTGAGATGCATTTCACCCCCAACCACTCTCACACACACACACACACACACACACACACACACACACACACACACACACACACACACACACACGCACGCACACACACATGCGCACATGCAGAGCACACCCATGTGCAGGTCTACATAAAATGTACAGGACATGGATATATAGGAGATTATAAAACATGGATTTCAACATGTGTACACACAGAGAGACACACACACACACACACACACACTGATGCCGATGCTGTGCTTTGAAATGCATTATTTAAATCCACTTATGTTTCCATCTCCCACTGGTTAGCGCTTCATCTCTGCAAACGCTGCCATCCCTCTGGCACGTGCTCTCAGTCCAAGCCCTCTTCCTGGAGTCAGAGTCTGGAACTGATCCGGCCCTGATCCGGTCCTGATCTGGTCAACACCTGAGTCCTCTGTGTTACCTCATTCCATTAAGGCTCTGTTTATGTGTAAAACAATGAAAACAAGAAGAAGAAGAAGAGGAGGATAAGAGAGAAGAGAAAGAAGAAGAAGACGAGAAAGAAAAAGAAGATCAAGAGGAGAATGACAGCAGAAGAGAAAGAAAAAGAAGAAGAAGAGGATATGAGAGGAGAAAGAAGAAGAAGAAGAAGAAAAAGAAGAGACTTTTTCCCATTAGTGGATGTGGGGGGAGACGGGGGTCCCCCCCCCCTGCTCAGACGGGGAGACATAGACTCAGTGGAGTCATCAGTGCTATGCGAAACATCTGCCCCACTCTTCTGAATGACTGCCCTGGGGTACCATTAGAGTTCTACAGCCCCTGAACAGAACAGCCCCATTGAACCCGGGTTTGTGAAGACAGAATCAACAGAAACACCACACGCAACCTCACAGCTCAACTCCTCTCCTTCTAAAGGCATTCACAGTAGATGACTGAATACTATAGCTTTATCTCCTGCCTTCTGTAACTCTATGGACACTATGGACACTATGGAGATGCTGTGTGCATAATTGAATACTAGATACTAGATGTATGACTGGACCACAAACACAAATGTGCAGGGAAATAAATAAGATGTCATGGGGTCACTGGAATGCAGTCTCATCTCCGCGATAAATGAGTCTGAATGGCATTGGCAGTCAACCTAAACTGCATACACTGAAACGTCTGTGAATACACCTTACGTAATGAAATGACTGAAATAAGTTCACCTTCTTAAGTGTGGACAGAAAAGTGTATTAATTTACATTGCCATATTTTGGCTACTGTATTCCAATATTGTGAGGTATTCAAGGTCAAGGTGTGGGTGAATTCATCCCTATGCCAGGGAATGAAGGCATCGTGGAATCATACATGCACTATGGGGTAACTCAAACCATTAAGTTCCTAAATTCAGTTGTGTGGCTTTCACAGTTGGACACTAAATGGTGTCAGTTTAGTATTAGGGGTACCCTCAGTCCAATACAATTGCACTTATGGCTCCTGAATGAACAATAATATTACAGTAAAAAATAAACCAATTAAAACACATTCAAGACTTAGAAAGTAATACATTTGTAATGTCACATCATAGTCCTGCTAGTCAGGTATATGTTTTGAATACATATTGACACAGGTGGTAGCCACTCACTTTTACATGTAATAACTGAGGTTGTGATATATATATTTTTTACACTCCTTCTTCGCTAAAAAACAAAGAAAAACAAAAGGTAAATCCCATATCTGTAGCCACTCCAGCGCACAGCTGAGAGAAAGAGGAGACTTATTTTCACACAACACAGTGGAGCATCTGTGTGATCCTACAGCATATAAACAAACTAGGGGCTAATCTTATTTGTACATCACTCTTGTGATCCTTCACAGCGATTTATTTCTCTTTTGCCCGTGACGACTGAGGGCATGGTGCGTCTCCCAAGCCAAGTATTTTGGCCAGCGGGCGCGCGATGAAAGATTTATGTGTGGAGATGGTGCCAGGGGTGAGATCGTCGCTCTCCCCCCGTTAAGTGCCATCCGCACAGGCACAACAAAATAGTTAACACCACCCCTGACGTCTGCATTCAGGGCTAGAACGTGTGCTATTTTACCACTATTTTGACAGATAATGGTTGCTTTGTTGTGATCGGAGCTCTGTTACTTTCAGGCAATATCTTGGTATCTCTTAAAATTGGTATCTCTAAAAAAAAGCAGGCAGTGTTTTCTTCATTATTAGTATTATTATTATTGTTGTTGTTGATGTTGTTGTTATTATTGTTACTATTATTATTATAGTTATATTTTCCCATATTTCCATATGTTTCCCAATGCCAAGCGGAGGACTGTAGTGGCTTCTTCCTCTTCCTCTACCAATAAACATGGGAAGCCAGCACACTTAAGTGTGTGTGTGTGTGTGTGTGTGTGTGTGTTTGTGTGTGTGTGTGTGTGTGTGTGTGTGTGTGTGTGTGTGTGTGTGTGAAGGCATATGCTGTATGAAGTGTGTGTTTGTGAGTGTGTGTGTGTGTGGGTGAGGGCACTGTGGAGGGCGTGTGTAGGGCGCCCGGCAGACAAGCGATGGCGGCAGAGGTCACGTGTGTGCCAGCGTGGGGGCGCCGTTGCGTGAAGGCACCGGGAGTCAACTTTACTGTTTACTCCCACAGAGTGACACGTTGTTTGTCAACATGTAGCATGCTTATAATATATTTAAAGGACCTTTTGAAATGATTATGAGCTTTTGGCCGAGCCGCTTCAGAGAGGGGAAAGAAGGAAGAAGAAGAAGAAGAAGAAGAAGACACATCTCAAGAGCTAAACAAAGAGAACAAACACAAGAGGAAAAACAGCATGGGGGATTGGGGGGGTTGGATGTGTTGTTGTTGTTTTGTGCTGTCAGTTACTTCATTTTGTCGACAATTTTTTAACTCAAAGCCTATTTGAAGTCCGGTAAACATAGAGTTAAGCAGCGCAGGCAAGCTTACTGAAAGGAATGTCAGGCTAACAGGCAAATGCATTTGATGTCCTCTGTGGCAGCCATTACAAGGGACGTATGATTAGCAGTAATAATGAATTTTACACACACATAAAGAGAGAGGGAGAAAGGGAGAGAGAGAGAGAGAGAGAGTGTGTGAGAGAGGGAGAGGACAAGATCCGGCACAGCTCCTGAGGATTACTGTGCAACACCATAGAGGGTAAGAGAGTGCTGCGCTTGGATCAGAGCACACCTCCATACAGGTATCATATACTACAGAGAGTTTAAACAGACAAACAAACAGGAATTAATTGACACTTAACTCCTGTTCTTAGCTATATCTTCAAGCTTCTGAGTGTTCAGGCCACAATTACTACTATGTTATTAGAGAGAGCGAGAAAGCTATGTCTCTCTCACCCTCTCTTTCTCACACCCACCCACACCCAAACACACACACAGAAAGAGAGAGAGAGAGAGAGAGAGAGACGCTGAGTGCAGGGTTTGGGTGACACTTCTGTTTTTTCCCACGAAATAGTTACAGTATGTGCTGGCCAGAGAATTGTGGAGAAATGCTGGATTCCGAGCAAAAGCATGACACATCTTTTAATGGCATTAAACTGTCTCGTCCCTCGACAACAACATCATAAATAATGATCAATTCACCAGAGTTACACTGAGCTTTGATGATTTATAAAAAATTGAAAAGAAACAAAAAAAAACATTTAATTTTTCTGACAAACATTCTCAAATTGAATTCTTAGCTCTTTGATAGGAATGAATCAAGCACACAAGGCCACACACACACCCACACACACACTCACACACACCAGTTAGCTTGCCAATCAGTGGATGATATCAGCGTGACTTGAAAGACTTTTGCCTTGACAAATGATGACAAAGGCAGCGCCTCGGACCAGAGGAACCCACAATGCACTGCGTCCCTGGCAATAATTCAGGGCAGGACTAAACAGCTGGCTCTCTGACAGCAGAGCTGCCAAGAGCTGGCAACAAGAGACTGGCGGGGAAGCAGCAGGCTGCTAACCCCTTTCACATTTTTAATTAGATCCACACACCCAATGTCTTTGAGCCATCGTAAATATACAGATGACATGTGGAGCATCATTTGTTCAGAGATATTTGCTTACAAAATACTATCTGGAGCCTGAGACTCCCGTTTAGCTTGCACAATTTTTTGGAGGAGAGGGACGAGAAAAAAAAAATGATATGTGGAAAATGAGAGAACATTAAAAAAAGAAAAGAAAAAAAGAGAGAGACTTAAAGTTGTTTTAAAATATAGCTGTGCTAATTATTTAAAGAAACACTGTTGGGAAAGACAGTGCAGTTTTTCTCTATTCTCTTTTCTCAAAGTTGTTTTGGTCACCATTTTGTGCTCTAATTATTAAGAGATTCAAGTAAATTCAAGCCTCAGCATGTTTACTTTTCAAAGGTAATCATCATTCATTTGGTTATTCATTTCTGGACAATGTAATTACATTCAAAAGCAGGTCTACTGAAAGGAATATTTGTTTGCTACACATTAAAAAAGGAGAAATTTAATAACATTCTAAATAATAATAATTGTAAAAATAACATGGAGCAAATTATTGCTGGCATAAACTGTATTTTAAAAGTTAAAAACAAAGTTACACATTAAATATTTCACATGTGCACAGTTACAATTGAGTCAAGCCAAAACAGGTTAACATTCTGTGGAGGGGTACAAACGAATGAAAGGACAAAAGGCCATTATTCATGTAGGGGAAATTCAAAGAATACCAACATGAATCTGAAAAATATAATGTAATGAATCGTCATTTATCCTCCTGACAGATTTTGAACTCCTTCACTGATGATTTAAAGTATTGGGGACCAAATGTAACCTTCACGCAGACATGTTTGCGGCCCCAGTGGCATGTCTCACCACCTCTGCTTGACCTGATGCTCCACACTCACGGCTCACTCACAGCTCTCTCTGAGGTTTCAGCTACACGCTCCAGGGACACAATCGGACAAATATAATCCCCAAACACACACACACACACACACACACACACACACACACACACACACACACACACACACACACACACACACACATCCCCACACAACAACATACACACAGACACAGAGTCCCCCCCCTCCCTCTCCCATTCCCCCCTTTTACCCCTAACAGCACACTCTCTGCGATTAGTCACAAATAACTTCACATGAGAAAAACACATACACACACCCACACACACACCCACGCACCCACACACACACACACTCACACTCTAACCTTAGCAAACAGCAAACAACCAGCAGTGAAATATGGCCCATCTGTGGCCCCTGCTTCCAGAGGGGCTGTGACCCCGGAGCAGAAGGCTCCTGGCACATCTGCCCAGGTTTGTCAGATCACCGCCGGGCCGCAGGATGGACAGTCGCCCCACGCGGCGGAGCATCTGGGCCCGCAGGGGAGACACACGGCCATTTTTCCACCAAGGGACTGAGGGATCCTTTTTCATAGCCAGCAAGGGACGACAGGAGGGAGGAAGGAAAGGGAGGGGGAGAGGGAGGGAGGGAAGGAATGATGGACACCATTTCCCGTTTACTTGTTTCATTATACAGAAAAGAAACTTTCACTCTCAGTCTTTGTGCTCAAGTGTTTATGAATATTGAATATTGTACAATGATTGACTGTGGTGTGTATGATTGCATTCTATGATATAGCACAAATATAAATATCTCAAAGTTGAAGAGGATTATAGCTTTAAGTGGTAGTCATGCATCTTTTTTGCACACCTTATATCGTACTTAGGTATAAGCTTAAAGATGATCGACACACATTCTACAGTGCAACCACTACATCAGCCCTCATTGATAAAAGCTATGTGTGTGGTATAGGAATTTGTCCTCCCTTCATCTGTCTATGTCTCTATGTTGTCTTTTTTCCTCTCTCTCTCTCTCTTTCTCTCTCTCTCTGTCTCTCTCTATTTCTCTCTCTCTCTCTCTCTCCGGGGCTGGTGTTGGTTTTCAGGGGCCCATAGTGGCAAGAGCAGGCCTCTGAGGCCGTTGGCATGGGGCCCAGTCGTTGGGGGGCCACTGGAGGAGCGATGGGGGGTTGGCTGAGCAGACAGAGCTTCAGGGCAGCTGTTAAAATAAGCACCCTTGCCTTGCTCTGGCTCTTTCTCTCCACGCTGATCTCTGTTAAAACAAACCCTTCTGCTAGTCTTCGCTGTGTAGTCCACCTTCACAAAAGGTGCAAACGTCGCAGCCTTGGTGTGCGTGTTTATGTGTGTGTGTGTGTGTGTGTGTGTGTGTGTGTGTGTGTGTGTGTGTGTGTGTGTGTGTGTGTATGTGTGTGTGTGTGTGTGTGTGTGTGTGTGTGTGTGTGTGTGTGTGTGTGTGTGTGTGTGTGTGTGTGTGTGTGTGTGTGTGTGTGTGTGTGTGTGTGTGTGCGAGACTGCGAAGCACCATTCGCAGTTTACAGGATCTCACAGTTGCTGCAAAGCTGCAAAAGGAAGTCTTCACTGACAGGATTCACTTGTGCTATGTTTTGGTTTCAATTATGCTTATGTCAGTCTGTTACTTTTGTTAGATGTGTTTGTTAGTGCACTTATGTACAAAAAACACTGCTTATAAAGCACTCCAACAAGTCAGAATGATCAGACTGTCTTCCAGAACAAAACAAAAAATAAAATTAATTTGTGTCATACTGTATAATACTGTAGGATTTCTGGTAATATTAGCATAATATAATATTGTAACTCAACTGGTATAATAAAGTGGTGACAACACCAAGGTCTTGAGTTCAATACCAAGAGAGCACACATACTAACGGAAAAGCGTCTCTGTGTTTTTCCATAGGTGAAATGAACAAATGTAGATGTAATAATAGTTTAATTACACAGTAGAGGAGAAGCATGAGCCCATATTTTTGGGATATTTCTGAAAATTCTGATTCTGATTCTGAAACATGAACCTGTGTGTTGAGCAGCATCAGTTTAAAAATTCTAATTTTGATTCTGAAACGTAAACCTGTTTGTTGAGCAGCATCAGTCTGAAAATTCTACCTCTGATTCTGAAAGATTCTGATTCTGATTCTGATTCTGATTCTGAAACAGTCTGCATCAGTCCCATGCTTGTAGAGAGACTTTCTCAGTGTGGCGCTCTCAGCGTAAGCCTGTCTGCAGCCACTAGATACAGCCCTGTTCTGTGAAGGGATAACAGAGAGAGCGCACAAATCGTTTGACCTCTCCACTGCTCCGTGTGTGTCCCGCTGTCTAATGCTGTGTCGCGCACGTTTCCAGCCATGCTTCCACTCTCCTGAGGCGGGACGGTCCTCAGATCACACACCTTTTTCTCTCTCACACACCTTCCTCATCCCTGAGTCCTGATTTTCACAGATTTTTTCCCTCCCGATCACCATCCTCTTTCCACCGCATGCAACGCCACGCAGCACAGTGCAGCGCATTCAATCTCATGATCTCAAAGTCGTCCTTAAACCTTTTAACACTGGCCTGACCCCTCGCTAATCGCATTTCATAAATATTCAAATGGAAAATCTCCTGGAGGTGTCTTATCGGCGGAGAGTGATAATCATCTTAACTGTGGTCATTATGATTTAAATTACCTGACTTTGATTTCCTACTCGGGATGGTTGGTTATTCCAGACCTTGGCACCACCCAGGGTTATGGGGGTCCTCAGGATTAAACCAATAAATTAGAGCTTTCAGCGCAGTCGAGGCTTAGTCATGGCGAAGCACTTTACTGTAGTCCTCGGAAGAATCACAGCACCTGCAGCGAGCCAACTCCATTTGGAATCTTTTACACACATTTTCACGGTTTTAGTGGAATTAATCTTTGAAAATTGAATCTAAAAACATACATTCTTGTTTACCATGATATCCTCTACTGGTGTTATTCAACGCAAAGCCACAATCCCCCATGCTGCGTGTTTTACTTTAAGATTAAATTATCCGAAGATTAATATGATCATCTCAACTGAGGTCACAAAGCTAACAAATGTAGAAAATACGCTCGCTGACAGCTCTTGCAATGTGGCGGTAATGTTTATTTTAAATAGAGGCACTCGAGGTGTGTTGAGTGGAAGAGGAGATTAAAAATGTCCTCGACCAGAGTTTTGGCATTCTGTTATCACTTTGAAATGGGAAAGGAATGGAAGTGACAAAATGACTGGGCAAACAAGAACTCATAATTAACCACAAAGAGAACTGGCTGTGCCTCTCCAATAAAGTGTGTGCACGCAAAACCTGTGCCCCCCCAAAACATACACACACATACACAAACACGCACACACACAACCACCAACAGAGAAAGAAAGAATGAATGAAAGAAAGAAAGAAAGAAAGAGGGAGCGAGAAAAACAGACAGATAAAGAGAGAGGGAGGGAGAGAGTGAGAGCGAGAGAGAGGGAGAGGGAGAGAGGGAAATAGAGAGAGACTCCAAGGCAAAAGGCTTTTAATGCATAGCCGGTCGTAATACTGTCTGGAGAAATTAGCTCCCAAATCCTCCACCCTTCATGTTTGCCCCACGTGCTCAACAGGCTGGGCTGGGCTCGTCCGCTCGTGTCTCCACGCTGCCAGCTTGTTAAGGGCCCTCTGGCAGGGTTCGGCCCTGGAGCGCGGCCACTCTTCAGCCCACCACTCTTGAACTAACGCGTCCCCAGAGAGGCTTGGCCCGCCACGCGGCCCCCAAAACCATATTGGACTGGACAAGAGAGCCCCGGGGTAGACTAGCCAGCAGTTAGGCTAGCAGCTCTATGAGCAGGGGAAGAGGGGGTGGTGGGGGGTGGGGGGGAATGAGCCATTCAGTTTCACGCGTTTCACTATGTGAGTGTGTACATGCAGCGTGTGCCTGGCTTACTGCAGCTGTGTGGAGTAGGTGTGGTAGCTGTGTGTTAAGCCTCTGAGTCAAAGACACTGTGTTTAAGTCCACCCATTATAGGCGTGTATGTGTACTATGTATTAAGAAGAGGTTTAATGATTGAGTACAAATAAAATGTCCATTATACTTCTGTGATAGCAGAATATTCTGTCAGCTTACTTTAAACAGCACGTACTCCAAGAGAGACCCAAGGTAGGCCAGCAGTAGACTAGCATGTCTGTGGGCAAAGACAGACCCAAGGTAGGCCAGCAGTAGACTAGCATGTCTGTGGGCAAAGACAGACCCAAGGTAGGCCAGCAGTAGACTAGCATCTCTGTGGGGAGGAGAGAACCAAGGTAGGCCAGCAGTAGACTAGCATGTCTGTGGGCAAAGAGAGAGAGGCTTCAAGAGGCATCTGTGTGTGTGAAGCTGGTGACTGTGTGTAACACATTGGTGACAAAGAGGCCGTGTGTATGTACACCCATTAAAGATATGCGTATGTACCTATGTGTATGTGTACCATTCATTAATAGGACATCCCAGGTTTACTGACAAGATTGCTATTCCAAGGGAATATTTACATCACTGCAGACTATTCCCACAGCCTACTCCAGCACGTGCTAAGATGGTGTTTGCATTGTGATGGCGGTGAGGTGTGAGACTGACAGAGACTGAGTGCGAGTCTACTGAAGATAGCAGCAGAGAGAATACTGTTTGCTTTTGTTGATATCAAAATAAATGAGGTTGTCATACGCATTGTCGTGTGCAAATGCTGCATCCCCTTGTATGTTTCTCTTTTTAAGCAGATGACTATTTGTCACATTTCACCACCTATTTATGAGCTATTTTCATGGTGGCTTATTTGTTAGGGCTTGATTCATGTTTTGTTTAATTCTCAAACTCACACACGCACACACACACCTTCATTCCTTGTGATTATCCAGAGAGTACTGGCACAGGCGGTGTGGCTAATAGCTATTTAGCTGATTCAAATGAGAAGACATGGAGGAAAAGTTGGTGACGGGGTGCTTTCAATCACTCTGCCAACTCTGATGGGGAGTAGAGGGGGGGGGGGGGGCAATTTCCACCAATTCCAAAATTAGGCTGGAATTATTATAAATCACTTGAGAGTACCCAACAAAATACACCACCCCCCAAGCACACACACATAGATACATATACACAGAGACAGAGAGTGAGAGCGAAAGAGAGAGATATTTAGACACACACACACACACACTCACAGCCCCTCTTTTTTGGATGAGTTATCAGTGTTTGCAATCTCTTTGTTGGCTGCATGAAAAAGGTGGGTCTGCCAAAGATTAGCTGTATGAATTGCCTAATTGATCCATTCACTTTTAAACTGTCACTTGACTGCATAAAATAACCACAGTGCTGTGTAGAGCAAACAGCAGTGTTGTGTTGAAATCTCTTTCTGGGTCCATTGCCAGTTGGTACCACTGACACACACACACAGACCCACACCCACCCACACACACACACACACACACACACACACACACACAAACACACACACACACTGAATGACCATTGAATAAGTACGACAGGTCCATTCTGC
>NC_137911.1:17837279-17854779 GCF_963457725.1 Sprattus sprattus
CTCTCCCTCAGAGGACTGGTCCACAAATGCAGTCGGTGGCAGAGTGGCAGAGCGAGAGAATCATACACATTATTACATTTTTATCCCTGTTACCACTGTAGAAAAGTCTCCCCTCTCCATTATATGCTCCCCCTCTTTAATGCAGACCAAAAAATCCCCCAGTGCACATGAACCATGTCCAGTAAGAGATAAAGAGAGAAAGAGAGAGAGAGAGAGAGCGAGGGAAAGAGAGTACGATTTAAAAAGAGCTGGCCAAGGGGGAAGGGATGTGGGTCTGAATTGTCATGTCCCTGACATATCCGCAATCAACCCAGGTGTCCTTCTGCCTTGCAGTTTCTCATTTTCCTGCCCCATGCTGTCGGATGATGCTGCCATGCGGTGGCATTTGCCGGCTCGCGGAGTCAGGCCTTGCCGGCGCAAGCCGTCTGATCCGCCGTCTGTCCGCTGGGAGCCAACGGAAGGCCACGGAATCCGAGGGGGAGAACAACCCGTGGGTCTGATGTTGACATTTCTCAAAGTTAGTTATGAGACACAGAGTCGACAATGATCAGAAAGGTCTGTTTATGCGCAACGCAGGAATATGGGCTGTGTGCGTCTGTTTTCTATATTAATGCAGCAGGATACCAATGGAGAATTATGATTTAAATCTACACACTAAATGTAGGTACATCTGATTTTTTGAAGTGCACAGTTTTTTTTTTCAAAACAATCTAACAGGAGGCAACAACAACTGTTTGACATGGTGCAGAAACAAATCCTTCACAGAGATTTTAAGAATATTTATGTTGGCATTGAGAGCACATTAACTCAACATACTGTTAGTGATTACTGTAGCCACAAGACACATGAAAAATATGCCCAGATTGCTTTGTTAGTGGACTTACTACCATGATTAACCATGGCCTGGAAGGACAGTTTATACAAATCATTTCAAGTGATTTTTGAATAATTGCAGTCCAACGCGTAACAGATCATTTAGCAGACCTTTAGTGGAAATGATAGTTCTACAGTAGATTGTTTCTGGACACCCTTTATCAGATCAGCTCCTTTGTGTAGCTAGAACCAAATAGGTTTCCTAGTGATGTTATCTCATGCATAATAATTGCAGAAAGATCCCTTTACAAACCGAACAATGGGCTGAACTCTCGATAAGAAGAGACTGTGCTCTCTACTGTCTGCTGAGTGCCAGGTCAGGGCCAGAGGTGACTCCCAGGGGGAAACACAGGACACACAGTACACGTCGTCATGTACAGACCACGTATAGTTGAAATACAGAGGGATGTGAAAGGACTGGAGTGGAGAAAACACAGAGCACACATGGGGATGGAGATATACAGGGAAAGAGCTACTCGACAAACAACAATGAATTGGTGAGGAATTTATGCAGGACCTGTTAACAGCGCCCTGTTTGACAAGAACCAGTCTTGCTGTTGTTTCTCTTTCTCTCTCTCTCTCTCGCTCTCTCTCTCTCTCTCTTTCTCTGTCTCTCTCTCTCATTCTGTCCCATGCTTCCCTTAAACACAGACCAGTGTTTATTACCATTAGACGCTCTTCAACTCTGCAGCCAAAGATTTGTGGCATCTTTCCAGGTACTCCTCAGTCTGTTCCATATGGAAACGGTTCTCTTTATACACGACCCCCCCCAACCACCCACCCACCCACACCCCACTTCACCATCCTCTCCACCCTCATTCCCTCCACTACACTATGTGTCTCCTTTTGTAGATTGCTGCCATTGCAACTTCAAAATGGCTTTAGATCCCTGTAACCATATTGGGGCTGGAATGTGTGTGCGTGTCAGTGTGTGTGTGTGTGAGAGTGTGTGTGTGTGAGAGTGTGTGTTTGTGTGTGTGCTATGCACTGCGGCCAGTCCTCATCGTGAGAGCGTGCCCCTGAACTCAGCAGGTGGCCAAACACTCTCAAATAAAATTCATGAGGGAATATCACAAGATGGGGAGGGCAATGCCTTTTTAATGTGCCACATCATGAATATTTGCATATATTTCATAAGAAAAAAAAACATATACATTTCATCCCATCTTTTGAATGACTGAACTGTGTGTTAATGTTGAGGTATGAATTTTACTTAATGTGTGAATATATGCATTTTTGAGCATGTGTGAGACATAATTATGTGTCTGAATGGAGTGTGACAGAGAAAGAGACAAAGACAGAGATAGAGAGAGAGAGAGAGATAGAGAGAGATGGATATGTGTACAGAAATCTGAAGTTTGTTTGACACTCTGAGGGTTTCAGCAGTAACATGCCCAATATAACACGTTCACCATCACAGCACCTCCGATTCCATCTGTCCTACCCTGTTGGTGGGGTCCCGTACAGCTCCTATCAGTGGGACGTTTGACTGGTCGGAAACCCTGCTCCGCCGCCCTGAAAGAGCATGAAATATTCAACACCATTAAAAGAGGCTGCTGCTTTCACCACAGCTATAAAATGTCTCAAGGCCAGAGAAGATATATAACTCATTCATACCCGCACCCGGGGCCTATTAATTACCTGGATGTGCCCTGCCTCAGCTACTTGTACACTTCTCAGTGTACACTCCCCCACCACCCACCCCACACCATCCTTCCCCATTTGACCAAGGTGGCATCCTCCGGAGTCTCCTCTGAGATGAGTCCTAATTAATGCTCTGTTACTGATGTAATGGTAACTTCCTGAGGGAGAAATTGTCGAGGCTCCGAAATATTTATTTCACGCCTATACCGTAAACAATAGTCCATCTTGCAGAATGAAGACAAGGTGAGAGTTTGACTAAAAGAAGAAAAAAAAGTGCAAAGGTAAAGAGATCAGTCAGCGGGGAGTCATTCACCAGATCAATCATGGACTGTGAAAAACTGTAAGCAGCCAAGGGAGAGGAGCGTCTCTATTAAAGAAAAGTAAGGAAAAGCATGACTAAATTGCAGAATCACATCCAGCCTTCCAAAGTTTAAAATATTTTTGGTATGCTCAGGTTAGTACTTTAGGATGGCTTAGCTTGAAGTTTTATCCGTTCAAACTTTTAAAGATTCATTTGAGCGTAAAACGTGTGGGTGGATCATTTGCTCTGAATAAGAGTGCTCAATTCAGCCTAACAGATAGACAAGTGTGACGGTTGAGGTGAGGGCTATAGCACGGACATGAAGAAAATCCCCTTTGGCCTTTGTTTGCTGTTACCATTTGGCCACATAAGCTCACTACAGAGCTGATCACTACACCTGCCACAACAAGTCCACTCCAGTCTGGCAAACCAAGCTCTTTGTCTTTCTATTTTTATTGGTGCACAATACCAGATCAAGCTTTCATTGGATGGATTTTTGAGCTCAAAATGTCCTCTGGTTATGTCTGTGTACAGACAGACTCAGATTCTTTACATCCGAGTGAAGAGTCACAGTGTTAGTGATCATGGCCATCTCAGGCTTCCAGATTAGATATATTCTGGAGAACTTCCCAGAATAGGTGTATTCTGGAGGATTTGGAGAATATTTGAAATATTGCAGCAAAGACAATAATCATGAACGCTGTTCCCATGTCCCTCAAAAACTCACATGTTCATTTTGTCGCATTTACAGCCTTCCATCTGAAGTCATGTGACCCAATTACCACAGAATGATATTCATGCGCTCCTTTAGCAGCATAGTGAAAAACAAAAGGGAAATAAAACTTTTAAAGACTGTCACAAGGCCATGGTTGTACATTCACAGTCACCTAGAGAACTCTTGGGTTGTGTGAGCCACTCCGTCAGGAGTCCATGGAGAGATCCCCGGCCCGTAGCGCTGTGGGCGGCAGACAGGGAGCTCGACGTGGACAACCACAACAACACACATTTTGGACAGGGGGAAGGTGGTGTGATGGCGGCAGCAGTGGCGGTGGAGGCAGCAGCTGTGTGTGTGTTGTGAGACAAAATGGACACAAAGCTGCATTTGGCCCTCTCACTGAGCACAACATGGCCTCGGAGCTGTCAGACGCACACCGTCAATTCCCCCGACCCCAAATCAACCCTTCCACCCCCTCCACACACACACACACACACACACACACACCCACACACGCACACACACATACGTCAGAATAAACACACACAAACAAACACAAGTGCATACACCCATACACCCCAGCCCTTTGGGTGTAGGGCAGTAGCTGGCCCTGCTTTGCAGAAGGCCACTGCAGCTGGCAGAGTCTGAGACCAGAGAGAGAGAGAGAGAGAGAGAGAGAGAGAGAGAGAGAGAGAGAATGAAAGGGGGAGGGAGAGGTAGAAAATTATATAGACAGAGAGAAGAAAAGAGATAGAGAGAGAAAGAGAAGAAGAGAGAGGGAGATAGAGGGAGGGAGGGAGGGAGATAGAGGGAGGGAGAGAGAGAGAGGCGCAGGGGACTACCTCCACAGTGTCTCTTCTGGGCATTCTCCTGCTGCTGCTTTCTCAGCTTGGCCAGACTGGCTCGTGTATAGCCTGGAGCTGCTGGGGGCAGTGGGGATGTTGTCAAATGGGCTGCATGTTCTTTCGAGTATGAAATATGAAAAAAAGAAAAGAGAAAAAAAACATCTGTGGTGGACCCCTTATCGATGAGACATAAACAACACCAGAGGGGAGGGGGTAGAGACAGACAGACAGCGAGAGAGAGAGAGAGCAAAAGAAAGAGTGAGAGAGAGAGCGAGAGAGATATGGACAGAGACAGGGAGATCAAATAAACACCTCAGCCAGCTCTAGTATGTCACCAGGACGTAACAGCCTTTAGCGGGCTACTATTACCCTTTCACACGTTTGGCCACAGGAAATCCACAAACATCACAAGTTAAACCAACACACCTCATGCAGCAATATACCCCCCCCCCCCCTCTCTCTCTTACACACACACACACACCCACACCCATGTGTGGCTCTGAGCTGTAAAGCACAGATCCTATGTTCCAAGGCTAAGGGGGTGGACTGAGGCTGAAGGTGTTAGCACATAATCGCTAGACCAGCACAGTGTGCTAAATGTCCTTAAATAGGCTCTCTCACAGCCTAATGAAGACACCTACCACTGGGGGGTTCATAATGGTCATACAGTCATAGTGTTGCTGGTCATAGAAAAAAAGGACATTTAGTCATTTGGCAGATGCTTTTGCGACCAGGGTGAAATATACGCAGTACTGTAGTGTTATATTTGAATCAGTACGCGTGCTACATAAGATTGCGGTTTCATAGCAGCTTGCTGTGCCTGATGAGCTACTGGGACACTGTAAACAAATCACAGACAGAAACCAACAAGGAAGCTCTTTCCTCTGGACCACTCAGTTTAGTTTAAACAAGTAATATTTCTGTAGTAGTAACTGCTTCTATATAAAAACTGCACTGAAAGTGTTTTTTGTATTCTCACTCTAACAGGGACATTTGGTACTGAATATAGACTGGTTATGCTGCTCCCTGATGAAAGTCAAATGTTTCTGCTTTTACCTTAAATTGCCTGATAACATTAATGTCCTGGCAGTGGCAATGAGTTTTCATTTTGTATTTTCTTTGATAACATTGTTTAAGTTGAGATTTACACAGCATATTTTATTTACCTGCTGATGTTGCACAACACATGTTATGGCATTTTCGTTCATACGGCAGAACATTTAAAAATAAAAGTGCGCTGTACTGTACACTACTATTGAATTCATATCGGATTTTGCGTAAACAAATGCGATTAATCAGGGAAATCATGCGATTAATCGCGTTTAAAATGTATAATCGTTGCCCAGCTCTAAAGGGAACCATCATTTCTAGAGTACCAGTCCATCACCTTTCCTCTCTTTGCTTTTCTCTGGGGGGCACAAGCGGAGGGTTCTGCATCGGTCCACACCTTGTTCTTGCCCCAGTGCCAGGGCAAGGAATAGACAGAATGTTGGGGGGATTGTGTGTGTGTGTGTGTGTGTGTGTGTGTGTGTGTGTGTGTGTGTGTGTGTGTGTGTGTGTATGTGTGTGTATGTGTGTTTGTGTGTGTGTGTGTGTTGGGGGGCCCAAACACAAAAGGCAGGTGGGAAGGGGAGCCATTTTCTGCATGGTTGCAGAATTGCATTGTGAATCTGCGAGGCCCAAGTGTGGAATTGGAGGTGTGAACTCTGCGGGGCCGGCAGTCAAAGTGCTACATCTCACCTATTAAGCCCGCAGATAGGGGGGCCATGTGATGTAATTGATATTATTCTCTTTCACTAATTAAAACAGTGAATCAATTGTGGCCTCAACACTTTCAGCCCGCTGCTTTAACACCACACGCTCACATCTCCAGGCTCATGTGTGTGTGTGTGTGTGTGTGTGTGTGTGTGTTTTCTGTCAGAGGGAGATTTGTTTAACAAGCCATTTTGTCAGCACTGGAACAGTGCGAAGCCACAACCTGAAAGCTTTGGGGAGCACACTTCATACTACAAAGACAAAACATTGCCCCTCTGCCAGGTCACATTACCGACAGCCATGTTTAATCCTGAAAACAGCGCTTCAATAGCTACCGTATTAGGAGAGTCCTGTGTGAGACCATGTGACTGGGCAATGTGTTTCATCCTCTGAGAGGAGAAGACAGAGAAGAAAAGAACAGAGAAGGAAAGAGAGGAAAGAGAGGAAAGGAGAAGAGGAAAGGAGGAGGAGAGAGGACAGAGGAGGAGAAGAGAGGCTCGGCTGCATGGCCACGGCAGCCGTTGAAGATGCCTCCATTGATGGGAACACTTGCTCCAGGGGGCTCCTCTAATCTTTCCAGGCCATCCAATTAGCGTTTGTCCGATTAAAAGCTGCCCCTCTCCCTCATGTTTTTGAGTGTGTGAGTGTGTGAGTGTGTGAGTGTGTGAGTGTGTGTGTGTGTGTGTGTGTATGTGTGTATGTGTGTTTGGAGGGGGGGTAGGGGGGTGCGGGGGGTGTAGTCACCTGGGCCTGGCGCGGACAGCTGCGGATGATGAATTGTTCATTTGTTCGTGCCTCGCTGGGGAAGGACCCCGGGGCCATTACACAACAGAGCATATGCACTGCCATTTTAAGCAGGGGGCCGGCCAGCCCATCTCACGTTCACATCAGAACAGTCGACTCCTGATGTGATGTGCGGCGGGTCGCGTGGGGTCGCCTCAGACGGCCCGGAAAGATGAGAGGGGCCGGAGAGAGCCCCGGAATAAGCCTGTGGGAAAGTGGCCTCCAATCCCCTCTGCCTATCTACCAAGCTGCTCCTCGCTACAAGGCGTTTGATTCATCTTGACCAGGCAAATGGCATCTTATTTTTTCCTAAATGACTGAGGATTAAGATCAGAACCTGTGTGCTATGGACAAGATAGGAGCATTTATAATGCAGTTTGGAATAGGAATTCTCATGCATTGCAGTGATACATGTTTAGAAATGTTTCAAAAAATGCAACGCTTGAGGAAATACCATATAAGAGATATTGAAGACGGTGGAAAAAAAATTGTGTCTGTGAGGGGATGATGGGAATAATTCGATTGAAGATAATTTGTGTTTTGGGATTCTGGGTTTCTAACTTTCGCGATCCAAAGAAATGCATCAGGACAGGTGCAGAACTCTCAAAAGGTTAAAGGTCCACTTCTGCGGAGGGAATACAGCACACATGATGACACATATATGCAATCAACCTCAGATGTTCTGCTGGGTGAAAATCTGTTTCGGATTATGGAACACCAATGAAGAAGGGAAAACAAATGCACCACTCTGCCTCAGTGAGGTTCCTTTGACTTTAGTTGGACATGTACAATGAGACCAACCCAATATGTGTTTACATTTTTCGTGCTTGAGTCCACCCAGCATGGACGGCCTTTAATGAGTTCTAGAGAGTTCTCAGCTCTTCTCTCTCTCTCTCTCTCTCTCTCTCTCTCTCTCTCTCTCTCTCTCTCTCTCTCTTGCTCTCTTTCTCTCTCTCTCTGTAGTGTAGGTAACGAACATGTTGAGATGGCTGAGGCAGACGTGTGACGAGAAGGAGTGAGATTTCCATGCCTGATCTGATGGAGCAGTTGTCAGGAGGCTAAGGTTAGGGGCCAATCTCGCGAGCGCGGAGCCCGGATTAAAGTCTTTCAGATATGGATCTCCAGGCTCGCTGGCTCTGAGTAGCGGGCTTAAGTATCATATCCACGGACAGACGGATCGATAGCCTCCCTTTCTTTTTCCCCGCGCATCTTCAAGGAGATTTTGGCAGAGCTTTCATGGGGTGCTTCTGGGCGCCCTGATGACACGGTGGGAGCAGGAGCATTTAGACTCTGCTTCGATCAGAGAGCCCGTGATGGACTGCTGAAGGCTCAGCTTGTTGGCCCAGTTGTTTTAAAAGGACTCGAGCATGGTGGAAAAAAAGGAACGAAAGGAAGAGAATGTTTTTTTTATCTTTTCTTTTTTTTGTCATTTTGGAACATGTTTGCATTACAACAGGAGAATGACTTATGGATTTGTTAGTTTGTGGTTTCCGTGAGGTTCGTTAACGTGCAGATGTGTGTGAACAGAGTGAAAGGTGTTGTGATGCTGTGTTCACACACAGCTTCACACTGCTGCCTGTTGGCTTAGACTGTGCTGTTTCTGATGCCTTCATTAGATGCATTGATTATCGGACTTGGTGGTGGAAATGCATCATGCGGACCATCCTTTAAACCTACAGCCACCTAGCACACAAGCTCATACACACAAGTACACACAAACACACATACACACACAAACAGAGAGAGAGAGAGAGAAAGAGAGAGAGAGAAAGAGAGAGATACAAACTGACACAAACACAGAGGGAGATATGCCCACACACAGACCCAGCAGATCCCCTGCCCAGAAATACACACCCAGATACACACTACGAACACATATGACACTATGCAGCCCTTTCCAACCAGGGAGGACATCTTCTGCGACCTTTTGTAATACCAAAGACCCTTTGATCTGGGATTGGGCCCCAACATGAATCAAAACGATCGATTGACCCTTGAGGTGTGTGGTAGTGAACAGTGGCCCTCATGACACACCTGGCATCAAGCTTAAGACCAAATCTTGCCACCGCTTCAAAAAAAAAGAAAAAAAAGAGAGACAGACAGAGAGAAAATCTAACCATACCTGTCACTGCAGTTTTTTTCCCCTGTGTACTTCCGTCCTGTAAGAAATACACTTAAAAAGCTGACATTATAACATAGGTTACTCTGTGTGAACTTGACATGAACACAGACTGTCACTCTCTCCTACTCTCACTCACACACACACAAACACACACATGAACACACACACACACACACACACACACACACACACACAGAAATGAAAGCCTCACCTTTGCGTTCCTCTTGTGTCTTTCTATGTCAGACATCCTATGTATTTGTCCACTGTCTTTTCTGATGTAACTGATGTGTGACTCAGTGTAACATCAGATTCCTGTCTTTAGGTGACATCTGGAAACATAGGAAACATTCTTTACCCTCTTTATATACTTATAAGACGTTATCATCATAACTACAGTGAAATTCAAAACGAAAACAATACTTAAAAGGAAATGAAAAATACCATTCAGGCATGTCATCGGACAGCACAAAAACTGTAGCCACCTACACAATGGACAGTTTATAGAATCTGTTCTTGGCAAGAAATAAAGCAGTTTTCCAAAACGAAGAAGGCGATTTGATAAAGGACCACTTGTCATAATCACATTGTGACTCCATGTTATCCAAAGCTGTGGGAATGAAGTGGCATCAGGGGCTTTGTTCTGCCTGCAATGTTCAAACTCCCTCGCCTCTCCTCTCCCCTCCTCTCCTCGCCTCTCCTCTTCCCTCTCCTCCCCGCTCCCCTACTCTCTCAGACACAAATGCTGCCCACACACCCACAGACATTTTCTGTCTGTTTACCATGGCAGCTTCAAAGAGGTCTACATATTTCTCAGACACGTTGGAAATGAAGCTAGGGTTGCCCATAATGGTGTAACACTATCCATCTAAATAGTTTTTAGTCCTAGCGAGCAATTTTAGACTTAACCACCTGGACACTCCTGTGTATGCGTGGAAATATTATATTCAGAGACCGTCTCAGAGAATCAGTTGAGCAGATTTGAACATGTTTTTACACACCAAACGTACTCCCATAAATTCCACCTAAATACACTGTTTATCCTTTTCCTCCTGAAGACCTATATTTAGCGTTTGAAATCGTTTACACTGCAGGTTTTGTTGGCCTTTTTTTTGCGAACCTCACACAAAGTACTCTTTCATTGTGCAGAACTGCCAAATCGGCCAGCATTTAAATTCAACTTCAAGATGCTCTTGGCAAACACCAACGCAGGGATGAGAAAGCTTTCCCCGAAACACTAGAAAGAGGCCGAGTCATATTGGCTGCCTCATCCTCGCTGACCTAATTGAGTCCAAATGGCCTCTTTGGCCAAGGCACAGCGAGTCATTAAGCATCTTTTCTCAGCCACTGTCACAAGTTTCTAATTAATCAACACCAGCAAGGCGATGTCACTCGAGATACATTCTTCCCAAACCAAATCAGAGACTGCAACAGCTGCTTCATATAGACACAATTAAGCAAAGCGCTCACTGCCGTTCAGCGTCACAATGCTTTCATTAGTTTGTCATTTTGAATTTCCAGCGACAGCCGCCAAGAGATTCTTGCTGACACATTCCTCCGAACTGTAAAAGACTCGCTGGTCTCCTTTACGGCAGTGCCAGTCCTGCCCTGGCATGCCTGGCGTGTGCCCGCTGCCAGCAGTTAAGCCTGGCTGAAAGGGAGTCTGTCTTTATCCATGTCTCCTGCCCGCCGCACAAAAAAAAGACAAGAGAGTGAAATGTGAGCCGATTCTGTGTGATTCTACACAGAAGGAACAACTCCTGCAGTGACACAATAAAGACAATAATAATGTGTTTGAGGTGCTGAGGTGTCATAGCAACAGTACAAACATTCCACATCAATCGTGGTGATTATAATAATTATTTGTATGGCTTTGATCAGCTGTACTTGAAATGATTAATATAAGCTGACGTGGAATGTCTACTTCACAGAACACCAGGATGAGGACAGAACATCTATCACATAGTGGAGGCATTAAGATAAAAAAAAATAAGTTCCTAATGACAATAATACAATGTATCAATTGATGCATTGAGCAATGTTTTTTATTTTTTTATTTCTATCAATGTACATCTTTTTCAACCACCCTGTAGATCCCAAACATGTCTGTTCCAAATCCCCTCCCAGAGTTTCTCCAGTTGTGCCACAGTTATCTCTCAACATGCTCTGTTCGCCAAAGAACTCCACAGTCTGGCCATCAGCATTATGTCTTCTGAAATTGGCCATGACACACACACACACACACACACACACACACACACACACACCGACCCAAATCAACCCTTCTACCCCCTCCACACACACACACACACTCACACACACACACACACACACACACACACACACACACACACACACACACACACACACACACACACACACACACACACGCAAACACACACACAGACGCACACTCAAGTGCTAAATGAGGTGAGTGGAAAAATAAAAAACTGAAAGCCTGCTTCTTTTTCTTCCCTCAAACTGTCATTAATATGTTTGAAAGGGAGGGTTAACAAAACGGAGTGGAAAATCAGAAATGAGGCTAGGAGTCATTTTAAATGGACTGGGCTACTTACATTCACATTAAAATCTACTGAACCCTACTCATAATACAAAAAAAGCCCTTTAACTAAACTATAATTATGATTTATTTTTTCTTTTACAAAAGAGGGGCCATAGTCCTGTGATGTGGTATTTTCATATGAAAAACTGAAAGTATTATGGCGATTGTTTTAGAGCATACCATTTGACACTGTTGATCTAAGCCAGCTGCTGGTTTCTTTTGCACTGAGGTAGGGCGTCACTCAACCAGTGCGGTGGCCATATGCTCTACATGGTGTCTGGTGCACATACACACTCTGGTGTTTATGGGTTTCTCACATCCGGCTCTCTGAAATAATAAATAGCCCTTTGAATGGTCATTAAAGGTCATTAGAGGTCATTAGAGATTCCATTTAGAGTTTTCAGTGTTTTGCCTTACCCACAAAAGTACACTGTCCTTTTTTTTTTAACACAGCACTCAAAAAGTCATTGGGAAGTTAGCAACTTGTAATATCACATTACAGCTTCTTGTACTAGAAGCTATAAGCACTATTTCCATCACATCAATATGATCACTGTGTCAGGGTACAGTCCTCTGTGTGTGTTTGCTTGCCAAGGCACACTTTGAAGGCAAGCATCACCCTGCTTTCATTTCTGCTCTAGGCTAGTTGGAATCCTGCGTTTGGGGAAAAGTGGTCAAAGATGAAGTGAGATGTTTATGTATCATCAATCCAGACAAGTTCTGTTAAAATGAGTTACCACACACACAAACACACACAAACACACACACATTTGAAATATCCCTGGAGTTTTAAGGCTCCACGCTCTGATGTGATGTGTGTCTGGCTGGCCTTTTGACTTGATGATGGGCGGTTGTGTGGAAAAGTTGTTTCACACAGTTTTTGGTTGCAGTGCACATTTGCTGTAGCTACCCACGACGACTCACACCACCGTGTTAGCGCACATTAGCGCTGGAGCCATTAAAGTTTGGTTTATCTGAAAAACATATTTCAAAACCATCATAAAATATTCTGAGAAATTCTCCAACTGGGCCATTTATCTAGAAACTGCGCGTTGCATTGTTTGTACACTGCGGCTTCTCTGCAGCTTTTGTGGTGAAAACGATTTGTTGCTTCAACTACAAATTATAGGCTTAACCAAAATGTCTGCGAGTGACAGAATTTCCTCTGTAATGTCTGGGCAGTTTTAAAGGTTTTAAAAGTTGTACAGATAATCCCTTGCTGAAAATGTTCTTTGTAGTTTGCATTTGTTAATCATGCTTAAATAGCTGTCAATAATGAACTTCACCTATAAATGCGGTAACTGTGGTTGTTTTCATACTTTAACGCAGTTTTTCATTTTTTATATGAAGTGTTGAGTGTGGGTGAAAAAATATCAAGTAAACGCAAATAACTAGAAATCTGACCCCATCAATCTTCTTTTCTTCTATTGAAAGTAAAAAGAAAGGACAAATAGACAAAACATAGTTTAGAGAAGAAACACGATCACTTCCTCTCCCCCATGCTCTGGCCCCTCCAGAGAGATGATCAATAAATGATGAAACTGACCTGTGTGTGTGTTGTGTGTGTGTGTGTGTGTGTGTGTGTGTGTGTGTGTGTGTGTGTGTGTGTGTGTGTGTGTGTGTGTGTGTGTGTGTGTGCCAGATGTCCATCTGATATTCCCTGATGTGCCACATGTATTAAACACGTATCTTGTGTCTTTAACCTACATCAGCTGCATGTCCAGAGTCATTTCATTCAGGGGGTGATCATGCTCCCACACCACTTACCAGTAGTAAAGTCAAAGTTAGGAATCCCTCATCAACACTCACCAACACTCATAACCGAATGTGAAAGCAGTCTGTATCTCGGGGAAGTTAAGTAAATGGCAGATTCCCCATCAAGTTACTCCTTGTGGTGAAATATTTGAGAATGTACTTATTTTGAGTAACGAAAAACCAAAAGAAGTGACATCTTTCCTTTACAATCAAAATCCATGTGCTTGCATAATAAGCCAATAAATGAGACATTTATTAACAGTGTTAATGTGTTTATGTGCAGAGCTGTACAAAATGGGGAATTTCATATATGATGTGGCTGGGAGCACTCCCAGGAGCATAGTTAAGTATTAAGTTCAATCATAAATCCAGCTACAAATCAGTTTAAAGTATGTGTGTCTGAGAGAGGCAAAGGAGCCTAATTTGTTGGAAATTAAGTGGAATGTAATAACTTCATTAACTGCAGGAGACCTTAGTCAATCTGGGGAGGAGTGCTAATGGAAGCCTCATAAATGTTCATCCGAACCAAGAGAGATGATCTATTTGTCTGCAGATATAGAGTACACAGTGTACTCACACATGCACTCTGTGTGTGTGTGTGTTCGTGTGTTTGTGTGTGTGTGTGTGTGTGTGTGTGTGTCTGTGTGTGTGTGTGTGTGTGTGTGTGTGTGTGTGTGTGTTTGTGTGTGTGTGAAGAAATTGATACAACACACAAAGTCCTCTCACAGTGTATTTGGAATGGGACATTGTTGATAACAAAATGTTTGCCTTAGTATTGACAATACTTCTTCATGTGTCTGCTTAGACAGTGTGAGTAAACCGGTGAGACAGTTAACCCAGGTGTAACATGCATGTGATAAACTAGTACAACATCTGTGTGTGTGTGTGTGTGTGTGTGTGTGTGTGTGTGTGTGTTGTGTGGCAGGTATGGTGTGTGTGGGGGGGGGGGTGGTGTTGTATGCTGTGTGTGTGTGTGTGTTGGGTGGTAGATATGGTGTGTTTGTGGGTGGAGGTTGTTGTATGCTGTGTGTGTGTGTGTATGTGTGCTTGTGTGTTGTGTGGCATTATCTGAATGCATGGCTCCTCCTGTAACTAGGACAGCCACTGACCAACCACCAACATGGCCTCCCCATATCCTGACGTACTCACAGAACACTCATCCAACATACACACACACACACACACACACACACACACACACACACACACACACACACACACACACACACACACACACACACACACACACACACACACACACACGCACACACACACAAACACACCACCACCACCTCTGCTCTCATCCTGACCCACCCACTCTCAACCACAGCCCTCTAACCACAAGCCATCAAAATTCTCTTCACAGTTATTCATTTAGTCCACCACTCCAGTGGCGCTGGACAGAGATGATCGCAAGCAAAACTCTCTCTCTCTTACTCACACACACACACACACACACACACACACACACACTGACTAACACAGGACTCTGACACAGTGACGGTGGCAGGAGTTCTCTCATATTTTTTCTGTGTTTTATTTATAGAGAAAGAACAATTAGAATAGTTTTGAACAGAAGGCTGTGGGCGTCTGAGAGCGGGGGAGAGAAAACAGCACTCGCCTCTGAAATCGACTCTTATCTCCGGCGCGCACCCAGAGAGAGAGAGGCCTGTCTTCAAACTGTTTCACACGTTTCCTTTTAGCTCGCCTTCTCAGCCCGGAGATGCTCATCTCGCAACTGAAGCCCCGCCTCGCCTCGCCGCCGTCCGCGGAGAGGGGAAATAAATAGGGGCGTTTTCTCAAGTCAAGACCAAATAAGTTGCCAAGGGAACTGTTGTGCAATAACAACTTTTGCCAGTGATTATTTGATTTGCATTGCTTTGCATCTATTTTATGATGCGTTTGTCTATTTACAGTGGTATCCCGTACTATTCTCCAATCATGAGATCTAGGGTAGTTTACCATGGGCTACATTTAAAATGTTACATTTTTCCGAATTCAATATTTGATTTTTCACGCAGTTAACTATACTGTATAGTAAAATATGTTCATAGACAGTTTTATGTTAAAACTTATACGTAGTTGCAAAGTGAGAGTCTTCTATTGGGTTCAACACATGAGTTGTTTGTTTGTTTGTGTGTGTGTGTGTGCGTGCGTGTGTGTGTGTGTGTGTGTTTGCGTGCGTGCGTGCGTGCGTGCGTGCGTGCGTGCGTGCGTGCGTGCGTGCGTGCGTGTGTGGGTGTGTCAACATTGTATTCATATGCTTATATCATCATAGGTTAGGATTTCACAAGAACTGGGAAGACTGAAACTGATAAGACAGAAATTACGATAATAGCACCATAAGCTGAGGAGCACCCGTGTGAATCTTCAACTTTCACCCATTTACTTTTGCTGCAGTGTGGAATCTCTGTGGTATTGAGTTTAAAGAGATGAATAGGCACATCCCTGGATGTCTAAATATAAGCTCAGTGCATTTGCTACGCTAGAAGTACATGCTATGAAACTTACGGCACCAACTGTCCTTATTTATTATGGCTCTTCAGAACACTGCAGCAAGTTCCTTTGAATTGAATGGGTCATCCCAGTGTTCAAAGCTCTAGTATATTTGATAATGACCACTGAAAATGAATGATGACCGCTGTCACTGAAAACGAGTTTTGCACTTTCGTATCATATCTTGTTAAAGATATTCTCCATGACAGCGACTGACTCTTTCCCAGAGCTGTTCCAGAGTCAGCTGACATGTGGACTAAGCTTCACACACTCAGGAAGTAAAAACCTATTTAACCGTTTAAATCACAAAGGGATGGTACAGTTTAAACCGCAAGAAACTAAACAAATCCAGTTAAGAAGTGTAAACTTTGTGGAGTTTGGCTTAAGCCCCATTCCTCAGTCCATGGACCTGGTCACAAGTGACCAGAGATGGTGAGAGCGGAGCCTACTGTACCCCCCAGGCCACAGGGCAGGAACCAAGCTGGTGGTGGTCTTAGTTGAGTCTAGGTTGGAACAAAGCTGGTTGTAGTTAGTAGAGGGTTGACAGTGACAGTGAATGTGACAGTGCCCTAAAAGCAGCAGAAAGAAAAGCTACACAAGTTGAGTCTTTTTACTAAAGTGCGGTGGAAACAGGCTGCTGGTCAGGAGTGATGAGTGGGTAAATGAGGCAGCAGTGGAGTCTGTCCGGGGGAACTTTTACCAAAGCCTCCATTTCTATCCCATTCAGTTCCCAAAGTCAAGCAGACAATGAGAACAAGCTCACACAACATCTAGAGCAGTGGGAGGGTGATGGCATTCAATTAGCATCTTTAGTTGTCAAGCCTAAATGAGCTGTGATGAGATGGTTAACTGATAATGGCTTGTGTATGAAATATATAATTTATCCAGTGAAACTGCAAAATGTAATGAATGGTCGATTCATTAGGATCAGTCTTTGATCCATCCACTAAATCTAACAGAGGGATCAGAACTACATATGAGAACAGGAATTGCATCAATATCATTAATGAGATTTGCTCCATGTCGTGTGCAATACAAATCTTCATATTACAGCCACAAGGGGACCGTACATTGGTTGTAAAAAAAAAATCTGATTTCACTATTTAAATAAAATAGTATTAATGCTCGAACCAAACTGTACCCCCGTACTTAAATATGATTTGATAGTATGTAACTTTTGTAATGATATACATTTAACAGTTACCATATTGTGTATTACTGAAAAACTGTGTAGTAATAACTCTGTTACTTTTGTACACAGTTACCATCCATACTGTGCTGGGGTTTGCATGTAGTTCTGTGGAGCGGGTCACTGTTCTCTGAGCAGGCAGCAGTATGTGTCCACCGGGAGGGTATTTAGCTCCTTGACTGAAGTGCTGGAGTCAAGCAGGTGATATTAGAATAACAAAGGCGAGAGATTTGGGCTTTGACATGGTCCAGGTTCACAGGTGCGTGAAAGTGGGATTGGCAGATAGCGGCGAGAGATTAGAAAAGTCAAAAGTGATCATGCGTAATTGGTTAGTTCACCTTCGGCACCTCGGAGGGAATTATCCCCTGTAAGCCTCCTTATGGTCTTAAGTGGACTGCCACAGAGGAGGCTGAAAGTTTGCACTCTTTGAAATGGAAGTCTGGAAACTCTGTGGCACCAGCT
>NC_137911.1:17859779-17862279 GCF_963457725.1 Sprattus sprattus
CGCACTTTCTTACTCACTCGCTCTCATTTCTCACTCACTTTCTTATCTCGCTCTCTCTCTCTTACCTACTTCCTCTCCCTATCACTCTCTCTCTCTCTCTCCCTCACTCACTCACTCACTCACTCTCTCTCTCTCACACACACTCACTCACTCACTCTCATTCACTCCCTCTCCGTCAAACTCTCATTCACTCTCTCCCTAAGGCACACTGTGTCACTCCCTCGCCACTGCTTTTTGAGCTGGCATCAAATGTTGGGTTTTTAGACAATGTCAAATCCTCTTACTGGTCGTGTGTACCCTGCGATGACCACACAATCATAATGCCATCACAGATTTCAATCACCATTGTCTTATCCATTTATACGTAAGTGCAATGTCCATCACTTCTGGTGGCTATTGGATTAAAATGCAAAATCACATCTGTAGGGTTCTGATGGTTAAATTGATATCAGACCTCCAAGGCCTAAGCTGACCTGGACTGAGCTGTAGGGATTGTGGAATATTACTTTCTGACAGACGAGAAGGGATTTTAGTCCTATTTCATCACAGCCAACCCAAGGCATGCTCTTCACTAAAACAGGTCAGTACATTGTTCAACAAAACTTCAACATAACCTTGCAGCATGCATCACATTTCTGAGCCTATGTAAGAGTCTATGACAGAGTAACTGTGATGATTATAATGTGGAGTAGTCCCCATATGCAGCCAGTTTCTGTTTTTGCAAAAAAAAAAAGATGTTTGTCCACTTTGTTGCAGTCATTCACTGTACCAAAACAAAACTACTTGCACACCGTGTGATTAAAACAAGCACCTATGACACAGACTCCAGCTGACTGCGGTTCTAACTCCGCTCCTGACTTAGACACTAGTTGGGAGGAAGTCACGGTAGCGGTGTCCATCATATTTAAAGTAAGTGTAGCTACAGTACAGTAGAGGAAGAGCTGAGCGTGGGGGATATCCAGTTATGTGAAGGCAAAGGGTGATCCTCCTGAAGCCTCCCTTCACTTGCACTGTAGCTGAGATACTCCACAGACAAAACACACTCCTTCCTCTCTGTCAAGATGACTCTCCGTTTCCTTTGTAAAGTCACCGGCTATTGTGTGTGTGGAGTCGACTATGTGTGTGTGTGTGTCGTTCCCTCTTTAACACAAAGGCGGGGGAGAGCGTTAGAAGTGAATGGTATACATGCTGTCACATACTGCATTACCACGGGGAGATGATGGAAATTTACAACAAAAGAAGAGCTGAAAGTGGCATCTTTGTGATGTCCATCATGATTTTTTAAACAAAAGCTGCAAACGAGGGTGATTTTTTTTCTTCTTCTCCTCGCTCCCTGTCCCCACCCCCCTATCAGGCTCTCAGTGGTTTGAATCCTGTCACACCAAAGAAGACTGGATGAAAGTGAAGCTGTTTGGGAGAGCCTCCGTCCTGAACCAGGCCTCAGGTACATCAACAAGGCCACTATGTATCATCAATGTATACTCTCTCTGTATTGAATGCTTTACACTTTCATTAACGTACAGAGCGCGTGACGGGATGCACAAACTAGGAGACGGTTTTAATAAACATTCCAAAAACTTTTACCGTAATGGATCGCTGAGCCTAACGGTAAACTACATGTCAGTCAGCCCTGACCATGACATGTTCTTTAACCAGGCCTCTGTGCAAAACAAATACATGCTATTTACTTTACCGCCCTTACTGTCTATGCTGTTTATTTTACTACACTTTAAAGCGTATATTTGTTTTGCTTTATTTTAATGATTCTATGAATGATTCTTATTTTTAATTTTTGTATTCAACAAACCTTTTATGATTGTCCACTAATCCGAGCTAACTCTGAATTGCCTGTCAAGGTAAACTAACTGTTAATTAACTCTGACAATGACCTGACCTTAACTCCTAATCCCAAATCTAAACCTATTTGTATTCCTCATTGTCAGTGCACTGTCTACATATAGATGGTTGATTGGGTATGATGGTTCTTTGTAGACCAGAGCAGTTGATCCACAGACAGCACCTATGTGAAAAAACCTGAGGAAATAAGAGGTTATTTCCCCTAGGAAAGGGTAGCCAGGAGCCTACACCATGCTTCATTGTGGTATTTGACTTGATATTTTGCAGACAGTTCATAGAGGTTGGCACAGTCCCTATTAGACTTCTCCCAGAGACTGTTAGACTGTCTGAATGAGCTCATTCTGAGAAAGTAGAGCGGTTCTGGTACCAGTCGGTGAGTGTCGCACAAGTCTTTCTGGCTTACTGAGCTTACTCAGAGAAGACGCCTGACATCGGAGCGGGTCAGGATACAGAGGAAGATCAGTTTCAGAAAAAGCTCTTCTGTGGACTGTAGGAGTGTGGAACGCCATTATGCAACTTTTCTTTAAAAAACTGGTGTCAGCTGGTGTGAGTTTCACATACACCCCAGACAGGCCATGAAAACATTAACGTGTCTGAAGTGTCTGAATCTTAAGCATTACAACATATTTTACCATATTTGTTT
>NC_137911.1:17869779-17884779 GCF_963457725.1 Sprattus sprattus
CAGTTTTGAGAAAGCCGTTATTGTTTTGAATTATTGTTCTGTAATATACATTTTACCTTGCTTCAACATGATTAAGTGCATTGCACTGTACATTGAGTAATAAAGGAATGTAATGGTATATATATTTGCAGGCACCATGAGTCTTTTTGGGTGAAGTTTTGGTTGTTGTAGTGGATTTTTCACCAAGGTTAACTGATGTGCTGAAGTGTGTGTCTGTAAAGCCTACTGTATAAAGAATTTTGAAAAGGTATACATGGCATTGAGTCCATGGCTCTCTCTCTCTCTCTCTCTCTCTCTCTCTCTCTCTCTCTCTCTCTCTCTCTCTCTCTCTCTCTCTCTCTCTCTCTCTCTCTCTCTCTGTCTGTCCCACTCACTCACAGATATCATATGCATAAGCACTCAAAGAAAAGTAACAGAACTGTATTGCCACATTTGCTGCTTTATTGTTGGTTGTTTGTAAGTCCCACCATCCCCTCTGACTTCTCTAAATCCTTCAACTCTTCTGGAACTTTACTGGAGCAGATTCTCTCTTGTAGAAGAGGAAGCACAAAAATAGAGCCACATAATATACATTTTACCTTGCTTCAACATGTTTTAGCGCATTGCACTGTACATTGAGTAATAAAGGAATGTAATGGTATATACGTATATTTGCAGGCACCATGAGTCTTTTTGGGTGAAGTTTTGGTTGTTGTAGTGGATTTTTCACCAAGGTTAACTGATGTGCTGAAGTGTGTGTCTGTAAAGCCTACTGTATAAAGAATTTTGAAAAGGTATACATGGCATTGAGTCATGTGTGAAAATGATTGGAAAAACTGTGATGAAAGACAGCTATACTTATGGCACCATGAGTCACTTTACATGAAAGGTTAACTGATGTGCTCAGGTGTGTGTCTGCAAAGTCCACTGTGTGAAGAGTTTTGAAAAACTTTGGGGTTTTGAATATGCTCATAGGGCAATCTCATTTTGGCTTCACTGTGTGATTATACTGCACATTAGAACATGACGCAACAAAACATTTTATTAACATCAGGTTCTACAGCTCAAGCACAAAAGAACCCTTTCCCATCTCAGATCTAAAAGGATAATGGCCACTAAATTGCTATGACTTCCATGGCAATACAGCATAGAACCTAAAACGTGACAAAGACCACATGCTTTTTAAGCAATTCATATATTTGTACTCCTATAACTACCAGGATGCTGAATGTCTTTGGCATATGCCATGTCAAATTCCAAGGACAAAAGTCTCTCCAAATTGCCATATTCCATGCATATTAAAGCAACGTGTCATCCGGACATCACATACTGCACAGGCACAATGGATAAGAGGCACAATCCCTCTGGGGCAGCTTTTATTGTCATCAGAATGGCAAAATTATAACCATATAAAAGTACAATTTGGGGGTAAATGCTTGGCTTTAGTGTGTTTTGCATAAAAGCCAGTGCATTTCAATTGCCAGTGCCAGAAAAAAAGGGAAATTGGCTTCAAGCAGAAATGACACTAACAGTCTAACAAAAGAAAATGTGGGAACATTATTGTTGACAGAAGAGGAAGCACTTTAGGCAACTGTGAGCTCAGTTGAAAATACAGATGGAATTTTTTTTTTCTTTGGTCCGGAGTACAGATTGTACATGACACACTTTGCTCTTTGATTTGTAGTTTGACCACTGGAAGTAAACTGATTCTAACAAATGGTAACGGATAACACAGAACCTTCAGAACTGTGCTTGAATTCATCAGTTCACCTTTTATCAGACACACTGAAACCCCAACCCCAAGGAAAGTAACTTATACCTTTTCAAACTTTTTGGCTGGTTCAGGTGCAAATGCTCCTGATTCCAGTTAGTATGTGTATGCACAGATCATGGAAATGTGTGAACGTGTTGATGCAGAAGAGGATTTGCAATGAGATAAGACTAAAAAAGAAGCCAGTGCCACACCACTATGAGGTAAACAAGCGTGTGCGTAACCCCCTAAATCCACCAAAGGAATGGTCTATGTGGTAAACAATCACCCAAATATGCTTCCATAAATCCCTCCTAAACTACAATAGCTCAGATTAGCTGCAGGGTTTGAGTGATCCCCTGGATCACAGATTGGAGAGTTTAATATCACTACCTGAAACAGCAATTCTGATGCAAATGTGGAAAGACTTATGAATAAATGTGTGGGGTGGGAGAACAAGGTCCAGGTCAGGGTGCTATTTATGCATTTTACAAAGGACTGTTGCACAATAATACACGGGGAAACGAAGAGCGGGGGGGGGGGGGGGGGGGGGGGGGGGGGGGTCACTGCGACTCTACCTACCAGCTGAGCAAGTGACACAAAGCTTTGCTCTATTTCCTTATATTGTGTATAACTTGTTCTTCTCTCTCTCTCTCTCTCTCTCTCTCTCTCTCTCTCTCTCTCTCTCTCTCTCTGTCTGTCCCACTCACTCACAGATATCATATGCATAAGCACACAGAGAGAAGTAACAGAACTGTATTGCCATATTTGCTGCTTGATTGTTGGTTGTTTGTAAAGGCCCTTATACAGTACTCAAAACGGTCGTGTCGGATAGTTGGACAGTGGGCGGGCGGCCGGATAGTCCGTACTAGTTAGCATTTGTGTTCCTTTATAGTACTCCAAAGGTTGTGGGTGCTGAAAACAATTCTCTTCCAGAACAGTAGGGGGAGTAACGGTGTAAGTGCCAAAACACAAGCAACCCCATGACATTTTCGTGCGATGGAAATCGTTAGTTGGCTTTCCCTCTCCTCCACAACTTTTACTTACTTCCCTCTCACCAGCTGTCTAGCTGTCTACTGAAATGCAACAGGTGTCAGCAGACATACACCTCTTACGCTTTGTCTAATGTTAGATATACACCTGAAAGGGCAAACTTATCTCTTTCATGGTAGGTATTTTTTGTGGGAGAAATAGTTGCAATCTACAACAAAATGATATGCTTATCTTACACTATAGAAACTGTTAAAAAACGATTAAATTAAATGAATACGTTCTTATTTTCCTTGGTATTTTCGTCATATTCAGATTTGCAATGATTTCTGGGTAATTTTTGTAATCTCTATTTGATCATGTGACGAGACGATACGATATAGGCACAACATCTGAACGACTGACAGTGTTGTACAAGTCCACACCTTTCATGAAATAGTTAAAAGTTCATACAAGTAAAAATGAACTATAGTAATTATTTCCCCCAACGGCAGCGTGTCTCGAAGTGTGGTGGAAGCCCAACTTGTGGGTCGCAGAGACGTGACAGGTGGAGCACAATGAGAAGAGATTCAGGAGATTTTCCCGTTGCAATGCCTTCCTTTATACACAGTAGCCTAACTAGAATATCGCACTAAACAACCACACTCAAACAAAAGGAATATTGTAGGCCTATTGTTAGAACAATAGCAGGGCAGAGCACACGGATAATCCATATTCATCATCTTGGCAAATTGAGATACTGCGGCTGGCGCGATTAAGCGTTGAACATTCCATATTTGAAATATCTTTATAAGTAGGCTAGTGAAGTCAACCTGTTGGTAGTATTCCCAACTCATTTGTCCTTCATTCTATCACCGTGTTTTAAAGGTATTGGTTAGGTAATAGCCGAGTGACAGCTGTTTTCTTTCTGATTTGACAGTAGCCTATAGGATATACTTGTGTGGTTTAAGCAAATAAAATGTGTAGCAATGTTTACGAAGGGGCAACTGCTATCGTGAATTATACAGTAAATACGTTGTGAAATGAAAGGAAAACACATCACAGCGAGTGCAGTGCATCACAGCGAGTGTGAGCGAGTGCATGTAGTATATGTTGATGCTGGAGTTAAATAAAGGCAGGCTATTCATAAAATACGTCAATGTGTCAGTAGTATGAACAGTTGAGACATTGACTCCGTGGGGCTCAGGTCGTTTGGACAAATATTTTAATTGCTGTCGCTCGTGCTGGTTCTCTGACAGTAGGCTACTTACTTTCAAGGAAAGGATCTGCACCTTTGACAGTGGCTGTTGTTCATATATATATGGATATAAAGGTAATGAAACAGGAAACGCTAGGTCCAGACATGTTAGTTTCCGGAGTTGAGGTCGTATGGAAATGATGTCGTAGTGGGCCAATCACGGCCAAGGAGTATCCGTCGCCATGAGCGGACCGACAGAAATTTTTGCGTGGACACGGAGAGCTGTCCGACGGCTCTGGAGAGCACGGAGAGGGCGTTTCAGCTACCTGAGAGGGCGTTCCAGCTACCTGAAGGCGTTCCTATGTTCCCAAAAACGTGTCGTACGGAGTACCATAAAAAAGCCTTAAGTCCCATCATCCCCTCTGGCTTCTCTAAATCCTTCAGCTCTTCTGGAACTTTACATTTTTCTCCAAATATCAGTATGAGTGAACATTAGTACAGTGGCCTTACATTTGGAATCTGTGAACGTCCTGCTCCTGTTGATGGTTGTTGAATAAGCTTACATTGTGTGTATTGATTGTTGTTAATTATAAGTTAAATATAGGTTTCTCTAAAGCCCTAATAGCTTTGGGGGGTGGGGTGGTGGTGGTGGTGGGGGGATTTCTTGCTATCTGCATGCTTTCTGACTCGTGTTCCCCACGGTGCAAATCATTACCAATCTATCAACAAGGTCTTTCATGAGGTCTCAGTGTGGACATGAAGAGGACACAGTAAAAAGCATGAACTTGTGTAGGCAATGGACTGCAAACCACAATAAACATTTGAAAAATCAATAAAAATCAATTGTTTTTTGATTATACCACTCAATTCTGTAGCCAACTGTTGATTTATAGGTAGATAAATACATTTCTTAGTTAACTTTCCTGAGACGTACTCCTGTCGACATGTTTGTGAAATGAAGACAATTTAACGAGCCTTGTCCCAGTGTCCTTCATGAGTTGACCTGTTATTGTCAGACAACTCACTCATCATGACAAAGACTTGGTTTGTACAATGACACAAACAACATATCCCCCGAGTACAACCTTCTCTGTCAGCTGTAATCACTGAGCACTATCTTGGCATGTATTTCAACACCTACATGACACATACACTGGTACTGGGCTATGAGGTTGGGTGAATAAACTAAGATTTCCATTCCAGTCCTTCATGCGGTTGGTTGTGTTCAGCTGACCACTGATCATCCATTTCAGGGTTCATTCTAATACTCCAGACCCCTCCTGCGCATTCACACAGATGTCAATCAGAAGCTTCGGTATCACCAGCTACAGCAGCAGTTCAACTCTTTTGATGCACCTCTTCCTTCACATAACCCAGCTCCTATTTCTTCATGCTGCCATACACTGGCATTCTCCACTATCTGTGAACTTCTAATACCTTTCACAAAGAATGGCCAGGGGAGGTCTATCAAAGTAAACCGTGTAGCAGGGCACTAGGAACAATGAAACAAACACTAAATATAAATACCAAGTGTTTACAGCTGATGACAAAAAAAACATCATGTAAAAACGTCATGCAAAATGCTTCATAAAGAGTAATAATGCTTCATAAGGGGTAACATTGCAACAGCTACTCGATTACCTGATAGTTTAAACAAATATGCCCCCATGCCGTATCCCACCCAAAGACTATGTGTACAGCTACTTCAATACTTTAAAGCACTGGGCTTCCTTGCTTCTTTTCTAATTCAACCATTTGCGGAGCCCAGCCTTGGAAACGCACTTAAAGTGTCTGGGTCCAATGATTTGATCACCAACTCATTTGAACAGTGTTAATTGCAGGCTAACGCAATGGCACCTAATGCCTTTCAAATCAGCTCCTTAAATTTTCATTTCGACATTGGTGACTCACATAGGCCTGATGAGGGGGAAAAAATATATAATGATATCATATCGTCTTTGCAGATGTGATACAGTGATAATTTTACCTATTATTACTTGTGTCATGACCATAAAAGAGAACTAACCCCCTGCAGTTCTTCTTCTCTCAAAGGCCATCTCTACCATTTTAAGCTATTTGTTATAATTGCCTTGACAAACCCCGGTTTCATCTCAATTAGCACCTGAATAGGTGCTGGTTGATTTGATAGAAGCTGTTAGTCCGGGAGCATAATTTAGGTTGAAAAAACTATGTGATGGGTAAATGCAATTGAATTCCTAAGTGCCTCCGTCTTACTCTGTTTGCCATTCAGCTATAGACCCACGCTTCGGTTCGCGACTGTACCTTTTGGGTATCCTAATGGACCAAGTCCTACCCCCAGGCAAGCAGTGCCACTCAGGAACCCCATTGTTTCTCATCCTAGGGGTGCCTCTTTTTTGGAAGGGGGGCGCGGGGGTGGGGAGGGCGGTGGCATTGGCAAGAAGTACAGAAAATGGGCAAGTGAATTAAACAAAGAAATTAAAAAAGGAAAAACCACTGACATATGAATTCATGCATTTTATTGCTCAGACTTCTGTTTCCACTCAGTGGGGGTAATGAGGTTTTGGCACATAAAGCTACCTGAGCTAGAAAAGAGGGTTTTACTTGTCCGCACTCCTTCTTTATTTTCCTGCTTTTTTTATATATATATATTTTCCCAACTTTTTTTCCAAATCAGGAGAAGCCATACTGGCAATGCGAGCACTCATCCACTGCTGTGTCTGTAGATCATTAATGAGCCTCGTCGATCAGCAAAGTAAATGTGCCCAAGCACAAAGCTGGATTCGTGCTGATGATGATCTCGTCAGGGTAAACTATAAAGACGCCCTCATCATTGTGAATGGTGATGATTCATGGCAGTATATCCTACAGTGGTCTCACTGTTTAAAAATGGGGAAACGGCAAGCGCTGACAGAGTTGTCATTAAGATGAGTTATGAATGTAAAAGATTTCCTATCAACTATTATTCCAAGGATTTCAGACCTTCGATAGCTCTACAAACACACACGAGCCACTTGACATAGTGCAATATAGCAGGAAATATAGAGATTACCCCTTCGAAGCAGTGATGCTCTTCTGCGCAGACGACCATTTCCTGATCCATGTAAATATAGAAGGCTTTTTTTCACTGAAACAAATCCAACTGATGCAAGTTAATACAGAGGGCTGCAGATAAGATCTGTCTTATCGGTTTGCTTTGTAGTTGCGTGTGAGTGTAATGTGTGTGTGTGTGTGTGTGTGTGTGTGTGTGTGTGTGTGTGTGTGTGTGTGTGTGTGTGGGTGTGCATCTGTGTGTGTGTGTGTGTGTGTGTGTGTGTGTGTGTGTGTGTGTGTGTGTGTGTGTGTGTGTGTGTGTGTGTGTGCATGTGTTAGTGTGCGGCCATTTGTTTATGTCTGTGGTTATAAGTATGTGTATGAACTTGTGTGAGCATGCATGAGTTTCTGTGTGTGAGTGAGTGAGTGTGTGAGTGTTTGTGTGTATGTATGTGTGTGTGTGTGTGTGTGTGTGTGTGTGTGTGTGTGTGTGTGTGTGTGTGTGTGTGTGTGTGTGTGTGTGTGTGTGTCTGTGTCTGTGTGTCTGTGTGTCTGTGTTACTGTGTGTGTCTGTGTGTGTGAGTGAGTGCGTGAGTCTGTGTGTGCACTCAGGCTTATGGACGAGTGTGTATGTGTGTGTGTTTGTGTGTCATAAATTGTGTGTTACGGACAGAGATTACTGCGCATCTGTAGTATCTAATCTTTTGAAACATATCCCCCTGAGACTCCAGCATAGTAGCAAGAACTTAGAAGCTGAACTTCTGATGACTTTAAGTACTATGCACTTAGACGAAAAGAACTGGCCCAACAATTGTAATTATATTAATTACTTTATTGCACACTAATAAAAATACATATTTATGATGTTTACATAGATCTTTCATCAGTTGTTCTATTAATTGGTATTTACAGTAGTCTCTAAATTACTGAATAATTCATTTCTAAGTAATGAAAGGATCCTGAAATTAAGTAAGCATTGGAATATGCAGGATTAAACTGGTGTTTATTAAAGACTTGCATTAGCGGTATAAGTATTAAAAGAAGGCTTTCAACAGACAGTAACAAATGACTCTCTGGTCTTTCAGCACATGGGCAAACGCTAACTGAATACCCAGAACTATACAGTATATTTAAACAATATGACGAGTGAGAGTGAGGTTGGTTAAGTATATCCTCATGCCTGTGATTTGTCAGTAGGCCGCAGGTAATCGCAGCCGTGAGGATATCCTTTATCGACCCCATGAACATGGGTGTCATACTGTTTTTATTAAACAGGTCTACTACAGACTAATTGAGTTGGAAGACACCAGATTGTGTTTTTCTTTTGTCTATTTCAATTTAGTTTTTTTCATTCTCCGCCCCCAAAAATAGTTCCAACCTAAGTTTTTTTGGCATCAACCGTTGCCAAGCAATGAATACTGTCACACTGCAGCCAGGTTAAGTCAAAGAGCCGTTTTGTGCAAAACATTTTTTTTACACTCACGCTACATATTCATTTGTATGTTGTCTCCACTCCATTTGTGAAAACTTAGTACTCCTCTGTGTCCTTCTCTAAACAAAGGACACCAAATCAAAGTGCAGACAGAATTTAAAGTTGCTTCTGAGTGGAAATCCCTCTTACCTTATAAGGATCTTCTGCTTCTCACAAACACAAGGAACATGACTTTCACAAATTCTACTCATGTGAGACTGGGAATAAAATAAGCCTCGAGGTCAGCTGCAACCATCCCCACTGATGTCTGGGTCAGCTTTTTAATAATTCACAAACTCTGAGACCAGTCCAGAACAAGAGGTCTCCTGTGATGTCCTAGGCTACCTCTCTAAAAGCAGCAATGTTATGTAGGTCATACTGAAATTAATTCTGTAACTTTATAGATATGAATATCTGGGATGATGGTTTGATTCAGTAAAGGCATACAACATGTGAATTCAATTATAACTTCATGCAAATTTCACTTCTAATAATTTCCCTTCTTAAGCACAGTATGACACTCTGAGCATAAGATAATTATCTGTTAAGGTTAAATGTCTTGCAAATACAAATCTATGAATAATATCTACCCTTCAGCCAACATTATTTGGGAACTTTTTTTTTTTAGTTTGACTTACTTTTTCTAATATCGATCACCTGTGCTTCAATCTGAGTCATGTCCATCATACTCATCAAAGGCATGCTAAAATATACGTGAATGACAATGATCAATAATCAGCCTCTAATGATTCAGCCTCCTAAGGCATACATGGACACGGGTTGGAAAATATGTGTAAAAAAATCAACAACTTTAGCAAGGTAAAGGTATCTAAAGGTATACCTTGCTAAAGTTGTGGTAGGTTTCCTGGGCACTACCAGTGGAAACCCACCACAGAACACTGACCATTAGAGTAATACTGTAATTAGACATGATTCTGATTTCTGTGCAGTGGAATCTAACCAATGTGTTCATTTCCATTAAGCGAGTTATATTGCAGTGGCTAGCCCTTGCCTGCTCTTGACATTCTCCTTTGTGTTCCCTGCCAGGCCTCGTCAGGGTTAACATGCTAATTCTATTTTATGAGGTCTGCTGAAACCCACTCTCCAGCACTTACATCTGTTCAACAATTATTAGAGCGTTTTTGTCATAAAAAATTCAACACCCACGAGTGTCGCATGAGTGAAACCTGCAAATTTATGCGGTGAATGGAATAGCTAATTTCTCCCAGGAACTGGAGAGGGGTAAAAACACTGATTTACTTAAACATTATCCAATTAAATTTGCTCAGCTGACACCCTTCCTGGGTTTAATCAGAGACCTCTCTCTTTCCTTCTTCTTGATAATTAACCTGATAAAGACATTAGTTGTGATTTCAGACCAAGAAGTATCGAGCCCTATTCCTTCCATCATTCCTGTTTTAAAGGTGAAGATACATGAAGAAACCTCTGCATCACGTTCCTGTACAACTGCACTGGTACCACCCCAAATAGCTTTAATCATAGTTGATCCTTTTATACATCAGCACTAGTGATTGAGATGGCCAGTGACTCTGGGCCAGATTAAGCCCTGGTTCTAGGTTGGAGACGGTCCACAGCAGAGCCGCATCCACCATTATCAGAGTCCGTCATCAGAGTCCTGGGTTAGGCATGGTTTGTGGAACTAAACTGTAGCTCATGTAACACATACGAGCTCATATCAGTTCATGGAAGCAGGAGGGTATAATAGAGCCCTGTTTGCTGTTTGTCACTCAATGTTGATGGAAGTGCTTGAATCCCCAACTAAATAAACAACGTCTACTTCTTACATACACACGATTCCTATCACTGGATGACTTCAGAGAGACCTTTGAGAACACACACACTCTGTTTCATCTTGGACCAGCTGGACCATTTGGCTAAACACAAAATGAAACCACAAAATAAATATATATATAACATAAATAAATAAATTAGAAAATCAGGTAGAGCTCGGCCACCATCAGGCCCCTCCCTGGCAAAAGCAATTCCAATTCCCCAAGTCCCTGCCCTCCGTGGCTGGAGTGTGCTGTGACAGGCGGGAGGGATGACCCTGGGAATCACATTATGTATATTCCTGAGCTTCCACCCCCCCATCCCAACCCTCAGCATTTGCATGGAGAAGACAGTTAGAATAAGGCCATAAATCAGTGGCAAACGTATAAATGGATTTGCGGGAGATTGAAACCCTCTGAGAGCCTCCTGAGCAAATATCTGCAGCCCAACCGTCGACGGCCAGAGAGAGAGACAGTCTCCCCTGTCATTAAGAGCCACAGCCTCTCTGGCCACTCCCGCCTGTGTTTCCTTCATTAGATGGTCACTCAGGACGTGGAGTTCGTACGGCTGGCAATAAGGGCTTTGGATATCAGCACCAACACGTTCTGTCAAGAATATTGAACTGTAGCTGCTGTTGCTGAGTGTAATATCTTGACAAAAGGCAGATTGTATTACATTTTATGTTGATACAAAGCACATTATGAGAGCGTTACGAGATAATGAAAGGTCTAAGCTATCCAAATTTTGCATAAGCTTCACAGAATATCCAACATAGACATAGAGGTGGCTTGTACAATAAATAAACAAATAAATAAATAAATGTGTGTGCATACTATATATATAAATATATATTTAGTACAGTACTGTTTGGATACTTTGGATTGAGTTATATGGACTCTAATATGTACGTATGTGATGTGTGATAACCATCTCAATATTCAAATAGCAATCAGATACATCACTATAGGTCTGCCAGGGACATGATATTCACTAGTGCTGACTGAAAGCCAGATTCATTTAACAGTGTATTTTCACTGGGTTGACTGAGGTGGCTACAGCAAATAAATCGGATCTTTATATATATATTTTTGTATAATGTTCTTCTTTCATTGTCTATCAGTATGACGCAAATAAGTAGCCTAAGCTATCGCCATAGGCTAATAAAGTCTTGGCAGTAAAAAGTAGCCCACAGAATAGAGGGTGGGAGAGGCTGTCGTCATGTTGTAATCAGTTCTGGTTTTAGACAAAAATCCCTATGGGAGAATGAATGGAGTTTTGGAAAGTTGTCAAAATAAAGTATGGAAGTTCACCAGAAGTGACCGCCAATGGCTTTTTGGCAATCAGCGAAAATAAGGTGTGAGCGAAACCACACCAGCAGAAAACCTAGCTAAACAGTTTGGTGAGTTAAAATGTATTTATCAGTCTTTTGTAATGAACTGTTGTCTTGTGTCATATGCTAAAGCAGACAAATTAAACAATTCAGTATTTTACAAACCCTGATACCATGTAATTGCAAAAAAAAAAATATGCAAAGAATATGTATCATACCATTATTACGTTTAAAACTTCACCATTTCGAAAAGATTTTACCATTTGTAACCACAGTAAATGGTGGATTATTGCTTTGAAACAACTTGGAAAGTAATTTGTGGGCTGTTTAAGCAATATAGCACGAGTGGGAGTGGGGTAGGTAAGGGATAATCCCACGGGTGGTGTTCGGCCGTAGCCACCGAGGCCGCCAGGCCGAGTGGCGCAGGCAACAACACCCGTGGGATTATCCCTTACCTACCCCACTCCCACGAGTGCTATATTGCTTTTATAAAACAATTCTACAGTCAACAAATTAACATTTCAACACGAAGTTATTGATTCAAAATGGTTTATTTCGCCATTGTTTCTCCGCAACAAAAAATAGTTCCATTGTCAACGTCTTGGTTTGGAATTTTAAAAACTTTGAATTAACGGTTATCATCAATGCGAATGTTTCATCGCGGAGTGATTTATTTTTAGCTGTGAAAAGTCCCGTAACTGTAGGTATGTTGACGAATAACCTATAGCATGGAACGTCTCTAGTCCAATCAGAAACAGCTAAATTACGCGCTAGAACCCAATTGTTTTATAATATGAGTTATTACCATTCAAATAGCGATTATGATTTATTTTTTTAGTGCATAGGCTATAGAAAATTATGCTTTTTAAAAATTAGACATGTATAAATTAGTGACGACATTCATGCAATTTTCTTTTGATAGACTAGAATCATATTCATGCCCCAAATAGACTTGTGGCACAGGAGTGTGGCACAGTTACCCAGTGCTCTCTTGCCGAATGTAATGCTGTGGTTCTTGGCAGGTTTGAGTCAGACAGATTCAAACCATAAAATCAACTGATCCCATACGCCATTACAGTGTTTTATAAGTGCACAGTGAAGAGTCTGCCAATGCGGTGTGCAAACTAGTAATAATATTTCATACACAAGTCATCAATTTAGTGATGTGACCCTAGAAGTGCTATGAATTTGTAATTTATGACGGCATATAGCTGTAGTGACTAAATGGTGACTGAGATTGAGTGACCCGGTTCTTCAGGCTTAAACCGCCGGAAATGCCATTACATATATATACTGTATTATTTATATTTATTACTTATATATATCTAAGATTATAATGTTATATACATTTTTTCCCTTCATGTTATTATTGCCATCTGTGACAGGGTTCGTATTTGAGATATATTTCATTAAAAATAAGGAGGGTGCTGTACTGAAACCAAAACAAAAACACATAAAATGCTTTGCGAAGTGCAGTTGCTGTTGTCAGGCACAGACAAATTATCCTCTGCAGCAGATGGCCATATTCCCACTGAGTCTGAAATAAGAGAGGAAAATGTTATGATTCTCTATAACACTAAGTAATGAAATAGTCCTAAGTCTTCAAGTACTGCAGACCCACTAAAACACACACACACACACACACACACACACACACACACACACACACACACACACACAGAAAGAGAGAGAGGTAGAGAGAGAGAAAGAGAGAGATAGAGAGAGAGAGAGATTCCTACATGTTGTCTGTGAGTTTAACATAAAAACAAGGGCATTTCATGAAAATTCAATTCAGTGTACTTGAGTTGCCACATAATCACTGCTTTTAGTGTCTGCTGATTTTGTGATGAGAATATAAGATAATAGTTTTTGGACCAATGCAAGTGAATATTTTAGGGTGCCAATTTAGACACGACATACAGCAAAAAAAAAAAATCACTTCTCAAATTTGCCACAGAGTTAAATGGAGAGTATGAAAACAGAGACATGGAGAGGGTGCTACCCACAGGAGTAGAAGGGGATGTCAGTAGGGATTACTGTAAGTCATTTCATCACCAACATCACTCAGTGAAAACAGAATTGGGCTCCATTTTTTAGGATGTTGCAACAAAATGTTTTGGGCAATGTGTAGATGCTTGGATTATGACCAATGTGTTTCACTTCATCCAATCCACCTCTGTGCACATCTTGGGCTTAGAAAGGAAAAAACGAGGAGCCGCTTGAAGTGTTTCTGATTGTGAAATGTTAACTCTGAAAAGTGGAAAGATTCTTGGAGATGCTTGGAAACTCAGACTAAACCCATGCATTTTCTTTGTTGATAATACTTGATTTGAAAGTTTTATATAGGAACGTTTAAAAAAACAAAACAATTCTGTACTTAATGTTATTCTTTTTTTTTGTTGGCTGGTTAATCATGTGAATCATGTTAGTTAAGAGATCTTAGATGTAATGTTTTTTTCACTGGTTGATATAATCAAAACATAAATCTTAGTACCTCACGTAATGTGTGGTTTATTGATGCAAAAGTCCATGTGTAATGATAATAACATGTAGTAACAGATGTTGTATAGGTATGGTTAATATGGGGGAGAGGGGGTCTATTTGCTGAACCTAACTTTTAGCTGACCATGGATGCTTATGTGTGTGTGTGAGTGTTTGTGTATGTGTGTGTGTGTGTGTGTGAGAGAATGTGTGTGTGTGTGAGTGTGTGAGTGTGTGAGTGTGTCTGTGTGTGTTTGCGCGCGCCTGTGTGTGTGCACGATTTTGTGAATGTTTACTTACCCTTGATACAACTACAACATAATGTATGAAAAAAAAATCATCACACATTAAGTACTAATATCAGTGGACGGGACAACACATCCATGTGATGTACTGTAAATAAAAACACATAAACACTGCTTCCGGGCCCCTCCTGTGACGTGTGATGCTGGACTCATAATCACATCACATTAAAGCTTGTGGGGAGCACACCGAGGTCACAAACAGTTTATATCAATGGCAATAGCCATCTCTGAGAGCATTGGACACTTTATATCATTTAATAAGCCGTGTACATGTCAGGTTGATTGGCAATTATGGCATTGTTTTAGCAGAGAAACTTCTCAAGCCAGAGATGTCAGGGTCCTCTCGGCCTCTGTACCTGACAGCCTGTCAGGACCGAGAGGAGGAACAGAGAGCCCGAAGTCCTAATGCTGACAATTAATACATTTGAATTATTAACATCCTTTCAGACAAAAAGAAGTGGGACACGTGCAAGGGTGTCATCTAGGGTGCTCAAAGGAAAAACACGTTTCAAAAAACAAGGAAATAACTAATTACAACTGCTCAGAGTAAACCACGGTGAGGGTGCGAGAACGACTTTCTTCGTTGAATTTATTCTTCCTCCTCCTGGCTGACTGCCCAGTGTTAATACTATGCTGGTGTAGAGCCATCTTTATGCTTGAGCTCATTGCATTACACTAGTTCTCTCTCTCTCTTTCTCTCTCTCTCTCTCTCTC
>NC_137911.1:17889779-17922279 GCF_963457725.1 Sprattus sprattus
AGGAGGAAATCACATGGCATCATTTGGTTAGAGAATCATATTTATAGGCAGAGGAAATCAAATAGCATCATTTTGTAGCAGGTATCAGGCCCTCGAACGCCTTTCACATATGAGGTACAGGAATATGTCCACAGGGGAAGTGTATTTATTTATTCATTTATTGATTTCATTTGTTTGAGCCATGGACTGTTTAGCGTATTGGTGCTAGGGTGAAAGAAATTGTGACATTTTTTCCCCCGCCAGTGACACCTGCATGTCAGTGTATGACACACTGAAGCAACCCCCCACAAAGACGCAGCACACTTGAGAAGTCAGGACGCCATTACGGCTGGCGGATGGGTTAAATGACAACAGCACATGTTACAGCGCAAACTACACCTGAGGGCACTGAATGATTGGGCAAAACGTTTTCTGTTCCCTCCTCCTGCACCCCCTCACACACAGAGAGACACACAGAAACACACACATGTTTGGGAGACATTTTTGTTTAAATTTAGTTTTTGTTTACCAGAAAGACTCAGGAAGCAGGGGGGGGGCAGCGAAATGTAGGCAGCGAAACAGGCACGTAAGTCAAGTAATTGTTAAGACAGGTGTAGGCCAGTGATTTGGTCAAGAGAAATGAATGAGTGATGTGAATGAATAAGTGAAGTAGCATTACAGTCTTCACTTAAAGCTTTCAGTCTGTGCTAACTGCTGTATGCTAACACCTCTTGCATAGTTAGTAAGACATATCACCGTCAGTGGGGTGCCATAATAAAAAACCTCAGAGCCTCCAAACTGCAGATGATTTAAAAATCACAAATTCATTAGCAGTTTTAAACCAGGAGACATTTTGATGCAAGTCAACATACTGATGCTCCTCTTCATGCTGTCAACCTGCATACTTACCTTTCATTCACCAAAACGCCATGAATGTACCATGACAAAATGCACCATGTAATGTAAAAAAATAAATGCTGGAAGGAGAAAAAAACTGCTGGTAGGAGTTTATAATGTTGTTGAAGGCACCAGATGCACCAGTGTGGGATGTTGGTTGGATGAGGGGGCAAGGGGTGGCGAGTCATGCCTGGGCTTGGGGCAAATGGCCATTCAGGCATAGGATTGGGGTTAATGTGTGGTAAGGTGTAGGGTTAGCTAATGATTAGGCCATGTTGACAGTTGAGAGTCAGATTTTTGCACATGCATTTTGGAGACAGTGTCTTGAATATTTGCTAATTAGCCATTAGAGGGTATAAACAGATTAGCATAATTACAATAAATACAAAATATAAATCCTTACCTTGTTTTATGTTGTTTTATTGTTTAATATGTAAATTTGAATTTGTAATATGAATCACATCTGAAATATAAGAACGGAATCAACAGCATAAATCAAATAGTAACATTTTATTCATATAGTATAATACAAAAGATTTTTGAGGACAAACAGTGTGGAAGCTGTGATGTTCAGCATAGTACAGAATGTACTGACATGAAAACAATACAGTGACAAGGCCTTGCTTCTCAGGAATCTCTTTGTTGAGCGAGAGGGGGAGATGAGATGCAGTGGCACACAACCATTTGCCTTTCTGATGCCAGTGGCTTTGTGCAGGTAAAAGTGGAGTGGAGCTCCTTCGGGATCCTTTTATGCAAAGCAGCAGGGAGAAAATGTTAAATTATTCCAGGGCCTCTTTATATGTATATAAAAATGTCTTGAACAAGATGCTTATCTTAATAGATGAAGTAAGAGCAAAAGAACTATAATTTTAATCACATTTCCAGCTTATTCGCTCAATGCTGTCGAGAGGGACTGAGAGTTTAAATGCATGTTGTTGGGACTGGTGAATAGACTCCACAGGGGGTGTCTCGCTCTCTAATTATGCCTCACTTACAGGTATTTCTGTTGCCATGGTCTTTATCTTCCCTTGTAAAAAGGAAACCAATTTGTTCAGATGTATATGAGAAGGGGTGATTGCCTGCAAGGAGAGAAGAAAGGAGGGTCCTTACGAATAAAAAGGATGTCTTGAAAAATGGACAAGTCATTCGGACAATCGGCGGAAGAGTTTTTTAGTGTGTTTATTTGTGTGTTGTTTTGAATATATTTAGTCTGCAATGCAGGCACACTGTGATGACAGCAGGCTCTTGTTACGTGCTTCAAGGCAGAAACCTAGGGGTATTTTGCTTGAAGATAATCGGCCCAAACAAAATCTACCCATCTGTAAAGCCGACATGGTCAGACAAACCGACTGAGATAATGATATTTGGCACTTTTTACCTATACTGGTGGGTTTAACTTATGCAAAAGTGTTCTCACTGATTTTATCACATTTTGCCTACTGTGTTAGTGTTGGTGGCTCTGATGTCATGGACTTAATGATTTTGCCACTGAAAAGACAGCATGTTCAGAATGTTAAAGTAAACACAGATCTGCCAAAGATCTTGGACTGATATAGCTTTTCAGAAATGCAAAAAGGAGAGAGAAACAGAGTTATAAATCTCTTCTAGTTCTAAGAGTTCTAACATGTAATCTCACATAATGATTATAAAATACTTTAAGTTCAATGATTAAAACAATTGTATTATACAGTTGCACTTTTTTTGTTAAATGATTTCTCTTTTTTTAAGGATATTTCAAGTACTTATGTTCATTTATTTTGAGTTAAGCAATCATGTAATATTACACATGATAGGTCCAGCGAATTTAGGCCAGGCTGTCATGAACACAACACAAAATTATCACAATTAAGGTCAGCTTTGTCTAATTTCAGACTGGTCAAGTGCAATAAAATCATGCCATTAGGACGCACAGCTTTCAGATTGGACACATTAAACCCATCCTGAACAGCCACAGATTCTGGCCCAGTTTAGGCCCAAATCTGGCCTAGATCTGGCAGATTATGATCATGTCAGAGCCAGATTTGCTCCAGAGTAGGCTACTGGTCTGGACTGCATTGCATTAAGTGACTGAATATTACTTGTGGCATCATCAATTAGGCCTGGATGTTATCTGTCAGTACTGCCCGCGATGTTCACTGATGTCCAATAAAGAGTTCAAGTTCTTCAGAGAGAGGTTTATCTGACCACACAACACTGTCAAGAGTAATTATTCCCATTATGGGGTGCTAGTCAGGCAGCTGTAATGTGGTCACAATGAATCGAATGGCTTTCACTATGCCCAGTGGCCAAATGCTGCTCTCTGGTCAGTATAACAGAGACAGGCATATGTTTTGTTTTGTTGCACTTGGATTTGTTTTGTTTAATGAATGAAGTGAATCACAGAGGATTATTTTAATCCTGAATGTTTTATACTGATGTAAGAGAGAAACAACTAAACATACAGTATGTGGAAAAGAAAACAAAGAATACAGATAATAAGCAAAGGATTTCTGACATTTACTGCTTTGATTATTTTGCTTCCAGTTCCTCAGCATTTGCTTCAGTTTTCTCCATATCCACAGATGTGCCAGTGATGAATGTGTTTAAGTTCAAAAATATTCTAAAATATGCTATTCCAAATGAGTTCAAAGTTGTCCAGTGTCCTAAACAGTACAGTCCCTTTTTTCATGGGTACAATAGGTAAATGGGCTTTAATTAATTCTTTTTTCGGGCCAAGCACACTTTCCTGCCTGATGTGCATGTTACATTTCTGAAGGCAGTGCCAGATATGAGAATAGATGCTCTGTGCCAAGATATCTAATGTTTACTAAATAAGAGTCCCCCATCATCAATCTCGGAAGCACCGCCCTAAGGAGACTGCGTTGAGCTTGTAATGAGACGCTGCAACATACTGCTCCTTAATGGAGGCAGCGTTCCCTCTACCCCCAAAGCCCTCTACCTGAAGGAACAAAGGACATTGCATGCACCAGGGGACGAACCAAATTTGAGATAATCTGAGTCATTCATATTATGTTTCCTGACACAAATGATCAGATAATTCACATTTGAAGTGAATTAACATCTGTTGTTTGAATAGGGCCTAATGTCTAGCAATTCATCAATTTCACAGGTTTACTATGCTGACCAAAAGAACTGTGTTCTCATACTCCTGGAGAAGGTATGAAGCTTTAGAGTGTTGTTTAGGTATTTTCATAAGCAAGGCATTCACATGGTGGAGAACAGTATATGTATATGCAGCAGTCTGGGATTGCTCATTAAATCTTGTTGGAGTTAATTTTAATTTGAAAGTAAAAAAATAAATCAGAACATACAATGGTAAATTCTTCGATTGGGCTCATGCCACATAATCCTTATATGAAACCTGGATGACGTACACATTATCATAAGAGAACTGCACTAACTTCATTACCATCAACTATTGACAAATATCACCAAGAATAAAATCAGCTGACAAAAAATAAAGCAAGGCCGCATCAAGGGCTCAAATATAGTACTGCTATTAAAACAATACTCAACAAAAACAATGCTATAACAAGTAAAACATTTTGAGGGAACACTCTGCATGTACGCTAATGTGTTGTTACCAAGTCTCTTTGTGATTTGAGTGATTTGAGAGGGGTTTGGGGTGAATGTGATTTTGTCAAGAGAATAAATAGAAGACATGTATAAATAGCTTAATGGAATATTTCTTGCCTATATCTTGTAACAATTCCTAAGGGAGAGTGAAGGTTGTAGATAAATACATTAGAAAGACAAAGAGGATAGTTCTTGTAATAGACACTTAAATACACAATAGTATATAGTTCAGTAGTGCTTAAACAGTGTGATGTATGTGACAAGAACTTTACAGAAGACTTCAACAGCTGAAAAGTCATTGTTTCAGGAAAGCCAGTCAGTCTGAAACAACACCTAAAATTGATTCCCTACTAGAAACTGTCAAGACAAAGAAGGGATTGTTTTCCTGTGCGCTGACGGTATGGAAACACATTTACTGAGGGCTCTTTTTAGCGCCTCCTTAAGCTCCTTGTTCCTCAAGCTGTAAATGATGGGGTTGAGAGCAGGAGTGAGAATAGCATACACCACTGCCACAATCATACGTGCATCAGGAGAGAACGTGGCCACGCGGTACGAGACGTACACACACGTGGCCGACACGTACGAGATGCAGACCACTATCAGGTGAGAAGCACACGTGGTGAAAGCCTTGAGCCTCTCCGCCCGGCCCATGCGGTACACGGCTTTGCCTATTTCAATGTAAGAGGCCAGGATAAGGGAAAACGTGCCAAGGAGAACAACCATAGCCATGAAGAGAGACACAATGTTGTTAACAATCGTGCTGTTACAGGCTAGCCTCACCACAGACGAGTGGTCACAGAGGACGTGCTTCACCCTGTTGGGTCCACAGAAGTTTAGCTGGACAGCGAGCGAAAGCGCTGGCAGGACAATCGTATAGCCAAAGCCCCATGCTGCAGCCATCAGGAGAATACAGAGCCGTTTGGTCATAATAGTGGTGTAGCGAAGTGGGTGACAAATGGCTACATAGCGGTCAAAAGCCATGGTTGTCAGGATAGAGCAGCCATTCGACGCCGATGAGAGGAAAAAGTACATCTGCAACATGCAACCAGTTTTGGAAATGGTGTGTTCCTCTTTTAGTAAACCTGACAGCAAGTTGGGTATGATTACTGTTGCGTACACCATGTCTGAGAAAGAGAGGTTATGAAGAAAGAAATACATAGGAGTTTTAAGCTTAGGGTCTGTTCTCACTAGATATATAATCATACTATTGCCACATAAAACCACAATATAAATGGTGAAAAAAACACCAAACATGAGCATTTTGTTTGCCTGCAGTCCTTCTATGATGAAAAATGTGACTGGACCAGAGGCGTTCATATTCCAGAAGATGCAATAAGCCCCTATGTGAAAAAATAAACATCAGACACAAAGCTGTTAACATGGCCACAGTTTCTAAAAGAGTACAGTCAACTGAATGTAAAATTCATGGAAAGATGTCTCTCCAGTTAAATGGATCAGGTAAATACATTGCTACTAAAGGTACGTAACTCCACATGGCATTTAGGCATATTGTGGTGAGCTAGCATGGGAGAAGGGTACGCGGAGACCGGAATCTCAGCCGTCAGGCATCTCCTGTGCCCCATACACCGCACGACCCCAGGAGTGCCACTTTGTCAGCTTTACAACACACAGAGAAAGAGGAAAACAGGAGCCAGGTATTTTTTGGCCATGACAAAGACATTGACGGTGGACGACAATAGGACCAACACTGCATAAAAGACAGACAAAATGATAAACAGTCACAAACACTAATACCAGACAAAAAAGAAAGGCATATACCACATTATTTTTGAACATTAATACAAATGCCCTACCTGATCCTAATAGCCATCCAAACCCTACAGAATGAAGGAGACGCTGTCTTAAATACAGTCTGGGACACTCTAGATAATTCAGCTTACGTCATTTTAGAATGTTTTCAAGCAACAATTACAAGTCTTGCCTTATAGTAATTACTCTGCAGAACTTACAATTCTCCCTAATTAGGATTAGATCACATTGATACCATTCAAGAAAACCACTGGTGTTTTTAATTGCTTCCTAAATGTATACACACTCTAGTGTACAATTACCCATGATACCCATGGTAATTTTGCAAAACAAAGTTCCTAATTGAACAGCAAACAGGAATACCAGAGGTCCTGCACTGGCAGTCTCTCCAACAGGATTCAGCTTTCATATATTGTTTCAATATTCTTCAGGAGCATGGAAGTCTAAGAAGTTCACTTACTGGCTCAACCAAAATGCTTTAAACCCTCAAGATGTTCTGGTGATGAACAACTGGTAATAAACCAAAAAAGATCGAATAAGGCCTTAGCGGTGTCAAGTATGTTTAAGACCATAAATGTGACTCTGCAAATAGATAAATAGTTACAAGAAAAAACACAAAAAAACAATGTATTCAGGTCCTGTAGGCTTATTGTTCTTATATAACTAACTAAGGCTTCACCATATTAAGGATCTGGTTATTCTATAATGACAGTTATCAATCTGATCTGCAATCGTCTATGTAATAATTTGCAATGACTTTTGTTGATGTTTTTCTCATGAAATTGTCCCCATGACACCAGATTGTCTTAAGGGGGTTAAAAATCTGTGTTTGCAACCGTCATTTTCTCCGAAGGGGATGACCTTGATTACAATTTAATTACAACTTGATTCAAAAACAAAATGAACCGGGATATAGATAGGTATACAAACCCTGAAAAGATGAGATTAAAGTCGTACATTTACAATACTTTTTTTTTTATATTTTAAAGACACATATTTACAAGAAAACACTCTGCGCCACCAACCAGTAGTTAGTGATTGGAAGAATATTCAAGTTTTCTCATAAATGTGTTAGTTTTTTCTCAAGAATGTATTATTTTAATCTCAATATTAAACCCCTCCCATAGCTCTCTATGTATTTTTTAACTGACAATGGCCCTCATATGGTATCAAATATAGTAGATAAATAGTATGTTAATCTGCCTTGTATGAGGGAACAAGTATGCTAAGTTCAACTTCAACTACAAGGGAAAGACTTGCAAGATGGAGGGGGAAGATCAAAAAGACACATTTTGTAGAGATTTTAAAACATCTCCCAGAAATCTTTCAATGTTTGTTTCTAGTTAAATTCCACTGAAACTTTACTCATTCTATCAAACAAATCAATCAGAGATTTGAAAGAAAAACATCATATCAGATTGAATAGCTACCTATTTTATTTTAAAATGTGTGTGTGTGTGTGTGTGTGTGTGTGTGTGTGTGTGTGTGTGTGTGTGTGTGTGTGTGTGTGTGTGTGTGTGTTGTGTGTTATATATACATCTGTTATTGATATCCTAATGAAAAAAAAATATATTGATCTGTTATTAAAAAAAGATTCCCCATGGTGTGTGACCTACAGTGTTTTTACTGACATTTGCCACTTTGTGGGGCCTGATCTTGGTTGCCAGAAATACAAGACATTGCCAAGACGGCTGCCAAATGCTGAGACTTGCCTATTAGAACTTGAACAGATCTCATGCAATTAGCTTAACTCCTTCCCTACACTTACTCTTGTATACACTGCACGAAAAGCAAGATTATCGGGCCCGTACACGCTGTGATACAGCCGCGAATGATCACCATTCCTGGTCGATCGCGGACATTCCCCCGAAATATCCGTCTGCCGCATACGAACGGAATTTCCCGGAAACAGACCGGCGAGGGGAGGGGGGCGATTTGTTTACACTGGGCTAAAACGCCTTATTTCCGGAGATCTTAATAACGTGAGACTACCTGATATTTAGACTTTCCGGGAAAATCCGGACAGAAACACGCTGGAAACGTTAGTCTCAATTCTCATATCCGGAGCATGTTTTGACTCCGGAATGGGACTGTGTCACACGCGACCAATCCGGACCCCGGATACTCACCAGAAATCGCCCGTGTATCTAATATTCTGCACGGAAACGCTCCTGACAGTCATCGTTTCCGTGGGTGTTTAACTCCGTATACCCACAGCATGGCCCGGGCCGCGCGCACGGCGCGATCCAAAAAGCTTCAGGACCCGAATGTCTATTGGCATTTATCTCATGCCTGTTTTAAGTAGTATATTATGTTTAACATTGCAGTATTTAAATAATAAATCGGCATGTATCAACCCTTTTATCATATAAAACATTATATCTTTTAAATCTTAATCTTCAATTATCCATGTTGAAGTTGTAATGAAGCACCATTTGGCCAAAGTCTACCATGCAAACAGTAAATCCTCCTTCTTAACCTATAAACAAAGTTGCTCAAGTGACTACGGTTAGGATATTCATGACCCATCTATAACCTCTATGACTGATTGGTACTAAGTTACACACTATGACAACAAAAACAATATTATTTAATTTTTTTTATTTTAATTCTCAACATAGGCCTCTTTTTTGGGCTGGAGGGCTCCTTGTAGAGAAGTGGCCCCTCTCTGTCACTCGCCGCCTGGTATGACCCGGCTTGACGTCCCTCCGGCCATTGCTTTCGAGCGCCTGCTGGCCGCGCAGGGTGAGGCGGCTCAGCCGAGCGCACCTCCACCTGGGAGGCAGGACGTTGATTTTAAGCTTGTCCTCTTCATCACTCTCCTCATCAGACATGAAGCTGGCGTCTGCCTCCTTGAAGAACAGGTGTTCTTCTGGTGCCAGCAGATCCCGCGCCGCCAGCTGGCGTTTCTGGAAAAGCTGCAAAAGAAAGAGACATAGTGTCAAGCAACGTCAAGACCAAATAGTAACTAGAGTAGACTCAGTTTACATGAAAGCCTAGTGTGGATGAAAATTGACTCCTTTTCAGATGGGGTGATATTTTTTTATTTCACTTCATGCCACGTACCCGCTCTCTTTTTTCTCCTCACTTCCTCTGTCCTCCCCACCAGGTCCATTTTCCGCTGACTTTTTAAGTTTTTAAAGTACCTGTTGCAGGCTCCTGTTTGAAACAAACCAATGAATAAAACAGAAGAATACAATAACACCTCTCTCAACATCAGCAAAACTAAGTTATGTTATGTTAGTTGTGGTGCGGTGTCCTGTCCTAAGAATTTCAGTGCCCAGTCCGACTCTGTTGTACTGTGCATCTGACAATAAAAAAACTTGACTACAAAGCACAGAAAACCAAATAATTGCAAAGTTATAGATGTTTAACAGTAACAGTATCTTACTTCTTATTAGGCTCTCCTTTCCCCAGTTCTCCCCCGGGGTCTGAGTGACCGCACGAGTCACCTCCTCATTGTGAGACGGCTTGAAACTGAACAACAATAAAATACAGTAATGTGCACAGGCAATAAGTTAGAAAAGTTTGTATGAATGAAACAGACCTATGTATAAGTGCATTGAAGATCAATTAATTTTAAGCGCAATGCAATTACATGATGAGAGGAAAAGTGTACGTTGATGCTCAATCTATTAAATTTATGTCCAAATAATCCCACCCCTTCACAACAACTGTCTTTTTGTACCTGAATCATGCATGAACCGAACAGAATACTGTACAAGGATTTAAACAGAGCAATGGAACAGAATTTGGAGTAGCTATGTCTGGAAGTGCATGGTTTCTTACAAAGGAATCATGATTTAGTCTATAGTGTTTAATAAGCAAACCTCGATTCCTTGTTGCGTATCCACAGACCTTGCACTGCCACTGCATTTAAAATCTGCAAGAAAAAAAAAAAAGAGAGAAAGAGTCACAAAGTGTGAAAAATCAAAACAAAAAAAAATCATACATTTTACATTTTTGGAGAAATCGTTGGTGATTGTTCACATCAATTCTACAGGCATCCTCGGATTTGTATAATTAAAGTAATACAAATAATGAACACGATAATATTGGTATCATAGTTTTCATTAAATTGATTGAATATGTACGGTTACTGTTATTCCGAATATTAAACTGACGAATATGTTAGGGCTGCCAACATTTCGGTTTTTCCCCTTAACAATCAGGCAAAAAAAACCTGGGAAATGTTGGTTGTGCTAACATATTCGTCGGTTTAATATTCGGAACAACAGTAACAGTTACCGTACATATTCAATCAATTTCATGAAAGTTATAATACAAATATTATCGTATTCATTATTTGTATGACTATAATGATACAAATCCGAGGATGTCTGTAGAATGACTGAGCGCCCTTAGCAAGCTAGCAAAATACATTCCCTCCCCTCTAACAGGCTATCATGTCATGTATCATGACACTACATTAAATGGGAAGACCGGTCAAGAGAACCAGCTTTTGGAAACAGCGACATTTCAACACAAAATATTACATTCTACTCAATCATTATTATATGTATGATATTATAATATAGACCACACAAAGTACATGACGGTTGTTCCGAATATTAAACTGACGTGTGTAAGCACTAGCAACATTTCCCGGTTGTTTTTTTCTGATTGTTAACGGTTCTGACTGAGCGCCCTTAGCAAGCTAGCAAAATATTTATTACAGTAACTTTACAAGACCGGCAAGCAAATTAGTGAACGACATATATGTATATATGGGTGGCTAAAACAGCCCTAACGAAACAGCGAAAACTATATCGCGTTAAACCCCTAGTTAATGACGTGCTAGCTACCTTAGCTCGCTATCTTATTAAGCTAGCCTAAAACTATTTGACCAACTGCACATTAAACCACGCTTGCTTTAGTTGTACAGTCTCAACATGTTGAATTTAGACCAAAGAAGCCAGCAGATATAATAGTCATCTTAATTTACACTACTCAGACTGACACCATAGCATCTTACCTTCAGCGAAATGTTGCCAACGGTCAATTCCCTGAAGAGTGAGTCTTGAAACCCCGTAGCAAGCACTCTGAATGCGTTGATCCAATAGATGCGATAGGAGGACTCTGGCGCATGGGGTTCATAAGTTGAAATATCTAGTCACCAGATCTCCGGAAACTTGCATTCACATATCCGGAGCCAGAAATCATCAATATTTTCCCGGATTTTTAATTAGTCCGGATATGACCAAAATCTACTCCGGAGATGTGCTTTGTCATTGGAAATTTCCTAACACAAGATCTCCGGATTCCAGCCTATTTTGCCCAGTGTTAGCATTCTCACCTCCCGCTGACAGAGGTGCGAAATGCTCTTATTAGCATATTGACTGTCAGCAGTCTAGCCACACACAACCTGCTGCAGCCATTGGTTGTAAACGACAAGAAATTGAAATAAAACGTCTTGTGATGAGACGGAATGAGATTCTGTCTATTGGTCAGCTTTCAACTGACAAAACGTATCCCCTCCCATTTACAGCTATTGCCCCATAAAAACGAAATTAATAATTAACTCGATAATAATTTAATTGATATTATGTCTTTAGGGTTTTGCTCCGGGGTTATCACAATTCTTGATTTGCCTTTCGTTTTCAGAGTTTCAGAGTTCTGTCTTTAGGGTTTTGCTCTGGGGTTATCACAATTCTTGATTTGCCTTTCGTTTTCAGAGTTCGTGGATCGCAATGTACTTTCGAGGCTGTTCCACTCATATTCCGGAGCTTCCTCTCTGTAATGTTCTTGAGATTCACTTTTGGCATGTAATTATACTGTACATGAGTCGGGCTTACTCTGATACTGAGGTAGTCTTTTCGCAACTTGGGACATGTTTGCCACTCGTGAGTATCTAACCTGTGTCTTTCAGGAAGATTATGAAATCTTGCGCGAGCTTCGCGAGTTTCGACCTGTGTTCTTCAAGTTCCCGGTGCTGGGCTCTCGCCACTGAGCCACCGTGCCGGTTCAGAGCTTGGCTCGTCGGTGCGAGAATGTCACTGGTTTATCATTCCCCCCTCCTCTGGGGTATTTCTCTTCTGTTACTGGAGCTTCTGATCTAGTAATAGTCCGTTACCCAGGTCAGTGTAGAGCGTGCCTTTTCGTCTCTCAAATATATCCTGTCTCCTTTGCGCAGCAATCTGAAGCTGAATGTTTTGGAGGACATACTTTTCCTTAAACTGAATAAGCAATTTGGTATGTAAGCTATCTGTTGTCCATTTCAAATAGGCTAGCTCTCGAGTTAATAGAAGAGAGTAGGCATAGGCCTCTAGCTATGGACATAAGATGTGTTTATTTTGCGCGTAATGGAGAACGTTTTGTTGGAGATGCATTCTGAATTTGAATGTAGGCCTAAATGCATGCGCACCCCCCCACATAATGAAAACATTAAGCACGAGCACCCACATGACATTTTTGAAAATAACGTTATTAACCGTTCTTTTATAAGGTTCTGTTTTACTGGGGAAGTAGCCTGTATGTGCTGGTAGTAAGTAAAGGTCAATCAAAGTGGGGGACCGTCTGGGCCTGCTGAGAGTTCTATGTAGGCCTAAAGATAATCAAAATGATGGTTCCAGCTTTCCAGCTCTTGTCCCTGTGTTAGCTCGGAGGATGAGGAGGCTTTTTACATACTATCGTAAAACTGCTGGCGCAGGGAATTTGATTTCTGACACTGATGGTTGATTTTAGAAAAGGCAGTCTTTTCAGAAATGCTATATCATTCCCCCCTCCTCTGGGGTATTTCTCTTCTGTTACTGGAGCTTCTGATCTAGTAATAGTTAGGCAGAACATTTTCAATAACCGGTAAATAACGTTATTTTTCGTTCCAAATAACCTTTCTTGAAATATTGTGGAAATAAAATTATTGTTAAAATAAATCTTGAAATAAAATTTTATTCCGGAAGTGATGGGCTTGGCTACCTGCCCGCTAAATGTAACCCAGACCGCCTGGCTGAAGTGAAACTACTGTTGACACTAGCGAGTAGCCTAACAGATCCAGGGAATTTGATTTCTGACACTGATGGTTGATTTTAGAAAAGTGAAAGCTTATGCTGTAAATGAAAGCTTGTGCTGTCCTCCGGCAAAATCCTCGGATGCCCACGCTTGGTTCAAGTTAGCTTGTTCAGAATAACAGACTTGTGGAAGACGGCTTAGCGAAAGAATGTGTTTATTCAATCACATGCCACGATCAGCTCCATACAACACAAGCATGCACAAGGCACGTCTGCATGTTGAGGAGTCGGTCTCCTTGCTTCTTCTTCTTCTCATTACAAAAAGGTTGTGATTCTTATAGTATGGAATTAACATGTAAACAATACCGAAATGAAAGTAGGAAGTATGACCTAATTTGGTCTGGCTCAATTAGGTCTCAATTAATTAAGTGTCTGTCTGGGGTCCTGGCAACCATTGATCTCCAGCTGTTCCTTCCTTCCTGACCCTGGACAATAGCTATTTGATGTCTCAGGGGCCAAATGGTTGGGGAACAGGCCTGCACCCGTCTGTGAGGCCTTAGATGCATATTGACAGAATGGACCTTGCTGTGATTGCATATGACTGAAATCTATGTAATCTAACAACCGGCAGTCTTTTTAGAAATTCAGCGAAAGCAAGGTATCCCCAGCTATTTCTCTGGTCACGAGTCGCTACTGGTCGTCTGAACTGCAGGCCTGGGTATCTATGTAATGCCTCTCTGGGTTTGTCGATGTAATGTGACGGTAATGCTAGCAACCTGAGAAGGACACTGTTATTAATGAACTTCACTGGGGCAGTTCAGCTCGCATACAACATGTTTGGCTGCTGTTGACCAATAAACAATTGAAGGGATGTATCTTGTCTTGTCCAGTTGCTATGATAATCAGCTTATTTGGCTGTAGGCTGTTACTTCAGTCAAAATAGGGCAGGTTATGAAATGAAATGCATCAAAACGACCTAGTTAGCAACAGAATAAGACCATGCATTTCTGATTTCCTTTGTCACAAAACAAATTATCAGGGGGCGATACCCCCAAAACTCTCTGAACTGGTCTTTACTGCCACAAAAGATGAATCATCATTGAACACCTAAAACATTGACTGCCATTGGATGCTACATGCAAAGAGACCAGATGGCGCTGTTCCATCGCGGCAAACTATACATATATTTATATGCAAAGTAGCGTAAATATTTGTGTGAATAACCTTGACTCACAAGCATTATAGTCTTGTTTTGGAGTAATTTGATTTGTGTGTTTTTCTGCCTGTGTGCTTGCCATAGAAATGAATGAAGGTTTATATGTCTATAGTGTGTGCTCTGTGCAATGTTTCCGATTTCCGGGGGGGCACAGGCCCACGCTTCCCCACCGTTACCATGGAAACACCAATGAGCGTGAACCACACAGGCCAAAGTTAATATTGAGCGGTGGGGCACTTTCAAATATGCCCCACACGTAATCTGCCTAGCAACTAATCCGAAACCCGCAAGAACTTTACCCCGAGACTAAGAAACAGTGTTGCCAACTTAGCTATATCTGCCGACTTTCCAGAGCCCCTTGGCGACTTTATTTGCAAAAAGCGACTAGCGACAAATCTAGCGACTTTTGGGAGAGCTAACAGCTACTTTCCTTACAGAAAAGTTGGCAACACTGCTAAGAAAAAAAAAACATATTCAAAGATCATATCAGACAGACCAATGCCAGTAACGTTACTGCTAGTTAGCTATCGCTAGTTTTCGAGTATTTTGGAAGTGTTTTAATTCAATATTCTACAATGAATAACGTAGACTTTTTGTTGAGGGTGCAATTTAATACATTTTCGTTGGAAGAGAAATTCGAAATTAAACGTTTTGGGCCGGTCAGACTGCAGCCTGGTGAGAAAGCCACTTGAACTTTCAAGACGGAATGGTATGACAGAAAGGCATGGCTAACTGCTAGCACATCAAAGCGAGCACGGTTCTGTTTCCCATGCCGTCTTTTTGGAATTGGTACTCAGTTCGGACAACGGATGGAATGAAAGACCTGGAGCATCTGGCAGAAAGCTGAAAAACCAATATCAATTGCGCCCTGAAATAGGGGCAGGTCAACATCATGGCACAGCTAGATGGTGCATATCAGCGGAACATTTTTGAACACAACAAATAGACGGAGGAGAATTGTTATGTACTGGGGAGGCTGATATCGTGCATAAAGCTCAGTGGGAAGTGCAAACTTTGAGAAGATGTGCGAGGGCGACACCAGGCTAAAAAGACACTACGATTCTGTGAGTCAATCCTTCTTTTTTTTTTTGGAGCTGATGGAAAAGTTTTGTTCAATTTACCAGCATGTTTTGTTGCTGTTATCTGTTTCAGTTGTGCTTTTTGCTTCATATTGTATGCCACACTTGTGCCACAAGCTTAAGACATTCTGCAAGTTATTTGAGCTATTTGTCTGTCTAATCATTTTACTTTAATCAAATCAAATCAAATCTTTGTGTCGCGCTGAGCGCTAAAGCATGTGAAATATATTTGAAATAGGACTTCTGCTCCCTGCTGGCACTCAAAATGTAGCCCATAGTTTATCTTACTGTATAGGTCTACTGCTTATAATAATCAGCTACCTCTATTATTATGACGACAACATGACGTCATACAAAATTGCCCTACCAGAAATTTCAGGCTAAAATCACAACTGCAAAGAGAAATACCTGAATGAAAGATATTCATAAATGATAGCACGTGGGGGCCCCTTAGTTCACCTATGCCATAGGCCAGTCCTGTTTTCAGATCATTTAACCATTCCCCCCTAAGGTATCTGGCAATTTGTGAAACAGAAGGTGAATGCTTGATGTTGTTTTCATTTAGGTTAGGATAAGAAAAACAGGCCAGAAAAAAATAGCATGTTGGGAAAGGCCTCCTCTGTACCAAACTTGTATGGGATTCTCTATTCAGCCATTCACCCATGTCAGCATTGCAGCTCAGAGGAAAAGTGAAATACTCCATTTCTCTTATTCAGGATTCTTACTTATATTTGTTTTAACAGTGGTATTTGTGGCATGATTGTATCTGAGGCGATACCTTATTCTCACAGCTTGGTGAACAACGACTGTCTGAACTTTCAAATTGTGAAACATAATTTACATAACCATATTGTCATAAATAGAAAAAGCTAACCAACAAAGAAATGGAAAACAAATATTACATTGCCATTCTGTTGCTATCTGTGACTGTGCACTTTCAAAAAATGCAAAACATTCATGAGTTTGCTCTTTAGTGCAAACTAAGTTATGTCCAGAGTCAGACGATTAAAAATGATCTCCACTCTTTGGGTCCCACCTTTAGTTTCTTTAATTTAAAAAAAGGGGTTGGATGGTATGTAAACAGCAGAAATAGACACACTGTGATTTTCTAAAAAACATGTCAGTCATTCTGTCTTTGACCATCCTTATGGCACACCATCAGTATGTCAACATTATATTTGAAAAACATTATTATTGGGAAACATAACTAGCTGTGACTAAACTACCATAGTATAGCACACAGCAAACTACAAATCATTCCCACTGTAGGGCTCATATTGCATTTATTATACAACATTATGCATAACAAACAGGATGGCTCTATAGTTTCCATAGTTTGTTCTGAAACCCATCTTCAATGAGGGTATCTGTAATCTGTGTGAGTACTCACTCTCATTAGAGTGAAAGAGGGATAGACTGCTACAGACAGACATAATTGTAGTACATGGCAAGAGAGATTATACATGAAATGTTTGTATGAGGCTATATTGTACAACATGTATTTTATTATTGTGATGTTTATTTTAGCCAGTTTTTGTTAACATATAATTCCATATATACATATAAAGACACATGATTCCACATACCATTTTTTAAATTTAGTTTGGACCGTGTTATTTACCTGATTTTAAGTTTACCACACCTAAACACTTTGCTATGAAAACTGAGTACATTTCAACATTATTATTTTGAAACTTTAGATTCAGCAGGAATTGTTTTCCTGCGAGATGGTATGACAACACATTTACTGAAGGCTCTTGTAAGCGCCTCCCGAAGCTCCTTGTTCCTCAAGCTGTAAATTATGGGGTTAAGAGCAGGAGTAAGAACAGAATACACCACTGCCACAATCATGCGTGCGTCAGGAGAGAACGTGGCCACGCGGTACGAGACGTACACACATGTGGCCGACACGTACGAGATGCAGACCACTATCAGGTGCGAAACACACGTGGTGAAAGCCTTGAGCCTCTCCGCCCGGCCCATGTGGTACACGGCTTTGCCTATTTCAATGTAAGAGGCCAGGATGAGGAAAAATGTGCCGAGGAGGATGACAAGGGCTGTGAAGAGAGACACAATGTTGTTCACAATCGTGCTGCCACAGGCTAGCCTCACCACAGACGAGTGGTCACAGAGGACGTGCTTCACCCTGTTGGGTCCACAGAAGTCTAGCCGGATAACGAGGCAAACTGCTGGAAAGACCAATCCATAGCCGAAGCACCATGCTGCAAACACCAGGAGAATACAAAGCCGTTTGGTCATAATAGTGGTGTAGCGAAGTGGTTTACAAATGGCTACATAGCGGTCAAAAGCCATGGCTGTCAGGATACCCCGGCAAGATGACCCCATGGAGAGGAAAAAGTACATCTGCAATATGCAACCAGTTTTGGAGATTGTGTGTTCCTCTTTAAGTAAACCTGAAAGCAAGTTGGGTATGGATATTGTTGCGTACACCATGTCTGAGAAAGAGAGGTTATGAAGAAAAAAATACATAGGAGTTTTAAGCTTAGGGTCTGTTCTCACTAGATATATAATCATACTATTGCCACATAAAACCACAACATAAATGGTAAAAAAAACAGCAAACATGAGCATTTTCTTCTCCTGCAGTCCTTCTATGACGAAATATGTGACTGGACCAGAGACGTTCATGTTCCAGAAGATGCAATAATGCTCTATGTGAAAAAAATAAACATCAGACAGAAAGCTGTTAAGGTGAACATCAGTTTTTAAGAGAGTACAATTTCAAGTCAACTGACTTAGAGTGTCATGGGGAGATATGTCTCTCCAGTGAGATAAATACATTGGTACTGAAGGCATAAAGCTACACATGACATTGAAGGGTATTGTTAACTGCAGTTAAATACCATACACTAGAATGTTTCAGGAATTGCCCTGGTGCAGGGGATTCTCTTAGTAACACAATAACTTAAGTAAGACAATTATTGGAAAGACAATACATATTGAACAGACAGTTTAAATTCACAAACAAAAAAGGACAATGTGTGTTTTCATTCCCTACCTGTTACCAATGCTTAGCCATCCAACACACACGCAGGGTGAAGGAGGCACTGTCTTAAATACAGTCTGGGACACTTTGGAGAATTCTGATTACATCATTTCAGAAAGTTTTCAAGCAACAGTTTGCCTTATCATATTTACTCTGCAGAACTTACAATTCCCCCAATTAATAGATCGTATTAAGACCATTCATTAAAACCACTGGTGTTTTTAATTGCCTCCAAAATGTATACCTCTCTAGTGCACAATTAGCAACTATAATTTCACAAAACAAAGATGCTAATTGAACAGCAAACAGTAACATCAGAGGTTCAGTGGCCTCAACGGTATGTCAAGATTCAGCTATTATGGTACGGCAAGAAAATATCCATCTGTGACATTGTACTATCACATCGGTATAGTGTGTTTTCAATATTCTTCAGGTGGCTGGAAGTCTGAGAAACTGACTTACTGCTGCACCCAAAATGTTTAAAATTCCCTAAACCCTGTAGACATTCTGGTGGTGTGGATGTTATTGTTAATGAACACAAATTATAAATTAGTGGTGTATTTTTAAGGTTTGAGGATTTTGAGTTCCTAAAGGTGACAAATAGTAACAGTTTCAAGATTTCAAGTGAGGACACAGGTGCAGACTGAAGTTTCACAATAAATTGTTGTTTATTCTGATACCAGAACCAAACAGGCTCAACTTATGAGTGTGTGAAAAAATAGCAAACAAGAGAGTATCCCAAACTAGCCAGGGTCAAAAGCAGGTGCTTAGCCCCCCCCCCCTCCTAAAAAAAGATATATATATTTTTTTTTGGAGAACTTCAAATTCACACCAATCCACCGATTTATTGAACTTATTTGTTAGAGTTAGAAATAAAAAAGTCTTGAGTAGCACAGGAATCCCGCCTGTTTGAGACTGGGGTGGTAGGTCTGTTTGGCTGTGAGTGAGTCTTGCGAGTGAGCAGACAGACAGTGATAACGTCTAGTAAGCAGACTTACAGCGACTGTCCGACCCAAGCTGCTGAAAGCTGCCATAATCAGCTGCTGGATATAAAGGTAAAGCACATGAAGTTTAAAATAGTAAAAGAAATGAAATGGTTAAATCATCACAAGTTAATTACAGATGCCGTGGCTCTCTGTTATCATGCCAGTTCATTGATCCTGTGCTTATGCTACCCTAATCTGTAGCTCCGCCAGCTATAACTAGCTAGTGAACTCTAGCCTACAATGTTAACCTACTCACTTGAGCTGCAAATCCCTACCATTCTACATTCTACAACCTACTAGAGGACACTATTTCAAGTTTCCTCATGGGGGAGGCGAGCATGCCCCCAGACCCCCCTAGTTTTACTGGGTCACAGGAAAAAGAATAGGTTTTATCTAGGGGCTTAGCCCCCCCAAAAGTGGGAAACTAGATCCGCCCCTGGTCAAAAGCGGAATAGAGGTATGCAAGAGCAAGGTACTCAAGAACAAGGTACTCGTGGTCTGACAATGGAAAACTGAACATATAGGGCTTAAATAGGTCCAAGACAAATGCGGACCTGATTGTAACAAAGGAATAGGGCACAGGTGAAAATTAAATTAAATTATATATATTTTTTTATATCACCAATACAATTAAGTTGGGGGCCTAAACCCCCTTACAGCGAGCACAATGGCGACAAGAGCTGTTAATCAGGAAGAACCCTTAAGCAGAACCACGGTACATAAGGAGGGACCCATCTGCTTGAGCCTGAAAATAATCAGGAAGTGACAACAAGACAACCAGGATCAGAAAAAACAAAAGCATATGGCAGGATATGATACAAGGAGCACAGGAGTAAAAGGGCATAATAGTAACAAGAATTGTGTTCAGTCCCTGTGTGCCTATTGCTATTAGGTAAATCACTGACTAGTCAGTAAGGCTACACGATTTTAAGTCTGTGGTTACTCTGTAATGACAGTTCAAAATCTGATCTGTGAGAGTCTACGATGTATGCAGGTAAGGCCAATAGGCCTATGTGTCATTCTGTCACTTAAATATGTATTCTTTAATCATTTGACTTGAATCATTTGGTTGATGTTTTTTCATTAGGTTGTCCTCATGACACATGGATGTCTAGCGTTAAGGGGGGTGAATGACGTTGGTTGCAAATATAGCTATGGAGTCTGAAGAGATTAACCTGATTACAAATATATAAGGTTTATTTGATTTTAAATAAGCAGCCAAAGTATCATACTATTGGGAGGATACTTCTTGCAAATCATGCTTGTCAGTGGCGGTCCGTGCATTTCACGACTAAGCCTTCAGCGATGTCCTACACAACAGTTAAACTAAGTGAATCCACCTCTTAATACCATCATTATGACGCCATGGCTCTCTACCTGATCCTCACGATATCCAGTTTTTCTTGAAAGTTCCTTCTTGAAAATGGCGTTGTAATTGTATCAAAAACGGGAATTATCAAGTTGGTGTAAACTAGTTTATTTGAGTTGGTTAATGTTATTATATTTAGTCTCACCAATTGAAACAACTAGCATAATAAGCATTGAAACAAATGTACGTTTTCGCTATGTGTACATTTTCGCATTCACCAACTAAACTGAGCACTGAGGCACTGCATCAGTCTGCCTCAGTATCCAATCAAAGGACGTTTACGTGTCACGTTCAACGCGAGGCCTGCTAGATGGCCCAATGTCGCCAACTCGAAATCTGATTGGTTATCACAACTGTCTGTCATTCAACTTAAATGAACTGAAACAGCCAGTTGTGATAACCAATCAAATTTCGAGTTGGCGACATTGGGCCAGCTAGCAGGCCTCAGGAAAGATTTCTTGGAGCCTGGCAACACTACAGGTGCCCTTACTGTTAATTCTGAAGGCCTCGGGGAAGATTTCTCGGAGCCTGGCAACACATGATAGCTGAAATATGATTGGATGAAAGCTCTAACATAAATAAACAACGCTGGAAGCTATGAAATGAAGAGAATGGACAATGGGGGATAATTGAATACATATTTATGAAAAGAAAATATTAAAATTAAATTGATTTTATTAAATGTATTTTCTGATGATGAGAAGGCCTTGCTGGCCCTGACGGACCACCACTGATGCTTGTTTGAATGTTACCATTGATACTATTACAAGTTGTCGTCAAGGTTATAATAGTTTTCCATTTTTGAATTAATTTCTATTTTGATAATATGTCTGTGTTTAATCTGAATTTCCGTTTAGTGCACGAGTGATTTAGTACAGCAGTGGTTTTATTAGTTTCAGCATATTATAGTTTCAGTTGTAGTTATAGTAATATAATAATTCATTTTATTTTTAACGCACTTTTCATTCAAAGGAATCTCAGAGTGACTACATATTAGAAACTAACTATAATAATACAATAAAATAAAAAATTGTTAACATAAGCATAACAGAAAAGATTTAACACAAGGCCAGAAATGCCTTCCTGAATAAAAACGTTTTAAGTCCAGCTTTAAAGGAGTCCAGCGTCTGCGTTGCCCTGAGGTGGTCAGGGAGGCTGATCTATAAGTGTGGCGCTGCCGAGCAAAAGGCCCGGTCGCCCATTGATCAAAGCTTGGTTTTGGGGACACGGAGGAGCGAGCTGTTTGAAGACCTGAGGATGCAGGTGGAGGTTTGGGGAGTAATTCATTCTTGCAGGCAGGGAGGTGCATGTCCATTTATGCATGTGTGGGTGATTATAAGGACTTTTAGTCAATCCGGAAAGAGACAGGGAGCCAGTGTAGTGAGTGTAATAGTAATTGTAGTTAAGGACAAACGTTGTCAAGTATAAGAGCAGCATGAAAAGCATCTGCTTCTCACTGAAAATATCAACTGTCACAATGTTTTAGACTGAAAGCCTGTTGAAGACGGCGCAGTCTGTGATTCGGTTTCGCTTTTGCAAAAGGTTGCTGCTATTTTTGCTCAACAGCAATCACATTTCACACTTCCCCTTCCATGCTCCTGAAGCACCGTGTTGATTAGCCTGGATTGTTTATGGCTCAGTACAAGCCACTTATGTTTGTTTCCCATTCACAAAGCCGAACTGGTCCAAGCCGAACGAACACCAGAAGTCGTACATTGAACGCACAAGGTCTGTGAGACGCAATTTTCTGCCAGCTAGCTTACTTGCTAGCACTGAACCAAATGACAGCGGGCTAGCATCTACGGATTTTAAATGCATTTTGAAAGAAAGAATTAGCATTGATCAGATAAATAGGCCTAGAGCAAATGTGTTCCTTGGTAGGTAGTTCATTTTATGCACCAACAGTAATCAAGCCCTGGTTTTACACGCTCTCGTCTTTATCACCAGAACCAAACCTGTTATTAGAACCAATGACACCATTGAATGAATTCGATGTCCACCATCTTGAAATGATAACGACAATAATTTGTGTTTTTCTTGTTTTATTTGTATTCGTTTTTTTAGCAATCTTTCAGCAACTCATTTAATATAGATTTAGTTTGACATTATCTTAGGGATGATAATGTTTTTATTTCAGTTTACGAAAAATGTCTCAAGACCATTAGTCTAAGTTATAGTACTAGTTTTCAATAATAACCCTGCTTTTCATATCGTGTTAAACTTATGTAACCACATTTTATGAGGTGGTTAAGTCAACCAACAAAAAAAGCAATGAAATGAAAAACAACTAAAACAATGTCATGCTGTCAAACTAGTCCCCCCATTCTTTTGCCCACAATTACAGTTCCTTAATCACACAAAGAGCAGCTTTGATTAAAAACATTTTTTTAAATCATAGAGATAAGAAAACCTTTTGTGTAGACACAACAAATATGTTAAAGGAGAAAAGAGGTGGATTGTGTTTCTACACAACAAAAAAATACTGTGATTCATATTGAACAAATGATAAATAATAATTTGTTTGACCAAGTTCATGAAACACAATAGGTATGCAAGACATTCTATTTCACAGACATAACCATTGAACTATAGAAATAACAGCCACAAAAAAAAAATGAAATCCCTCTAAAGTGTAGTATGACTATCATACAGTACAATTCTAAATTTGTTACACAACACAACCTCTTAGACATAATGTGCCGCTTTCCCTGATCCACACAAGTGGTATGAGATAAAAACATTCAAGACAGATAAGGATAGACTGCTGCACACAGACAGGCTTAGTATGAGTTTAGTGAGATTATACATGAACGTACTTCACTGTGCATAATATGTTCCAATATTCTAATATCATATCATGTACATTATAATCCACTTAGAAGACACTTCATATAATAATAACAAACATACAATAATACACACAAAATGTATTTTAGTGGAATTGTTATATTCATGGGTATGACTACAAGTAGTTAGCACCTCAAAATATTAGAGGTCACTTATTTAGGAAACTGAGTCAGCCTGATACGTCACATTTTTTAGATGATTATTTAGACACTGTCAAGATAAAGAAGGTATTGTTTTCCTGTGTGAGCTCTGTGCGGTAGAACATTTACAGAGGATCCTCATCAGGGCCTCCCAAAGATCCTTGTTCCTCAAGCTGTAAATTATGGGGTTGAGAAAAGGCGTTAGAACGGAATACAACACTGCTATAGTCATGCGTGTGTCGGGGGAGAACGTGGCAACGCGGTACGAAACGTACACACATGTGGCCGACACATACGATATGCACACCAATATTAGGTGCGAAACACACGTGGTGAAGGCTTTGATCCTCTCTGCCCGGCCCATGCAGTGCACTGCCTTGCCTATGCACACATAGGAGGCCAGGATGAGAGAGAATGTGCCAAGGAGAACAAACAGTGCGATGGTGAGAGATGCAGTGCTGTTCACTCTTGTGTCGGTGCAGGCTAGCCTCACCACAGACGAGTGGTCACAGAAGCAGTGCTTCACCCTGTTTGGTCCGCAGAAGGGTAGCTGGACGGCCAGGGAGAGGGATGGCAGGACGACCGCAAACCCAAAGCTCCATGCAGCCACCACCAGGAGGATGCGCACCTGCTTGGTCATAATAGTCATGTAGCGAAGTGGGTTACAAATGGCTACGTAGCGGTCAAAGGCCATGACTGTTAGGATAGAGCGACCAGTCACAGCCATAGACAGGAAAAAGTACATCTGCAAAATGCAACCAGTTTTGGAGATGGTGTGTTCCTCTTTTAGTAAACCTGACAGCATGTTAGGCATGGTTACTGACGTGTACACCATGTCTGAGAAAGAGAGGTTATGAAGAAAGAAATACATAGGAGTTTTAAGCTTAGGGTCTGTTCTCACTAGATATATAATCATACTATTGCCACCTAAAACCACAACATAAATGGTGAAAAAAACACCAAACATGAGCATTTTCTTCTCCTGCAATCCTTCTATGATGAAAAATGTGACTGGACCAGAGACGTTCATGTTGCCAGAACATTCATTAATACCTGTTCTGGAAAAAGGCAGAGAACTGTTAATATGACCACAATAAAAGAGTATAGCTCCAAAATAACTGTTAATATGACCACATTTTGTTTAAAAGAGTATAGCTCCAATTTAACTGTTAATATGAACACAGTTTGTTAAAAGGAGTATAATAAAACAACTTGCATGTGTATGTAAGACATTTAACTCCTTTAGGACCTTTAAATTAGACATATTGTTTAGTTACTGTTTAGATCATGAGAAAGAAGGCAGTTTCTTTAAAATATTAAACTTATAATTGATACCTCTCCTAATAAATAGATATCAGCAAATGAAAACAACATTTAAAGGCACGATACATTTTTTCTATTGCTTTTCAAATCTGATGAACCAATGAATACCATCAATAAAATAGGAAAATGCCTATGTTGATCAGTTACCTGCGCCCAGCTATAAGCCGTCCCTCACACAGTCTATCAAGGCAAACTCAGCCTTAAATACAGTTCAGGACACTTAGGAGAATTCCAATGACATCATTTCACAAAGTTTTAATACAGCGAGGTATTAAAAGTTTTGCCCCATTATAATGAATCTCAAGAATCAACAATTCCTCCCAGTTAGGACTGGGTCATAGAGAGACCAATCATTAGACCCACATGTGTGTTTTAATTGCTTCCAAGATGAAGGCCTCTCTTGTGTACAATTACCAATGATAACTCTGTAATTTTACAAAACAAAGTTACTAATTGAACAGCAAACAATATCATGTCTTAAGTACGCAAGGCCTCAAAGACAAAGGATGCTATAAGTCAAACGAAATCATAGGAAGACAAAAAAAAAGTGCTTGGCTATCGTTTGGTGTGGTCGGCTGAATAAGATTGAGAGCAGATCAGGTTAGTTTTAAACTAGCAGCCAACCAATACCTCCCTTTTTTAAATACCTGACATCTTATTGGCAATAATTTCACTTTAATTTTACCAAAAGCCACCGAAGTTGGACAATCCATTTAGACCTTTCTGTGTGAATAAGCTAAGTAGGCCTGGAAGAGACATTGGTTTCCCATGTGAATAAGACTGAAATAACTATAATCCAATAGTTGGATGTAAAAAATTGAAAAAAGACAAGCATTGAGAAAAGCAGAAAACAAACCTAGTAAACTGGCGCATTTTTTCAGTGCTTCATCTAATGATAATGGTCATTAGGCTTGTTACTTAGCAAACCTATCAGTGCTTTGGCTAATGTAGGGTGACCAGATTTTAGACTGTGAAAAAGAGGACACTTCGTCGCGAGGAGGGGACGGGGTAGTGTATAGCATTTTCACATGCAGATGACCGCGCCCCCTACTCCGCGACGAGGTTATGACATCTTTCTTCACATATGACCCCGCCCCCTCCCCCACTACGAAGTTTCGATGCAAAGGCTCTAACATAATCGTATTTGGAGGATAATTATCGTACATCTGGCACACTGAGAAGACGGTCGACCAATGACAGTTCTCTCTACAGTCAGAGCTCACGCAAGAAGGTGGAACGAAGGGGAGATACCCTTTCCAAAACTTGTAAGGGTGAATAACTAGTTTGTGAAAGACCCAGAGAAACAACTATCCGACGGGACAAAATCCCGATCCCAATTTACAGTATTTCCTTCCTTCTTTCTTTCTTTCTTTCTGTCTGTTTGTCTGTCTGGTGTACATCATCTGCTCAGAATTAGAGATAGGGAAAAATATCTGTCCATCAGATTCACTCTAGGGGTGCATGTCATTGGTGAGACTGATGATCCTGGAGAGACTGATGAGACTGATGAGACTGATGAGACTGGAGAGACTGATGAGACTGGAGAGAGACTGATGAGACTGGAGAGAGACTGATGAGACTGATGAGACTGGAGAGACTGATGAGACTGGAGAGAGACTGATGAGACTGATGAGACTGGAGAGAGACTGATGTGACTGGAGAGACTGGAGAGACTGATGAGACTGGAGAGACTGGAGAGACTGATGAGACTGGAGAGACTGATGAGACTGATGAGACTGGAGAGACTGATGAGACTGGTGAGACTTGAGAGACTGGTGAGACTAGAGAGAGACTGATGAGACTTGAGAGACTGGTGACACTGGAGAGACTGATGAGACTGGAGAGACTGATGTGACTGGAGAGACTGGAGAGAGACTGGTGACACTGGAGAGACTGGAGAGAGACTGATGAGACTGGAGAGACTGATGTGACTGGAGAGACTGATGAGACTGGAGAGACTGATGTGACTGGAGAGACTGATGAGACTTGAGAGACTGGAGAGAGACTGGTGAGACTGGAGAGACTAGAGAGACTGATGAGAATGGTGACACTGGAGAGACTAGAGAGACTGGAGAGAGACTGATGAGACTGGTGGGATGGAGAGAGACTGATGAGACTGGTGACACTGGAGAGACTAGAGAGACTGATGAGACTGGTGACACTGGAGAGACTAGAGAGACTGGAGAGAGACTGATGAGAATGGTGACACTGGAGAGACTAGAGAGACTGGAGAGAGACTGATGAGACTGGTGGGATGGAGAGAGACTGATGAGACTGGTGACACTGGAGAGACTAGAGAGACTGGAGAGAGACTAGAGAGACTGATGAGAATGGTGACACTGGAGAGACTAGAGAGACTGGAGAGACTGGTGACACTGGAGAGACTGGAGAGTAGGGCTGCCACTAACGACTATTTTTCTATCGATTAATCTACAGACTATTTTATCGATTAGTCGATTAATCTAAACGATTCATTTTCCTCCCAAATAAAAAATAAATACAAAAAATTCACCATTTTAGCTCAGTTCATTCATTTTATTTTTACACAATGCAGCCCAAAACTAAATGTAAACAAAGGCTGACATATTAAAGTGCAAAACTGCAAGTTTAAACTAGCAACTCCCAACATGATAAAAAAAAGAGGACTTGTTATAAGTCAGCAGCGCAACTCCAACTCCTATAGGTGAGACTAGAGAGAGACTGATGAGACTTGAGAGACTGGTGACACTGGAGAGACTGATGAGACTGGAGAGACTGATGTGACTGGAGAGACTGGAGAGAGACTGGTGACACTGGAGAGACTGGAGAGAGACTGATGAGACTGGAGAGACTGATGTGACTGGAGAGACTGATGAGACTGGAGAGACTGATGTGACTGGAGAGACTGATGAGACTTGAGAGACTGGAGAGAGACTGGTGAGACTGGAGAGACTAGAGAGACTGGAGAGAGACTGATGAGACTGGAGAGACTAGAGAGACTGATGAGAATGGTGACACTGGAGAGACTAGAGAGACTGGAGAGAGACTGATGAGACTGGTGGGATGGAGAGAGACTGATGAGACTGGTGACACTGGAGAGACTAGAGAGACTGGAGAGAGACTGATGAGAATGGTGACACTGGAGAGACTAGAGAGACTGGAGAGAGACTGATGAGACTGGTGGGATGGAGAGAGACTGATGAGACTGGTGACACTGGAGAGACTAGAGAGACTGGAGAGAGACTAGAGAGACTGATGAGAATGGTGACACTGGAGAGACTAGAGAGACTGGAGAGACTGGTGACACTGGAGAGACTGGAGAGTAGGGCTGCCACTAACGACTATTTTTCTATCGATTAATCTACAGACTATTTTATCGATTAGTCGATTAATCTAAACGATTCATTTTCCTCCCAAATAAAAAATAAATACAAAAAATTCACCATTTTAGCTCAGTTCATTCATTTTATTTTTACACAATGCAGCCCAAAACTAAATGTAAACAAAGGCTGACATATTAAAGTGCAAAACTGCAAGTTTAAACTAGCAACTCCCAACATGATAAAAAAAAAGAGGACTTGTTATAAGTCAGCAGCGCAACTCCAAAAGAAATGTTATTTCTATTAAACCCCTAAAAAAAGTAAAAGTGCAACTTGTTTAAAGTGTAAGTGTGACCAGCTCAAAATGTAACTCAAATATTAATAACATGTCAGTTAGAGATGTGTATGCAGCACAAAACTAAATGTAAACAAAGGCTGACATATTAAAGTACAAAACTATGGAGAAGAACAAGAGCAAGCCGAGATGTCTGACCTCCAGCAAGGGTTGACGTTGATAGTAAAGCAAGATCTATCTCTCGGGGCGAATGATAGGCTACACATTGTAGTATGGGTGAGGATTTTGGTTCGTGAAAAATCCCAATGAGGTTATATGTCAAAACAAGGAATGATGTTTAGACTAATACACGATCTTTCTCTCAATGTCCCAATACGATATTGATCCTAACATGGCCGAAACATGTGCTTCGCGTGACTAACTAAACGTATGTGAACAGACGGACAAATAAATAAGTTAATAAACGGACCCGATCGCATAACCTCCTTGCTGGAGGTAATTAGGTGTGATGTACGAGTACATAACAGAGGTAACCAACAGGGAACAGCGCTCAAGACATCCAGGAACATGAACGTGTATGGTAAACCATCCTGTATGCGATGATGTGGTGCTCACGTTTTCAGCAAAAGAGGCTTTATAGCAAGGTTTAGTAATAACGGAGAATGCGTTCACAAGTTTCGGTTTCACGTTCAGCCGTAAGAAAACAGAAACTATGGTCTGCAATGGAAACGCTGATTACACACTATCAGGTCAAGCTTGAAGAGTCATATATTGTGAACAGTACAGATGGTACAGAACTAAATGGCATACTTGAGCTGTAAAAGACTAGCATTCTAGATCTAGCATTATTAGACAGTGGTTTTCCAGATATAGCACAAATCAATGTCAGTACTCATTACCGTTCCAAGCACTGTACAAAATGACCTGCTGGGTTGAAGGCTGATTCATGCTTCCTTACGTAAGCGTACGCGCAAGCGCAAGAGGCCGCGCAAGCCCCTTGCGCGACCCTTGCGCGACTTCTTACGTCTTGCGTGCGTCGGCCCCTTTTTCTAGACTTGCGTCATTTTTTACGTAAGCCCTTACGCGAGCCTCGCAGCCTGCATTCTATCAACGAATGATACGAGATGAGGTTACTAAAATATTCTGCATGTCTCCTCAGTTTTACAGTGCTTCCCAAGTAAAGGTTTGAAAATAACTTCAAGCTTCAGACTTTCTGTTAGGGAACCTGTTATCTATCTGCAGAGCAAATGTCAGGCTCATACAAAAACATTAACGTGAATTACTTGATGCTAATACCTAGCGCGGTGTCTATAGGATTTTCCATATACGTTAGCATTAAGCTAACGTATTTTCTACCACAGTTAAACATGCAATACTATGTGATTGTTTTTAGAAAACGAATGTTACGTGATGAGATTACTCAAATGTAGTCTGCATGTCTGCTCAGTTTCACAGTGCTACCCAAGCAAAGGTTTGAAAAGAACTTCAAGCTTCAGACTTTCTGTTAGGGACACAGCTTTCTATCTGCCAGGCAAATGGCAGGCTCATGACAACACGCGCAACCTTTGGGAGCATGAACTGCACCGAGTAAATTTTGCGCAACCGTTAACCCCCAACGCTGTAGCATGCAGCCGCCTGGTTGAGTTTTCACAGTTTTGACAATGTGTTGTGATAGCAGTGGCGGTCCGTGCATTTCACGACTGGGCCTTCAGCGATGTCCTACACGATGTTAAACTGAGTGAATCCACCTCCTAATACCATCATTATGACGCCATGGCTCTCGAACCATTATATTTATACAGAAAGGCAGTATAAGGCCGCGTTCACACTAGACTTCTTTTTTTAGAAAAAAGCGCCGCCTTCTGCGCCTTTTTTACGTGCAACTCTATGGGAAAAAGCAAAAAGGCGGACGCCTTTTCAGAAAGGCGCCGCCTTTAATAAACTTCTAAAAAAGCGCAACCTCCGACGCCTTTTTGAGTTCAATTTTCTCAACTTTTCAGAAAGGCGCCGGGTGACGTCAAGCGCCTTTTTGACAGCTGACCTATCAGGACGATGAGAGTAGGTAGTCGCGTACCTTCCCTAGTAACCTGCTATCTTAGTTTAACCGACCAAAACGCCGTAGACCATCGTATTTGAACCTAGAAGTTTTAAGGTTAACTTTTTTTTGCTTATATTTTTAGAAAGTTACCGAGGAATAGACACTGTACAATTTACAAACCACATTATTGTAACTGAAAAATACGTCTAAGAGGATTTGCGAGGTGTCTGAGCTACCTAACTAATGTTAGCATGCTACTAGCCGTTAGCGATTAACTGTGTTTTTGCAAAGCATCTGCCCCAACTTTCTTTTCCCGACATTGACATGTATCTTGTACATAATCCATTCCCATAAACCGGAGATTTCAAGCGTACAGAAACTCTTCTGAGCAGGCAAGAGTGCCAATATTGGCTAACGAGTTGTAGCCAAATTCCTGGGTGAAGGGCTAAATAGCTTGCTAGCTTTGATAATACACAGCCATTACTACGACTGTATCAACGTGCTGCGTTTCACTTAACAGGTCAGTCATTCCCTAAATCTTTAGCAATTGTATATTTAGGTTGTCACATTCAACAGCGCAACATATCCCCTAGCGTTTTGAACTTTCTGTGAGTTGTGACCGTATGTTATGACCGTAATGTGTTTGCATCCGACACAAATATGGCGGTGCTTAAAAGACAGTGACGTCACATAATATCCATGAATTCTGAAGCGCTCAAAAGGCGCTGAAGGCTGCGCTTTTTTCTTTAAAAAGAAGTCTAGTGTGAACGCCGCTTAAGTGAGCATTGCATCACCTTAACATAGTCGAGTACAACAGACTTTATTAATATTTCCGGAGCATTTAAAATCAATACACCCGTATTAACAATACATTAAGAGTAGTACACTCTCAGTTATATGATCGCTTGGATATTAGGCTACTGTCACAACTTAAAAATAAAAGGCAATTTTCAGGGATTAGTCTACAAAGTTGTATTAAGTCCACCGAAAGCTTTAACAAGTTTGTCCACTAAACATCGCATTGTCCCACCTGCAAAGCAGTTTCATTAAACTTCCCATCCTCACGATATCCAGTTTTTCTTGAAAGTTCCGTCTTGAAATGGCGTTGTAATTGTATCAAAAACTGGAATGATCAAGTTGGTGTAAACTAGTTTATTTGAGTTGGTTAATGTAATATTTAGTCTTACCAATTGAAACAACTAGCATAATAAGCATTGAAACCTATGTACGTCGTTTTCGCATTAGCCAGCTAAACTGAGCACTGAAGCACTGCACCGGTCTGCCTCAGTATCCAATCAAAGGACGTTTACGTGTCACGTTCAACGCGAGGAAAGAAATCTTCCGGGCCTTCTAGAAGGCCCAGTGTCGCCAACTCGAAATCTGATTGGTTGTCACAACTGTCTGTTTCAGTTCATTCAACTTAAATGAACTGAAACAGCCAGTTGTGATAACCAATCAGATGTACACGGGCCTTCAATGTGAATTCTGAAGGCCTCAGGGAAGATTTCTGTTCTCGGGGAAGATTTCGCGGAGCGTGGCAACACATGATAGCTGAAATATGATTGGATGAAAGCTGTAACATAAATTAACAACGCTGGAAGTTATTAAATGAAAATAATGGACATTGAATACATATTTATGAAAAGAAAATATTAAAATTAAATGTATTTTATTACATTTATTTTCTGATGATGTTTAGGCCAGCAGAGAAGGCCTTGAAGGCCCTGACGGA
>NC_137911.1:17927279-17999779 GCF_963457725.1 Sprattus sprattus
TTGTTTTTATGTTGATTATTGTCAGTGTTATTAAAGAAAAAAAAAGCATATTTTGAAACTATAATTGTCAAAGAATAACTGATAGGCAAGCCACAAATAGCAGATTAATTGATTGGGAAGCTCATCAAGGTTTGCACAACCAATTTATGACCAGTTTATGACCTAGTCCTTATTTGCCTGCATTGGTTGTATTTTTATAGACTAACTACAGCATCTCTGGGAGAAAGCTATCATAAACCAATACAGTCTGCTTCATATTTGCCACCCCTATTTTATCCAGATATTGAATAGAAAAATGATCGATAGTCACAAAAGAAGCTACTTTTCTTTTTATGGGGGGGGGGGGGGGCATTAAGCGTCACATCACCAGTCGTAGCTTGTAACTACAGTATGTATGTATCTAGCACAGATCTGCATGGCATGCATCAATCATCATAGTGAACAGACTAGATCAATTACTTTTATAATAATATTTGAGAGGATTAAATAACATTATATAATTCAGTTATGTCCTTTTGGTAAAACCCTAATGTTTAGCCATTTCCTGAACATGCATTATATTTCTACATTGCTAGCATTTAAATAATCAGGTCTATAATTCTAAACACTACAATATTCTTGAAAATTGCTATTTTTACGAGATGCTTTAGAGTACTGACCTGAGAGTGTCAATTGTAAGTCTCTCTCTCACAGTCTTCACACAACTTCTTCATGTAAAGAAGGGGGTAAAGCAAGCAGAAACAAAACCAATGACTAACACACAAACATCCTAAATTCTCATTCAGGTGTTTAACAGTTTGACATGTCAGAGTGCAGAAAAAAAAGAGCTAGAGTCCGACCACCTCTGTGGCGCATTTCTGTTGCATGCAAACAGACGTGCAGCTGCTCACACAAGCAGAAAGCCTTGCCTTAACAACCACACTCTCCGTCATGTTCTTCACGTCTGTGTACATTTACCATGATAATCACAACAGGCAGCAATACCTTTCTGTGTTTATTTATTTATTTCCTGTGCTTTTTATTTCCTTTCCATTTTTTTAAATTCTGCATGAACAAAGCTATTTTATTCTCCGGAGTATACAAATTGCTAGATTTCACAGTGGCAGGTGTTCTGCCTGTCAGTCTCTTCATGACAATCGCCAAAATCCTAAACATGGTGCTTATCCTCTCATCAAAATGAGATTTCCTCCACGTTGGCTGATTTTAGAGCAACAGCGGACTGCAGCAGACTCTGCCCCTCGACTGAGTGCTGCGTTACTTGGGCATGACAGGAAAATACAAACCTTTAGCCAGGCTGACGTGCAGGGTTCCAGTTGATTCATTAGTGTTGTTTGATACAAGCATTTTGCATTAACAATTAACAATGCATGCCCACTGAGCCCCTGGGTTGCACGGGATGGCCATAAATTAAAGAAAGGAAGCTTTGCTAAATTAAAGTTAATAGAATGCTAGAAGAACAGCATTGTGAGTGCATTGAAAGCAGGAAGAGGCAATCAAACACTTACTTCCAAAGATGGGCGTTATATAATCCAACCAACCGCTTTATGAATCTGTGTTGAAACCTTAAAGTGGAACGATCAGGTGCACACAGAAATCACGTATAAGAGGGTAATGTCAGTGTACACACACTGCTCAAGGTGAATTTGATATGGCTTTATAAAACCAATCTGCAGCAGTTGTCTACTCCAGATTTGTGTAGCTGTGTTGCGCATTCTGAATTAATTCCAATTTCAAATGGAGAATGATGAATTCATTAATTTCTTACTCTTTACAAAAGAGTAAGACCTGTGTGGGTATATGTATAGATTTAACTGTAGAAAAAATATATTTATGCTACAGTTTCTTAAGAAACATAGTTCAGCAAAAGTCTGAATGCGCTACCATACACAATAGTAGGTATCATGTAAATTCTTATCAACTCCTTGAAACTTGAAAAAAGTACTGTGAACTACTGTATTTCCACAGTAAAACATTGTTGGGGATTTTTTGTACACAGGTGTTTTGCATTTTTCAGCTATAGCTCATCACTGAACTGCTTCATTACCAGCAGAGGAGGCAGGGGGCAGCTCTGCTTGGATCAGGCTTTGTTGTTGTTGTTGTTGTTGTTGTTGGGTTTGTGTATATGAGTGTATGATTGGGCATGTGTGTGTATTTTGGAAGGGGGAAATAGGTGTGTGTGTGTGTGTGTGTGTGTGCGTGTGCGTCTGCGTGTGCGTCTGCGTGTGCGTCTGCGTCTGCGTCTGCGTCTGCGTCTGCGTCTGCGTCTGTGTCTGTGTGTGTGTCTGTGTGTGTGTGTGTGTGTGTGCATGCGTGTGTGTGTGTGTGTGTGTGTGTGTTTGCATGCATGCGTGTGAGTGTGTGTGTGTGTGTGTGTGTGTGTGTGTGTGTATGCGTGTGTGTGTGTGTGTGTGTGTATGAAAGAGAATGCTTTTTGTTTTCCTGTCTTTGCTGGATACTATTCTAAGAAATTCAATTCTGAAAATGTTTCACCGCAATGAGAATTTGATTCCAGTCCCACAATGTTGTTGTTGCTGTTGTTGTTTGCAATAAATAGCCTACTAATTTCAATAGCACTTTTCAAGAAATCAATTCAAATCTTATTTTGTGTCACTCATCTTAGGTCCCTATCCCCCAGCTGCCCCCACCCCCACACACACCCCTATTTTATGCAACTTATTTTTTGTTTAGAAAAATAAAACACACATGATAAATAATTTAGCGCAACTGGGACTACAATATGTTTTCAAATCAAGGAAAACAAAGAATGCTTCAAGCTGAAGGCAGGGCTGTTTGCAGAGCTTCAGACTAGGGTTTTTTGATGCTAAATACAGAGAGAGAAGAGAGAGAGAGGGTGAGAGAGAAACAGACAGAGTGAGAGTGAGAGAGAGATCTGCAAACTGCTTATGCAAGAATAATTGGTGAGTTCCATGTACGGCACGCTCTGTTGTTCAGATCTTGTCTTTGTTGCCCTTGTTTACAGGATGTTAATTGGTGCATTGTCACCCCAAGAGTGGTCTGTTATTCCCTCTCTTTCACTGTTGCACTCCTCAGAGATCTTTGATTCATTACTTCTACTTCTACCCCACTTTTTTTCAAATTCACTTTTTCCCTTCTTTGTACTTCCCCACTTCTCAGCCCGTGCCCCAGCATAGTCACCAAAAACCAAACGATGAAGCTAAAGCAGCTGACAGCGTTCACAGTATCAAAGATATGATCCATATAATGATGTATTTTTATTAATCGTCATGAAATGTTACGGGTGAATCTAATTATCATTGTTAACATAACAAACAAAAATAATATTTGTTTCAGAGGGAATTAGGATAAGAGACAAAGAAATAGAAAAAGAAAAAAAATGAGAAAATGAAACAATATCATCAGGCTTCTTTCTACACATGATGATGCTTCAGTCAGTTCTAGTTACTTGCTGACACTGTAATGTCTGGTATGGATCTGTTCTAGTGCTGCTTTTGGGGCTCAATGCGATTATCTGGTTGTTTTTGACGAGGCATTTAGATATTAAAAGCCATCTTAACTCATAAAATCAGCTGAAAGAATTTGAAGAAAATTCCAAACCTTAACAAATGACACAAAACAAATGAAACAAAAATGGCCCTGCGTGTTGTGGCTTCTATTGACTTGTTAAAGTGGAGACAAAGGGCAAAGGAAAGTTAGGTGGTAGATAACATTTATGAGTGGAATTTTGTATTGAATATAATACAACTTTCCAGTGAATATCTGTCTTTATGTAATTCCCTAACTCGACATGAAGTGATTTACAGAATATTGTGCTGAACACTTTATGGCCATTTGGCATTAAAAAAAAAAAAAAAATTTGCATTCTTTTGTCAACAATACATTTAGTTCTGCTGATGGGCAACATGTCACGGAGGCTTTTGTTTGTTTGTCTCTTAACAGCTGTGTGTGCGGAAGCAGAGCGAGCCTGACGGAGAGGAGAGAACGGAGGAGGAGGAGGAAGAGGAGGAGGCGCAGGGATGCTTCTGACATGCGTGGCGTGCTGGAGACGATGCCGACGCCGTTGTTATGGTCCTCACCAGCGTTCCTGCAGGTGGGCACACCTCCACACCCTGGGAGCGGCGGAGGCAAAGGGCGGGTAGGAGCCGGCACAGGGGAGCAGTGGGGTGGGCAGGAAGCAGAGAGGAAGCCACAGGGCAGGCCGCAGTCTGTCTCGGCGTCTCTGCTCTGTGCTATCTGCAACCCTCAACACCCCCATACACACATAGACACACACACACACACAAACACACACACATGGATACATACACGGATACACATAAACACACAAAAGCACAAACGTATGCAAACCACAGTCTCACTACACCCACACACACACACATACACACCTCATAAACATACACATATACTTTAAAACACACATAAACAAATATGTCAATAGACATATACACCCACATACACAAACACACGGACATACACAAACACACACTCACGTGTATACAGATCCACAAGCACACATACACACACTCACCCATCCTCAAAAACACATATACAGATGTACATTAACACACACCACAGTCTCTCTGTGGGTAGAGGCACGTCACTGGCATCTCACAGATGCTGTGACAATACTGCCCCAGTTAACGCGCAGAAGCGCTTGCGTCTGAGATCATATCTCTGCCTGCTTCCCAGCCACCAAAAATCTTATCAGATGCCATCTCACACACACACAAAAAGACATGCCCTTGTTCATGTTTTCACTCGATTCTATATTGTGATCCAGACACAATGCCAAATCAGTTTAATAAGTGGTTGTAGTACTACTAAAGTGAACGTTACATCATTTGCTCTAAAGCATTATTAAGGGGCTGCACAGATTTGTGCTTCAGATTGTTCCCTTTGAAAGTGCCTACAGTGGATTTCACACTAGTAGAATCTAATAAACAATTAAAAATTAAAATGAAGATGAGTATGAGAAGTATGAGTAGATGGATGCCTTCAGATGAATCTCATCAGAATAGTATTCATCAGCCATGGGTTTGTGGATTCAACTTAAAGGAAATGCAGGATGAAAAGACTATTGGAGGAGAAGTTGGACGAGTTCCTAATTCTTTTGCATGCCACCTGTTTATTCTAATTGAGAACAAATTTAGCCTAAAATGCTTTGCTTTTTCATTAAAATATTGTCAGTAAATATAACATCCCGCTGCTCTGTTCACAGTGAATAATTCTGGTAAACTACAAGCACAATTTTAATACCATAAATTATCCAAAAAAGCAAAAACTACTTTATTCAGATTCAGGCATACTCTCTTGTAGTGCTCTGTGGAGCCTCCAACCTACCCTCAAAATCGAATCCAAAAGTACTGGGAACAAGAGTACTGGGAACACATGTATACAAGTGCCATTTCCAGGTAAATTAGGCCCTAGGAAAAACAAAGTGTTCAACCTAGCAGCAGCCACTAGGAATGGATTTGGTTAAAAGAAACACAGCATCTGCAAATAATCTTTTCTTTCATTCCAGACATCATTTTTCGGCAGGAGCAAGAAAGATCGTTGGAGGAAACAAGTATAAGCTAAAGATAAGCATTTCTACTTCCTTTTCCACTCTCTTTAGAAACAAGTATTTTGTAAGGGTTGAAAGATAAGGTTTACCCATCACATGCAGACCATTTGAAAATGTGTGCCTAAGGTCACCCAGAGCATCCCCGTTGTCTAAGTAATGTGCTAAAACAGTTGTGTGGAGTAGAATTGATCTCCTTCCATCAAAGGATGCAGCTCTCATGCCCAGTGTCCAGTTAGGTGAGGGCAGGCCTCATTTGATTGGCATATTCCATTTATTATCATGCAACCTGGACTCTCACCGTGATTTGCTTCCCAGATTATCCAATCAGACCGGAGGGTGAGCAATCCTTCTGTGATGTCACTGATGCAGACTGAACATGCACAATGAATGTGGTTTACAATGCAAAATGACTGTCAGTTTTTATTCACGTCGGCAGGAGACAATTTGAGGTTTGGGATTTCCTCTCTTAACCCCCCGTCCCTGTTCTGTGTCACCTAATTTAGCTGATCTAAGCGGCACATATTGGCAAAAATAATCTAACTAGGCTCTTAAATTCCGCTTGGTTGTGGAATCATAAGAGCAGCCTTCTCCAAGATCCATCTAACTCCTTTCTGCCAGAATGCAGGAATACCAGCACTCTTGCTGAGGAGTCACTCCACACTAATCTCGCCTCCGAATAAGCCACAGAAGTCACTTAAAATTGACTTCTGAAGTTGAATTGTCAGCATATGATAAATATTGAATGTAAGTGAATTATCCAAACAAAATGGATACGTAGTACGCTTTTTTATGCTCCCTCCTCCTCTTTTTTATCATGAGCGTGAGAGAAAGAGAGAGAGAGAAAGAGAGAGAGAGATCTGCTCATTCAGTTTAAGAAGCTTACTTGTTCCTCACTGTCTAATTTACAAATGCAGACGAGATGAAAATGCTGCAATTATTCAATTGCATCTGCTAAATACAGTGGCTATAACTATTCACTATGATTTGTTTAACCTTGTCAGGTCAGTGTGTGTGTGTGTGTGGATGCTATTATTCCACTCATGGGTAAAATTAGCAGTAGTATCTTAGGTTACTATTCCAATGGTGAATACAAAAAAAAGTGAATAATGACAAATCATATCAACAGAATAAGCAGACATGGCTCCTTGGCTTGTTTTAATCAACTTTTGGTGCTTTTCATTTGAGAAACGTAATCCTGCCCTCCACTGGCATAAAAAGGTGCACCCAGGAAAGACAAGGGAGCCTCCATATTTCTCTCCTCTCCCCTCAGATCTCTGTAGAAGTGAATGGGCTGGATTGCTAAGGATTGTGCTGCACAGAAGTCTACCGTGTGCCAACGAGATGAAGGACAGACACATCTTCGACATTTATTTCCGTCGGTCATTTCTTTGATTCGAACTTGGCTATACAATGAATATTATTTGTGCTAATTAGCTTATTGTACAAAATATTTCATATGCAAAAAAAAAAAGATCCCAGTCAAACCTGTTTGTCATACAGTGTGGTTTCAGCATTAATGGAGCCCACAATGTGATTGTGATGCACACATCGTCTTTAACAATGACTGTAGAATGTTCCCGTAGAACATTTGGTAGAACATTCGTGAATCAGCCAGAAAAAAAAACCTACGTTCTGAAAGGTTAAGGAAGAGAAGACTGAGTTGCCAGGTCAGGAAGAAGCTGATGACACTTCTGCAGTGTTGCCAGTGTGGGGGTAAGAGGCATACGAGGCGTGAGCAGCGTTTCTGGGGTGTAGTTCTGCAGGCGGCCCAGAGCGTCTGAGTGGCGGAGAGCTCAGCGAGGTGACACACCGTCTCCCCCGAGGAACCCTCTGCGCCCATGTCACCTCAGGTGTTGCCAAGAGCGACGGCACAGGGGCTCTGGGAGTCTGGGAATTGAGCACAAACAATAATAACCCCCCACCAACCCCCCCAAACCCCCCCCCCTCTCTCTCTTCCCGTCTTTTCTCTGCCCCTCATCCCAGACACTCTCCCCCCACTCACACACACACCCTCAGCTTTCTTTTGGTACCTTCAAGTACACACTCCTCTTCCACCAGCCTTGCTCCTCCAGGTGTCACATGTTAATCCAGAGGCTGGGTAGACTTAATGTGGGGTTTTTGTGTGTGTGATGTTGAAGGAATACGAGCTGCATTCCACAGAGATTAATCCACATTGGCGCGATGATTAGATAAAAAGAAATAGTCAATTATTTTCTTCTTTTTTTTTGTTTTTTACTATATTGTACAACAAAGTTTTCAGTAGACAAAAGACATACTCAATTCAAGGAGAAACAGAAAGTGTTCGCATAACGGTTTGGTAAACACAGATGCATTCAACCAAATGTATAATTTTCCCTATCCTACTGTGCTTGTGGGAAAATAAGTTGTTGCAAACTCCTGCGGAAAAGGGAGGAAAGAAAAAGCTAATTTTGTGTGGATGCCAAAAAATGCATGTAATTACATGCAAAGAAGCACCTTTTCCAACCTGAGTGCATTTCTAACAAAGACACCTGGATTTCCAGTCGAAAGAGCAACGCTGAAAGCTTTTGCAATATTTAATCTAATGCACCCACCTTCAGCACTCGGTCCCTTATCTGCCTCCATGACGATGCCTGTGGGTGTTCTGGCCACACTGCCCTCTTTCTTAAGTAAAACACATGGAAGAACACATCCAAACCCAGCCTGGTATGTACAGAGAAGAGGCATAAAAAGTTGGTTGTGCAAACAAGTGTAGTGTTCTTCCGAATGAGCCCTTCTCTTCACCTGCATATGTCTTTTCTACTCCGTCTGGCATCAAAAATGAAAGGCAGGTTTATACTCTTATCCAATCTGGGCTAAATATACATATATGCTGCGTCTCATTCTTCTTCAGTGTTATCTCTTACTTTATCCAGGGAAACGAATTCCAAATAAAAAGCAACATATTTAGTTTTACCCTGATTATCCTAATTTGTTGTTATTTAGCCTGCCTGTATTTGAGTGGTACCGTATTTATATAACTATTTATATAATTTTGGCTGCATTTTGTAGTCTGCCATCCATCCAGGGATAACATAAATATCATTAAGTAAAAATAAATGATTATTTTGTGCAGTGCATGACACCACCAATAGCACATTTGTAAACACACACGTACAATAAATAATAATGAATAAAAAAAGCCAAATGGATACACATGTACGACAGACATTTCACATGCAACCCAAGGAAAAGCAGTGTGCTGTCTCGTGAGATTGGAAATGCAGTTGGCGTCTCTAATGGAGAGATCGAGAACTTTAAATAGAAATATGCTTTTCCACACTGGGGTCAAGATGAATAGACAAACATCTGCCACAGAAGCGTAAAAAGTCTGACACGGGCATATTGCAAATCCATGCAAATTTGTCAAGTGACAGAAGGGTGGGTTTCTGCATAGGCAAGCAATACCAGCAGCCCCACTCTCTCCTTCCTCTTATCTTTTGTTTGCTCTGAAGTTACACATATAGACAGACTTGCTATCAGAAATATGAGAGAGGGAGAGAGAGAGAGAGGGTGGGACTGAGAGAGTGAGAAAGAGAGAGGAAGTGAGAAAGTGAAGAGACTGTCTGTGACTCTGTGGTGTAAAACACATTTGGACAAGTACAGTATTTGAGGTACAATAAACAGTGCTTTGGCCCATGCCAAACATGAAACATTTCAGACGGTGAGGGAGGGAGAGAGAGAAATAGAGGGAGTGGGAGGGGGAGAAAGCAAGGGACACAGTGAGATAGACAGATAGAGAAGGGGAGAGAGGGAGAGGGAGGGTAAGTCAGAGAGATGAAGATGGAAATGAGAGGTGGGTAGGAAAAAAAGTTATAAGCGTTTCAAGCTATTGCTGAAACAATCCAATTACAATGCCTATCAAACTTAGCTTCACAGGTTATAGCTTCTAATTGCCTGACAAAAATTGACACTTCAGTCGCAACACTGTAATATAAAAGCAGGCCAAATTAAATTTGATCGAGGGGCAGAAAACGACGCTATCACTCAGACTCACCGAAAGGAGATAAAGTAGCATGATACAATAGATCAAAAATGAAAATTATTCATTAAACGCGTTGGGTTTTCCAATAATGGAAATGACACAGTTCAGACGTCTTGGTAAAAACACTATTAATTAAAGAGATGATAGATCTAACAAGGCATGGAGCCCTACTGCCGTTATCGCCTCTGCCTCTTGTTTAGTTCAGCAATGATGGCTAGACTGGGAAGGGGGGGTGGGGGGGACAGCAGAGGAAGTCCTCTGGGTACACACATGCAAGCTCTCTCTCTCTCTCTCTCTCTCTCTCTCTCTCTCTCTCAGACACACACACACACACACACACTCAGCCTCTCTCTGTCTCTCACATACAAACACACACACACACACACACACACACACACACACACACACACTGTGGCCCTGTGGCACATCTCTTTCACCAGTGTCTGACTGGGAGCATCAGGGCAGCGCCAGTGACCCTCATCTGCACGGTCAGGACAATGGTGTGGCTGAGAGTAGCCATAGGGTACCTTCACTTCTCTCTCTCTCTCTCTTACCCACACACTCACACACACTGCAGATCTGTCAGTCTCTTTCTCTGCCTCTCTCTCTCCCTCTCTGCCTCTCTGTCAGTCTCACCCTATCTGTAATGTGTGTGTGATTTGGTCTCTCTCCCTGCCTGTTGGTCAGTTTGTCTCTCTGCCTGGAAGTTTCTTTCTGTCTGTTTCTCCTTTAAACATTTTTATTAAAAGAATATATAAATTATATATATAAAAAACTGTATATAAACCTTTGTTGACTAAGCTAAAGGTTCCTAATGGCTAAAGATGAGTCCTCAAATCCAAATTGTGCTATAAAGCTGAAAGGTCAACCACCTACCTTAAGGTCTTAGGGAGACAAAAGCTTCTTGATAGCTTCTTCATCGTGTGTGAATGGGAAGATGTCTGAGGCATTAATCTGTAAAGCACTCCGAGTGCTCTAAGAGTTGAAAAGCGCTATATAAATGCAGACCATTTACCATTTACTTGATAGAACATTTAAGATGTCCTCTTAAAAAAGATAGATAGATAAAGGGCTAGATAAAGTATTTTTTTCTCTGAATATTTACTTAATTCATTAACCACTGTAATGGGCAGCTAGCTCTGGAATATGTCAATGATGAGGAAAAGATAACCTGTCAATGCATGTCAATTTCAAGCACCTTTGAGCTCATCTGATCCTTGTCCGTGGATGATCCATTTGAGGCCCATCCCCAAGGAGAGAGTGATCTCTGTCCATGTGTATCTGATAAAAACCTTCATCTCAGACAGAGGACAGAGCTGAGAGTGATGGCATTGGGTAAAAAACCAACAACAACAATATTATGGTAAAACAAATTCTAAATCAAAACATCTCAAACTGTAAAGAAGTGTTTCATGCCTTGATAACTTGCATACTAAGATGACTAATTGACTTATTGCAAGAATGAATAGCTACAACATCTTCAAAAAGTACTTTTTTGGGAAATCAATGAATTGAGAGTTATGAGGCTACTTACAACTGTAAGCTATGGTAGCTGCCCTGTAGCCACTAGAAAAGACAATATTTCCATTCTCAGCTCGACCCTGTTAGTTGATTCAACAGAATTGACACACAGGAGAGAAATTCTTCTCAAACCTGCCCATTATTGATTATCCTGTAAATTTGATCTATCTGTGGTCTACTCCATTACTTTGACCACAAGCAATTTAATAAAGAGAGAGAGGGTTTGGAGAGGGACCAGAACTACAGCTATTGATGTCCTGGTCTTGTAATTAGTTATTGATGGCCAATCATTCCCCTTCATTTCATCTTTTTACACTTGGGTAGACTCCTGGAACACACCCCCATCTTAATTATGACCCCCGCTGGGGAGGTTGGCCAAGAACAAGAAGGTTTCATCGTGGACCTCAAGTTCTGTCGACTTGAGCAAACTTTTGAAGTCACTGACTGTTTTCGTGCCATTTCATAATAGAGAGGGATGATAGAACAGACGAAGCATGCCTATCAGAGCAGACAGTGACACAAAGCACCATTTAGTCATTTGCTCAGATGGAAATGGCTTACTACAGGCACACTGTAGGTACAATTAGTAGACGGTAGTAGTAGACGGATCTTCAACCACATATTTAAAGACAATATTCTGTATTTTCAAAATCTCCTACTGAAATGTACTTTTTAATTAAATGACAAGACGTTACATTGTACTGACAGTGTGACAAAATATTTATTTTCTGAATTTCAATATGAGATTCAATGCCCCACCAAGGCTTCTCTGAAAAGTCCCCTGATCTCTCTTGTATACATTATGTACCTTGTACCTTGCAGATCTCCATTTCAAGTTCAAGCTCAATAAGAAAAAAAAAAGCTAAAATATATCTTCAGAAATTGCACACTTTGCTCTCAGATCCAAGTGGTGATCACTGACCTACAGCCCGTGGCTCTCCCTCAGCAGTGCCAGCTTCTCCTCAGCAAACGAGAGGAGAGGCGAGGAGAGAGGAGAGGGGAAATTTCAAACGGCAGGACAGGTGGACTCCGGCCAGGGGAGACAGTCCAGCCAGCTTGCCCACAAACCGTGGGTCAGGCACGGCCACATGTCACACAAATCAATCTGACGTGTTCACCCAGGCCTGCTCAGGCACCCAGGCCTTGCCTCGGCCCCGGCCTCGCGCCCGCGGTGCCTCTGGCTGTGGCACTATTTTAGAGCACGGTTCAGGAGTGGGGGGAGGCTGACGCGCGTCCAAGGTCTAACTGGAACGTCTTCAGGTGCCCTTCTGAAGCACAGCCGTTGCCAATACGGACACAGCGACAGTTGAGCTCACTGGGTTCCAACTGAGAAGACTAGGCGATCGTATTCAGGATCCAGTTTCACTGTCAAATAGTGTATATGATACTAAAATATATCATTTTAGATGCCTTCCAGACATGTTATTTACTAACTCTCTCATTAATTCATTGTGTCTTTTTTTCATTCATTCATTTTTTTCTGTCTATTCAAAAAAAGGTGAACTTTTTGATTCACCTTTTGAGTAACATGTTCATTGAACTTTAGGTAAGCACTGCAATCAGTGGTCTAGATTTATTGTGTGCTATGTAGCATCAAGTTTAACACATGCGAGGCCGGTTCCATGGGAGAACCGGTGACTTACTTCTCATCTCTTTATGTGCATTAATTAAGCTCCTTATTAATTGGGGAGGAGGGGGGATGAAATGTCTTAACTCTGTTAAATGATTTTCAGAAGGGCTTGATGAAATCTTGGTAAATTAATACTTTTCTGGGAACAGACTGTGTATATGTACATTTTCAAAGCTGTTTTGACACCTGGGACAAGTGGGAAAAAATTAGGAAGACTTGAGTGAAAAGGAGGGTAAATTAAATTGTTCTGTTGAGCAGTCTGTTTTGGATTAAGGTTGAATTTGAATTTCCAGTCTGTCCCAAACCATATTCAGAATCACACTGTTGTGAGAAGATAGAATACTCAGTGGTTTAATTCTCTTAATTGGAAGGGAATATTAACACAATGCTATTTCTATCCACCCATAGAGTCATGAGTTCAAAAACACAGCAGAGAAGCTGGTCTTATGAAGTTCGTCCAAAGTTCTGACAATTATTTTATTTAAACATGTTCCCGATTCGACTCTTCTGTCTTTCATAATGTTAGTTTTTTTTGTGCGTTTTTAAAGGATTCAAGTTGAATGCATCATAAGATGTTGCACATAAACCATGCGGATTAAGCAGACCAGATTTTACAGTAGAGATCATTAAAATAAAAATAGTTTCATGTAACATTCAGCGCCACAGATGCTAGTTATCTTGGCTACGCTGAGGCTACACAACTGGTCACTAATGATCACTCTATGCAGCTCCAACCCCACTTAGCCCTTAGCCCTTGGTCCAGGCACAGCACCATAAAAGACTGGCTTTTTTAAAAGGAAACAGTGGTACAGTCTTTGTAGCGACCAGCCAACCTGATGAAGGCTGTATACTCACAGTGGTACAGCGGTCAGATAAATGTGACTTTATAATCAGTTAAAAATGCACAGGTGATGGTGTGAGAAACCAGAAATTGTGGAAAGAGAGTCTGACCCTTTTTATGAGTTCAGTCACTCTGAGTTATTTTTTTTTCCAGTGTCATACACAGCAAAAACCACAGAGTCAAATTTATCGTCATAAATGTTTAAGTTTTAAATTAAGTGCTTTTTGAAAGCCCGGAAGTGTGCAGGAAACGACAGGCTGTCCACACAACACATGCAAACCCGGCACTTGCATACACACTTCTCTCAATTTAAAGCGTGTGGTGCTTCCATGGCCGGGGGGATCTAAGATCCAAGATTATCCTGGGGGGCATTCAATTCCATGCCACTAACCTCACTCTGGCCTCCGAGCGACTGGTCTCATGCCATTAGCGCGCAGGAAAAAGGCTTTTAAACGAAATCTAATCTCGTCTGCATCTGATCTGTCCACTTCAAAGCGGTGGAACCTGGCCTTGGCTGAGCAGGAAACATCCTCCGCCGCTGTATTCCTTTCTTCAGCGGTCAATACCTCGCCCCCAGTGAAAGGCCCATCTCTGTATCAAACTCCAGGCAACAGGTAGGACCCACGGCTGTAATTTCATTCATCCTCAGTGTCACCCGGGCCCAGCCTTCTGTATTAAACTCCTTTATATCGCCGCCACTCAATCAACCTACAGCTCCTGGGCCTCTTTCCAAGGACCTGCCTTTGATAGCGTCTGCGTACAAACAATAATGACTCCATGTATGCTCTGTGCTCGTGCAAACTGCAAACAGCAGGACAAGGTCACAGCCAACGCTGGTTTAAATGGTAAAATGGAGAGTATGTTATTGTGTCATTACATCCTACACATTGAAGTTGATGCAGATTGAATTTGCTGTTCTGACCACAGAGCAACATTGGGTTTCTGAATTTCAGAAGCAGTTTGACTCACCAGCAAACACCCTTAAAATCATTTTTTTACGATATCATGTATCTTGGTATATAGCCAAGGTAATATTCTGCATCAGTGCCATTTAATTTTAATTACTTTTAAGTGCTTTGTCCTTGATAATTAATCGATAGTTACAATGGAGCTGTCTGATATGTACAAGCAAATGTTGTTAGAGAATGTACTCAACTTAAAGTGTAGGGTGTGTATTACCGATGTAACAATTAAGGTGGGTCCCTCTCATCTTTTAAGACAACCAAAGGTATTATAAAAGCCCCTTGGATTAAACCAGATAATGGTCAAACTTTATTTGGATGGTCTCCTAAAGACTATCTACAGGTGCTCAAAGTATAAACAAACTATCTGTTGAAACTCTGCTAACTACAATTTATGGTTAAGGTTAGGAGTTGGGTTTGGTGAAGATGATGTTCTGTGAACAATTCGAAAAACTTAATAAACTATCTGTCAAGTCTCTGTATGCAGACTATTCAAATAAAGTGTTACCCAGATAACTTATGTGTACAGCAGGCCGTTGCGGTACTGAACACACAGTATAGGGCTTTGGATGGCAAGAGGTTTAAACAAAACATATATTTGCCACACCACAGTTTTCTTTGCACAATTCCAGTTTGATTAGGAATGCCTTCTATCGACTAATATTGACACGATTAGTTCCTTGAAGCGGCCACTCATGGGTCATTAGCAGGCTCTCTAACTGGTATTGAACAGACCTTAAGTCCTTTAATGTCTGTTGCATCACTGCAGTCCGCTTGGCAACATCCTTCTTGACCTGCCCTGAGCAAATGGCAATAATATTTCGAGCTCTACTTATTTACAAGTCATTACACAGTGCTGCTTAGCTGAAGCACATCCCTGTAGTCTTAAAGGCCTATTTTAACTTAATCATTAGGTTAACAAGCTGCCTGCCTTCCAAATGATCAGCCGCTGAATTCAGGGGGATTTGTTCTGCAAGGTGAGGCAGAACTCACGGGGCCAGAAAAAAAAAGAAAGAAAACAAGCTCACCACTGTCTGGTTTAAAGTCAGGAGGAATAATCATGGGAATTAATAATTTTGCATATTTAATCACTTAAAAGAAAATCATGGGGGAAGAAACCGACTCAGGAGCATATGCAAGCTGACACACTTTCACCCACAAAGGGGACCATATATAACCCTGTTCCATTGTAATTGCTACAGTTTTAAATTACGACGGTATGGATGTCAACACTGTATTAATATTCATATTAACATGGGTCTTTATGAAACAGACATCTCTTTATTTACTACAGCTATTCTGCTAACTGATAATTTGACTTTGTGGGGGAGGGGGAGGTGTCAGGAATCACATACTTAATTGTGTTTATTTTAAGACACTTACAAACATGGCATGCAAAATGAGTCCATTAGGCCGCTGTGTAATATAGTTTCTGGAAGTGACGATAAAGTGTACATCTTTCTAAAGACCATCTGCTTCACATGTGTGACCCGCTATGGATGTATGTATGAGCTAATTAATTACAATAGCTCAAGAAGCAATTATGTCACTGTTTTTGCATGTCAATGGCTTTTCTGCATACTTCATTAGCTTTGATGTGCGAGCCCTGTTCGCTGGGTTCTGAAAGTGTCAATTCGCATCTGTCTGGGCTGTTTCTCTCACATGGTCATTGACAAGTGCTGTCTTTAATTGTTCTTGTTATCTGGTTCCTTCTCACTGGCGTGCCTGTTTCCGCCCGAGCGCTCAGAGCATGAACTTGTAAAGGCGTTTTTTATTTAAGGAAGCGAAAGGAGGTGTGCAGAGAGTGGATGCTTCGTCTTAAGGAAGAGAACACATTACAAGTGTGTGTTTGGGTTATGGAAGTCTTTGAAGGAGATGTTGATGAGCAGTAAGGCCATGGTGGTGTTGCAGATGGCTGCAGCTGAAAGACTTGGTTTATGTTCAAATTATTGTTGCTACATCATAAATCCTTTTGGCAACTCAGATTTTTTTTTTTCGAAAAGGCAAAAGAAAAAACTCGAATGTTCTCATCAGCTAGAGATAACAGGAAAAGGCCAATCAGAGGTGTGTTCTAAGACGAGTCAAATTTAGTCCTTCCATGATTTTGCGAGGGTTTGTTGTAATTGTTGCAGCCTAAAGTGACTGAATTTGCTGTGGTAATTCCCAAAACTTGTGGTTAAAATTGCGGTGATTTTCATTTTATTTTCTGTATTCCTGAACATTGTAATCCCACCAGGATCTTGTGACAGTTTGTTGTGATTGTTGCGGACAATTTGCTGCAGGAATTCTCAAAAAATTCAAATACAATTCCAGTGATTTTGAATACAATAAAATGAAATAAAATGCTCCATGACTTTGCATGTTTTTGTGGAAATACTGCGTTGATAATAGACGATTGCAACTCGTAATCTCAGTTGTGGGAACTCCTTTAATTTCCGTGAACTTGTGAAAACATAAGAAGTAAACACAACAAGTACAGTTATGCATTCGGCACTCCCCCACAAAGCCATCAGCCTCCAGACTCAGGCATCTCATCCCACATGCTCTGGATGCGACGTGATGGCCACAGCGATAGGGGCGGGGGCCGGCTGGAGTGTTTAAGAGGAAACTTCCGGGATGTGTGTTTGGCTACTCCTCCTGGCCGCGGCACAGCTGAACAAACAATGGCCCGTTTGAATGTGGTACCTTGGCTTACCCGCCATGCATATTCATGACGAGCCGACGCTTGGCAGGCGGGGAGGGACACGTGGGGGGGGGGGGGGGGGGGGGGGGGGGTGGGGGTGTGTGGTGTGGTGCACTGCAGAGCTTGTAGGGGGTGGAAGGGGGGGGGGGGGGGGGTGTGGAGGCGTGCTTGTCGGAGTGTGTCACGTTTCCAGACCAGCGAATTTTTTTGATTAAAGTCCCTTATCCGTTTTATCATGCATATCCTCTCCCTGATTAAAGTGATCTGAGGATGACACTCGCAATGTCAGAGGGAACCGCCAAGCCCTCCGCCTCCTGGAGCATGCCTAGAATCCCTAATCCCCACAAAAATGCCTCTGTCTGCCAGCATATATGTGTGTGTGTGTGTGTGTGTGTGTGTGTGTGTGTGTGTGTGTGTGTGTGTGTGTGTGTGTGTGTGTGTGTGTGTGTTTGTGTGTGTGTGTGTATGTGTGTGTTTGAGTGTATGGCTGTTTATATATGCATTATTATATATGCATGGTATGCCCAATACACAGTTCATTTGTTATCATGCAAACATAATTTGCTGATGACCTGCACATGTGCTCTGTTTGTGAGTTAACATTACTTTGTCTTCAGCTGTCCTATATCTTGGTCGAACTCCAGGACTGCCCACAGACCCTATAAAAAGGCAGGGAAGGAGGGAACTGAGAAGGTACATGCTACTTTTGAACCCATCGCTACTAGTGATCTCAATATTACATTCAACCACATGAGCGAGGAAGGGTATGCTGTCTGACGCCGGTGGGTGATGAGAAATTGCTGTTTGGGGGCAGCACTCAGCAGGCATCACATTCAAGTCACTTTATGAGTAAATATGAAATGCTTTATGTGTTTGTTCTGGGTTTATGGCTTTCTTTCCTTCATTCTCTCCCCCCCCTCTCTATCTCTTTGCCTCTCTGCTTCTCAGGTTTTTCCAATAATGTAAAACAGAATGAAATCCCTTCAAAAGTGTTTTCAGGACTATGTTTATCTGGCTGTGTTTACAACCAATATGCTTTTAGGACACAAAAACACATTTTTTATCATGGCCCTGGCGGTGACACAAGTTTGCAAGTTCGTCTCTGAACTGTCACACTTTTTATTTTTCACGGCAGGACACTCTGGGTAGCGATAACATATCTAATGGCTTGACTTGCTGAGGCAGGAGTGGACCATTGGCCACATGTCACAGCGAATCAACTGGCCAATCAAGAGACTGGAGGCCTAAATCCAGACAATGACCACATTCGTGTGCATAGCGTGCTGCCATCACAAGTCCAGACTCGGCTTCATTAGTGTGAGCTTCTGGAACCTTCTACATGACTGGACTGAGTGGAAACAGTCCGTGATGTCATCATCAGTTGCCCAGCCCGTGTCCAGACAAGGCCCTGACACGCTCTCATGTTCACATCCAAAGAACCCCGTGGAAATTAACCGAGACACAACTCTGGCCTCGGTATTACATTTTATCATGTAGAAAACACTTTCATCTCGAGGGACTTACAGCACAGTAGGTATATATTTTCAGCAGTGTATGTACTGACTTGGTATCAAATGCATGTCCTTCTTATGGCTACAGGCGGATCTTGCAGACTCCTCTGGCAGTGGTGGTCTCTGCCACAGTACTGCAGCAGAATGGGAACAGGAGCCTTAGAGGTCCTGTCTTAGAAGAAGGCAAGATGTCAGGTAGCCTAAACAGTCCATGTTTTGCCTGTGCCACTATTGTCAAGTACACCATTGTTAGGGGAGTTGTAACCTTTAATATGCAGAACAGTATTATAAAACATAATTCCACATTTACGATAAAACACTGTATTTATTTATTTATTTACTTACTTACTTACTTTTTTGTAAATATACAATAATAAAGAGAAGTAAAGCTATATTTGCATGAGAACAAATGTGTCTGTCTGATCTGTCTGTTAAATCAAACTCTTTGGTTTAATGCTAGACTGTGGGTTCCAGCTCAGGTATCATGCTCATATGAATCAGATAGTTAGATGTTAAATGATCTTAAATGAATCATTGTCAGCTCCGTCAGTAGCTGCCATGTGTGACTCATGTGAAATGAGGGCTGATCAGTATTCCGGTTTATTGTCAGACTTAATAGTTTGAATTGCAAATAAATTTGACAGCTAATGTATGTTAATTGATGCAAAAGTATGGCACGCTCAATCCGACAACCAAAGGCTGAGCATTTCACAGCAGTTAAGTAATGCCCCACATGTCCGAAAGCATTTGTGTTTGTCATCCGCTGAGTGTGGAGCATTTAGAGAAGTCAATGATCTCTTATTATTCTAATGATCTTAAAAGTATCACTAACTCAAGGACACGACTGAGAGCACCTATAGCAACACTGTGTGGATAGTCAGCTAATTACAGCCTGCAGTTTACCCGATAAACTACATGTAAACTACCTGTTCACTAACACAAACTCTCAACATGCCAACTTGTCTTAAATCTTAACAAAACCGTTACCTCACCCAAACCCTTGCCCTTAGCATAATGCCCAACCAACTGCCTAAGACTATTTCCTGTCAGCAGATGTTCCTGTGCCACATTAGGGCCAGTTCTGCACTGAGCTGACCTGCAGTCGTCATGGAGATCGCAGTATTCCGTGTGACTCCAGATTTATAGTGATCATTCATATAATGTTTACATTTAAACCTATGGTTGTGCAACAACAGCAGTCAAAAATAATCACCCTACAACACTCCACAATGACTAGACAGGGCTGTGCTGAGGAGCGGAAATTATCATTTTTTGCTGTCGGTCAAACATTTTTCAGAGCAGCTTCTTTGCAGAGCATCACTGTAGGACTCTAAAAGCAAAATCCCTGGTTAAACACTGGCCCTTGTTCCTCTACAGCCATGCATATTTAACATGCAGCAGGAGGGACAGATCTAGGATGCAGAGATAGCCAGAGCTGGGTTGTCACTCCCATTGAAATGCTGGTGTAATGGAACAGCTGGGTCAGACACAGTTGAAACTATCCAATCGGAAATTATAATTAATGGCATTAGAAGACCGCACAGTTTGGTGCCAATGAGAAATAGATTATATTAAAGTGCACAAACATGGAGATTTATCTGACCAGTTAAAGAGAGACTGTGTGTGTATGTCTGTGTATTCTTTGTTTATGTAGGCTAACTAAGGGTTATACCGTCGTCATCCTTTTAAAGAGAGCATGATATCAAAAGCAGAATGTAACTTGCTACCACACAATATCGTCATGAAAGGAAACATTCTAGCCAGCTATTCCTACTGAGATTTTCAAATCATTGTGCTATTCTTCAACTGCTATTAATTTATATTCAGTGGTAATATGCCATTTGCAAGCTGATACTTGCCATTTGCAAGCTGATACTTTTGTATGGCAAATATTTGTATCCAACCTGACCTGAAGTAAGTAATCTAATTGTGGGGACTTCCATTGTGACATTATGGTATAAATGACAAACCCATCTCCACTAAGATGACCAAGGAGCAAATGTTTTACTGTAGCTAACTGATATTAAAACCTGCCAAAATACCATGAAAGAAAACAACCGTAAGGGTTTGTAAACAATTTAAATAAAATAATATACAAAAGTTACAGTTCCTTTGCATCAGATCATCTAAATTCAACCACGGTGGAATAGAATTGCCACAAAAGCAGCAACAGAAGTCAGAAGTGGATGAAATCCTGGGAGCATTGGTTGTCAACCAGTGATCAAATGGCACAGGCAGTGAGGAAAGTACAGAGTGGCTTCCTGGCAAAGAAATATAAAGTCCAGATTTAATTCTGATACGGAGAAATAGAATTTCAAAGCTGGATGTCTTATCATCCCGTATGTCCCTTTGCTGAACTGATTTCCCTAGCAAAAGCCTGTCAGTGCTATTATGTTGAACATGGAAGCAATTTACTGCTCCAACTAAACAGGGTTACTGGTGCTCTTGTACCCCCTAAATGTTTGAAGTTATCACAGAAAAAAGGGGGGGGGGGGGGAGAAAAAATAGCATTTTGAATGTTCGAGGTCGGGGGAGGGAAAGGGGGGGGGGGGGGGCGGTGGTGTGAGAGACTGTAATTGAAAAGTATCAATCAAAAACAAGGCAAGGGGCAGCGGGCGAAGCTATTATGTTAACCCACTCTCTGGAGCAGAGGAGTCGAAATGCATTTCTTTTGTATAGGTAATACACTGATGCACTCTGGCCCTTAAGCCCTGAACCCAGGCTCCGAGAGAGACAGGCAGAGAGAGAGCAAAAGAGAGAGAGAGAGAGAGAGAGAGAGAGAGAGAGAGAGAGAGAAAAAATAATAAAAAAAATAAAACATATCCGGACAGAGCTTTCAGATTATCAAATGGAGCATGTGGCCATTACAGTCCTGTTTGTGATATTATCTGGTGGGAGAGATAAGGCCCAGCCGGACAGACATTTGCAGTTTCCATACATGAGAGATGAAGACCTTGTGGTTTGGGGGGCCGCTCTTTCCAAAGACCTTTATGTTTTCCATTGCTGTTTTTTTTTTTTTTTTTGGAATATGGTCTGTGCCGCATATTGCAATTTTCTTTTCATATATGGTCGTCATGGAGAGTGACCTCTTGTCTCCAGCGCGTACTTCATCACTGTGTCTCTCAGTAACCCGTGCCATCTAGCAGAGGTTGAGGACAGGGAGAGGGAAGAACGACAAAAGTCAAAGATAAACAGATAATTGTATTCCATTTTGTTTGGCTGTAAAATCCTTTTAAATAAACTGGAATTTTGTTTATACAATTTACCAAACCCTAAATTGATTTTGTAATGCAAAATGTACTCACACACACACACACATCTTTATTAGCACTAACACTGAGCTAAGCTGCAAATTGTTCAGAGACAATTTAATACATACAGTTTATATTAAATTGTCTCTTTTAACAATTTGCAGCTTTGCTCAGTGCTGGTGTTGATGTGTTAACTGATTCACACCCCTCTCTTAGCATGCTTCAACAAGTCTGCAAATATATATATATTCTTGCATGGTAGCATAAAACTGTACCATATGCAAACTGCCCATATGTCCCCCCTCAGAGTCAAGTATGGAGTCAATCTACCTTCTGCTCTCACATTTCTCCAACTCTACTTTGGAGACTCCTTATCTGGCCCTCCTCCACCTATGCAAAGCGCCTTACAATGCACGTGTCCGTATTGGGATCCTAACTCGACCCCCCTATCACCCTAACCCCCTTTCCGGCACCCCACCACCCCCGCCCTCACCAACCCCCCCCCCAGCCTCCCCCCACCCCCTATCCGTCCACCTCCAACACCTCAAACCCCCCCCCCCCCCCCCCCCCCCCCCCACCCAACGTGTAGTCCTCGGCACACGGCGTCTGCCCCTGTGTGCAGCATGGGGCAAGGTTTTTAATTCAAATTTCATCTCGGGCGCGGCGCCCCTGCAAGCTCCCTGCGCAGTTGCAGGAGTCTAAAGGGGCTCCTGGGAGCGCTCGCACAGTTCTATATGCAAATGGCCACGCACCTGGGCAGTGAAGCACGCCTGCAGAGGGATTACTTATGCAAATCTGATTGAGTGAGAGCATATTGCCAGAGCGTGCGCCGCTCACCGGCCGCACACACCACAAGTTATATTTCACAGGGACGGACGGCCGCCATGCCCTGATGGAGCAGAGGGAGAGAGAGACAGAGAGAAAGAGAGGGAGAGAGAGGGAGAGAGAGAGAGAGGCAATAAAAGAGGAGAGAGGGTGAAGGAAGAGAGAAATCGGGGGAAGAAAAGGAAAATGACTCCAGCCATTTTGAAAGATGGCAAGAGAGAGGGTTTGATGAACCCTCTCTCACACACACACACACGCTCTTCCTCTCTCTCTCCCTCCTTTTCTGCCAGTATTCCCCCCTCTCCTGACTTGATTTTATAGCGTTCGGGGGCAGAGGGTGTATAAATGACATGAGACCTCCATAATTTCCTATGCACACTCTGCAAATGAGTTGGCATCTCCGTCTGCCCGACACACAGCCCTTTCCTCTGAGCGCTGCATTAACCTCATAATTATCACGGCACAGTAGACAGCAGCTGGCCCTGATCGAGCCTGGATCTCACCCTGATCTAACCCTGACCCAGCCCTGATCTAACCTTAATCTAACCCTGATCTAACCCTAATCTAACCCTGATCTAACCCTAATCTAACCCTGATCTAACCCTAATCTAGTCAGGATCCACTAAGTCTGCACAGTCTAACACAAAAATGAAATGATACAATGATGCAGTAACGTGCTGTTAATAAATTCATTTATTCTTGTTTTTTCCATTGGGGGAACAACCAGTAGCTGATGGGCACTTTATATTATTTAACAGGTTACTACTTTGATTGAATCCCAATTATCCAATATAGTTGTAATAAGCATAAATGCTCTTATGTATGTTATGTCAATCCTCCCAATGCACCCTGTGTACTCGGAATGTAAGTCTCCTGTAAGTTCATATTCAAATGCCTGGCCTAGCAGCCAGAAGGTACACTTCAAGGAATATAATTACCTTGAAGATTAACAACAGCTGCCCTAAGCTCTAGACTCTAAGCTGTGCTGCAGGATTTCTAGGACACTTAATACCCTTTGGAACATAAACAACAGAATAATAAAAAAGACTGTGTAAGTGGAAAAGTATGAAATTATGAAGTAACATCTATATTAGGGAAGTGGAGCAGGTCATACTTCCAACTTCAAAAGGGATAACAGACAGTTGTAAAAGTGAACTGCTGAAGAGATGCACAAAACATAGTGATAGTGGTTCAGGAGGAGTCATTTAGCAATCAGAAGGTTGCTAGTTTGATCCTAACTCCATGTGTGCAAAGTCTTGAAATGTCCTTAAAGGTGCATTAAGGATTAATAGCTATTTGCTAAAGGTATGCTAGCAGCTAAAACTAACGAAATCTCTTGAAATGTGCTGACTTTGACATTATGACAAACTAATTACTCAACGACTGTCCTTACACAGTCAAACATCAATCATGTGCAACACAAGACTAAGCAAGACGGCAAATAAGCTACTTACTAGATCGGCAGAAGGTAATCAAAGTCAGGTCGGCGGGCATCGGCAGGCAAAACTACAGAACGCAGTTATATGCCTATCGACCCTGTTATGCCATTGGCACGGACGCAATTCTCCATATTAAAAGTCATTGTAGCGCCCCAATTTTTTTTAAGCTGTTATTTTAAGGTTAAACTGCTTATCCTAACCCTAATCCTGAAGCATAATTGTTGCATATTGTGCCTTTAAGCAAGCCACTGGACCCCCAACCACTCCAGATGTGCAGGTTGGCAACTTAGATAGTAGCCTCTGCCAGTGGTGTATGAATGGGTAGATATCTGAGTCATTCATTGATGAAAAGAAAAAAGCTATATAAATACAGTACATTTAGGTTTAATAATACTATTGTAGGTAGTGAGTAACAAGCCATGTTATGTTGTACACACACAATGGAATTGTTTGTTCAAGTGTAATAAGAGATTATTGTTACTCTGCCACAGTACATATTCCTTCTGTAAACAGTACTGGCTATAATACTAGAAGGGGTTAATAACATACCAAAGTTAACCAGTAGCTTTTTGAGGCTGTATTCAAGACCACAGAGGAAATGAAAGGTTTATAGTTGCCTTTTTTTAACGGCTGCATTAGTATAACAGGTTTGTGTTACTACACACAATAAATGAGATCAGTAAGGTCAATCATGGTGAGTACTGCTTTTCGTGTTGACTCTAGCAGTAAACATTGCTTTAGTGGAGCTGAGACCCCTAAGCTGACTAACTGATCTGTTACACAATAAAGTAGTTGTTACTGCTGTGTAGGTGCTGCGTGGCTACTCTGTGGTACAGTGGATCAAGCACATTAAAATGAAGTGGGTCTGGTGGCTACCTCCAATTGAATCTGTGGAAAAACAAACAAAATGTCCATGCCACCATATCCATCAAATGTCTCTATCTCTTCAAGGTTCATTAAGTGTTGGTACATGTGTGCCGTTACTCAATAAAGTGCTTGTAACATTCGTATTAATACACTTTAGTTACTCTTTAATACAGTGAAATAAGAACATAAAAATAAAGTGTACCTGCAGGGTACCTCCTTATAAATAACATGTAGTCGTAACCTTTACATCTAAGATTTTGTAGTCCAGGCTGGGTGCTAGAGTGCTATAGTATGCTCTGATAAAAAAAAATCATATCTACTGGATAGATCCATGTAAATTCAGTGGAAATACAAACCAAGCTTCATGTTCCGACATTTACATCTGATGTCTCCAGTCTCTCCAATCTCCAGTCTTGGAACATGTGTGCTATTACTCATTATTATATGACCCCTCAGAATGTTGAAAAAAAAGTTCCACTGAATTGAATGGACCATCTCAACATTCGGAGGTCTGATATTTCTTTATAATGACCGCTGCAAAAAATGAATGACCGCTGCCATTGGCAATGGTTTTGTGTTTCTAATTAACATCTTTCATATCATTCCACAAGTAGTCCGTTCACTTTTTGTAACAGAAATTCATTGTAACTTGAAGTCAGCAAATAATACGTTGCTACGCAACACCTAAAACTTAAAAGTGGGATAATGTCTAGTCTGCCGGTCAGTACTGGAAAATAAATCCCTTCAGGATGAAACAAGACCCCTCTGCTTCGCGAACTAAACATTATCCCTTACATATAGTGCATGTTATATTTGTATTGGTATACTACGTAATGTTACTCTGTGCTACCGTGGAATAAGTGTTACCTTAGATTAACTAAGGTTAGTAATGGAACTAATAAAGACTGATAAAGTATTCATAATATTTAGCTGTACTACTCAACAAACATAGTCATACTTCAATAAAAATAAGTTACTGACTGACAGGTACAGTAGAGGTTAAGTTTTGGAGATATCTGATTATATAATGATAGTTGCTGATTCTCTGTGAGCAATAGACATGTGAAAGGAAATCATGCGGAAAAAGTCTGGACTGAGAATGTAATCAGACGTGATGGTGAGAACAGATACTGCAGTCTTAATTTTGGGCATTTCATTTTTGGATACGTCGTTCCGTATGCATTGCAGTGGTGCAATTGCTATTACAATACAGTGCTTCCTAAAAAAAAAGGTATTCCTCTCTACTGAAGGGGAAAAAGAGGAAATTGAGGGAACGGAATGCGGTACAAGAGTGGAATTTGATAAATATAATACTTCCATCACTTCTGTACGCTCCACACACTTATAAAAGCCCAATTAAGGCAAGAAAATGTGTGTGTTCTCTTTTAGGTAAGTCAGAAACTGATTATCTCAACATGAGCAGACACCCCAATGTTCAAAGATTACCGCTGTTAAGGCAAATCAGACCATTTATTCACACTGTCAAGGACTCTCGGGCCCAAATTACTCTAATAAGTGATCGTTTTCACACTTGTTTAGTTTGATAGCGCTCATGCAAAAATACAATAAAAAGAGCGGGGTATGGGGTCTGGCTTGGGTGGGTGGAAGTATTTTGGGGAGGGGTGGTGAGCGGAATGTGCACGCATTAATAAGGTGCTATACACACTCCACAGTCATCAGGCATGCCCATGCAGTATAACCCACCCCAACACAGCACTGCTTCATTGGAAGACATTACCACATTTGTCCCTCAATGCTGTCTGTCTGTACAGCCACTCCCCCCCCCCCTCCCCACAGACACACACACACACCCAAGTGATGAGACACTGTCTGATTCAAGCTCTGTTTCCACTTCAACCCGGCCCCTGCCCCTTCAAACACCCCCATCCCCCCGACCCCACCCCCCAAAAAAGAAAGGCATCAGTTTAAACACAGAGCATATGAAGAGATGGACGAATAGCTGAAGGGGTCTCACAGGCAGCGCCCGAGAGAGATCATCTTTGATGGTGACCCCTGATGCCCCGGATGCCACCCCCCACCCCCCACCCCCCAGCCCCGTCCGTTCCCAACAGCTGAGCAGGGAGAGGCTCCCTGGATCTCTGAGTGACAGCACTTCTAATTGTATCCACTCACTCATGACAATTTGATTAAAATATTACGCCAAAGTCTCACTGGCTGTTTGTTCCATTCCCGCGAATCTAATTTTGATTTAAAAAAGAGAGATTACCTCCACAAGCATGGCTGGGGATGCCATTAACTCCTACTTAATCTTTATTACCGGTGTGATTTTAACATATGTATAGCTTTCGTCTCGCTCCCTCCGGTTTCTCCAGTATACTCCCTTTTCCCTTTTCAGTGTTAACTGAAAACACCATTTTAGGAAGGTTTTAAACACTGTCACAGAGAACCATGGCTCAAGAGAGGACGTGTCAAGAACCTTATCTGCCAGGAACATTAGGCATACACATGTTCACATCCATGAGATTATGCTGTTTGAACACAAAGACTTCTTTTTCTACAACAAAATTCTTGTAAAAACACATTTTTGAAAGTGATTAATGAAGAAGGGTTGCAAGAAGGGTTGCATTCCTTTGTGTTAGCATATTTTTTAAACGCCTTAGAAAGAGTCATCTTAATATCTTAATTGAATGTCATAATGTCATCTTAAATCTTAATTGAATGTAATTGAATGCAATTATTTGGCAATTAAGTACAAGCACATAACTAAGAGAGGTATCCAGGATGGGGGAAAAGAGCCCATGTACGAAATGCTGGGAACAAATAGCCAAGCTTTGTTCTAATGGACTTTGCTTCACCTACAGCGTCATCCAATGGCATGCTGGGAAAGAAATATGGAATTTCATCTTTCAGGAATTGCTACAGTGATCTGAGTAAAATAGAAATTGTCCGTCCTTGTTTTAGGTCATCAATTCAATTAGTTTGCCCACCTCTAAGACTACAATAAATCTGAGCGATTCCAGCTGGATTCGGAGGCTCAAACACCTCCCATTACACCCGTAAGCGCCTCTCATGCCTCCTGCCCTGCCCGTAAAAGAAAAATAAATCCAGTGTAATATGATGGGGAGGTGGGGAGAGGGAGAGAGACGGGGGAGCACAGCTCAGAGGATTTGAGAAAAAAATACATGTATCATTCACCTGATTTGAATTGTAGCTCCCTTTTTTGAACCTCTGCCAATTCATTTTGTACATTAAAAATTGGTCAGGGTTGATAAGATTCCATTTTCACGGTTGGCAATGCAGAACTGGCGAAAGAATACAATTACAGACCCCAGAGTAAACTCTCCGAATGTCAACTTGATGTAAATGATCAAGAGCGGGTGAACAAAAGAACAGGCAACTTAAACATCCCCCCTCCCTGCAGTCTGTCCCCCATCCCACCCAACCCTAACCCCCCATGCCTCTTCTACCCTTTCCTCCTCTCAGTTATGTCCCTATAGGGGCAGTTATGTAAACGGGAATACTAGTACAAACGGATTTGAAAAGGAGAAGCTGTTAGCAGGCTAAGCCCATTCCCTACATGTTGACATGTTGCCTGTAAATATACTACCCAGACACATTTTGCAGCCGTACCCACCCATGTCCCCATCTACATTAGGCAATAAATGCTACTCTAACACCACCCCTTCCACAATACTGTGATGTATGTCCATGCTTTTTGAGACAAGACATCTACATTTCTTCAGGATGGCAATGATAGTGAAAAGAGCCATGCAGAGTATTAAGTAAATCATCATTTCCATTTAACCTTTACACCTTTCAAGGCATATTTAACAAAACAATTCCACCTGTCTGCTGTAACGCGATTCTTTAGCCTTTCGCGATAAAGATATGTATTTTCCACAGCATAAAAGAAGGCAGGGAAGAGAGAGATAGGGGCTCCCAGTTAGGAGGCTGGAAGGTGGCGGAGTATGTAAATGTCCTCTGGCATATTTGAATTCAGATGTCAAGCCCTTTGACTCTGGCTGCCATTTGGAGTGCCCTGAGCACGGCATCCGCTCCCTGGCGTCACCCTTCCATGCCAGGCGAGCAGAAGCATCTGGATGGCTCGACGCCTCCTAATTAAAGGGTTGTGGCGTTGGCACATTATCAGACAATATTGGCCTACCTCTTCGCCTCACCTTTCCTTTTGCTCCTCTGTGCGTTGCACTCTTTAAAAAGAGAGTCACCTCGCTTTTTTTGTGTGTGTGACAATCCCACCCACGCAAATATTAACACACACACACTAACACATATACACATGCAAACACACATCCAGACACACGCTCACACTGAATATGCCACTGATAATGGCGCCTGAAAGAACACATTTGCGCATAAATAGTGCATGTTTTGTGGCCCGTGTGCCTTTGATTGCTGCGGCATGGAGAAACACATGCTAAGGTCATGACCTCCGACCTCAGAGCAGCAAGCCAGCACAGAAGGAGTCGAGGGCTCCTGGGGAATTCATGAAGGGGGCGACTACAACACCCCATGTTGAGGGAGCAGCCTCTACACACTCTACACAAGTGTTTGCAGCCAGCGACAACCTACTTACCATAGCAATAGGGTTAGTGGTACAGAGGTATTTTATTCAGAAGAATGGAAAACAAGGACAACATGTTTTTAATGTAACTGGTTGTTATTGAACTGCCCAAAAAAAGGTTTTTATTTGTTATGACGAAGTCTATTGCGACAGTGGGGGGGTGGGAAAGGGTTAAGGCAGTGGCAGTGAAAGTGTGCTGTTGACTAGCAGTTTAACTGAAACAAGGGCAACAGAAGATAAATCTTGTAGCTTGACAGAGGAATTGACAGAGTGGAAAGCATCCAGAGAATTCTTTACATGGAACTGAGAGAGGGGAGACCCATGGTCAATATCTCTCTCTCTCTCTTATACCATCTCTCTCCCTCTGTCTCATCTCATCTCTCACTCTCTCCATCCCCCTCTCATCCTATGTCTATCTCTTTCCCTCTATCTTTTCCTCTCGTTTCCCATGTGTCGCTCTTTCTTCTCTTCCTACCTTCTTCAAGATAATATGTATTCTGTTTTTTCATTTGCATGTAGTGTTTTACAGATATATTGCCAGAAAAAAAACAAACATTTAAAATGAGCCAGGAATAGATGCTGGACAGATTCCAAACCAAGAACCACTTTGTCCTCTGTGTGTTATTCTTAAACATTGCATCCAATAAAAAAAACCTGCACATTTTATTTCCAATGTAAAAGACGTCTTTGATGAGGTTTAAAAAAAAAAAAGAGTTGCTGCACATTCCGAACACAGCATGCACACGAGGCCGTCTGTGCTGGACATGCAGTGGGCGCAGTGGAGAGGGACTTGGCCAGTGACACGGGTGAACATGGCGACGGGGGAGGCATCATGTAAATAGGACTTGACACCATTTGCGGACTGGAGATGAGGTTAGGCAGAGGAGCCGAGTGGCGCAGGATGCCAGGGAGCTGACGCTCTCTCACCCCGACTCGAGAAACAGCCTATGACACCCGCGTGGCATCACCGTCCCTAATGACCACATGGCCATTTCTGTGAGATGAAGCAATACGCTCCGACAAGCATCTGATGAGGGGCTCCGGCCGCGGCGCGGCGTGGCGTGGCGTGGGGTGGTGTGGTGTGGTACAGGGCCGCAGAGGAAATGGATCGGAAGGGGTTACTTCATTATGCAGCAAATTAGAAAAATTCATAATTTATCATTACACCCAGCCGAAATGCCACCCGACTGAGCCTCACCCAGTGAAAAACATCACGCGGAAAAAAAAAACACTGTCAGAGGCCTGCAGCAGCCAACGGGCAAAATTAATATGCAAATGTATGCAAGAAATTAAAAAGCAGAATTACACAGGCAAATGAGGTAGCTACACTTGAATTGTTAGGATTATGAATAATTACTGCGAATTTCCTGCTCCTAATATAACTTGTTTTTTGATAAACAAAGACTTAATTATCGAGATGCGCTAGAGAATTTCCGCGGCACTCATTAATCTTGCAGAAAAAACAAGTCCCCGGTGGCCGACGGTAATGAAGAGAGCGTGCCCTGAATCGGCAGAAAGATCAGAGGCACCAGGGTGCCAGGGTAGCAGGAACCAAACGACAGTGCCACTGTCCCTCACGCGTACCCAAGAGTGTCATAACTTCTTCCGCTAACTATCAAAGGGACTTATTTATGCTGGCAACCAAGCCATAAGTCCAATTTTACGAGGCCTGGAGCACTTGAGGGATGATGTGTTGATGCGCTCTGGAAATGCCACTTTTGTCGGCTTCCCCCCGCTTGGTCCCCGCTGATAGCGGGCGGTAATGGACCCGAAGGTGGCTGGCAGAGGAAGGGAGGCTGGCATGCTACAGTGCCAACCTATGGGGGGCCGAGGGGGGCAGGCACTTTGGGGACCTGTGCCATAGGTCCTATGCTGAGCTGGAGTCCAGTGGTGACATTGGTAGGGGTGGTGGAGGCTCTCCCAGCGGAGCGTGGCGGAGATAAACAGGGGCGGGTGGTGCAGATGGCTCTAATGGGGCCTGGAGGTACTGTCTAATCTGGAGGGAAATCAGTAATCTTCCAACCTTTAAAACCGTCTTGAGACAGACAGGACTTCGGAGCGCCGCACCGCGCTACGACTGGAGATCATAAACAAAACAAAGCGGGGCTGAGGCACAGGGAGGGGGGAGAAATGTCAAGGGCACTTGCGCCATGACTGTCACCTGATTACCATCAGCGGCCCCAAATCCCACATGTGTAACGTGACCCCTGCCATAGGATGTGTACAAAGAACCAACAGACAGGAAAAAAGAAAATCAACACTTCTCGCGTAAATGTTTGCGCGTAAAGTACAGTAAACATCAAGTAGAGCAAATATTAAATCCACTCATGCAGTTACCCTAGCAGATCAGTGTGTACTGTATCAATACGAATGTTTTATTTAGATATGATCCCGTTTTACCTGCACCATGATTTATGAGTACCACCTGTGCTCTGAAGCCATCCATTAAAAAATACTCCATATTGCCTTGACAATTACAGAAGCATCTGGATGGTTCACTAAATGCTATTTGTGTGATTGAAATGATGCAACTAGTCATCCTGTCTCTGTGTGCAGGTTGATTTGGTTGTTCAGATCCACTCTTTCAGGGAGACACAAACAGACATGACCCATGCGAGATGATGCATCTGGTGTTGTGGTCAGGGGTCTGAGATATTTAAGGGTAACCATGAGAGATGCCTTATCTGGCCTGGAGTATAGTAAAGACAAATAAAGTGAACAAAGTGCATCACAGGTTGCTAATGTAAGCACCACTAAGGAAGGACTTTTCATTCTGCACAGAAACCAGGAACGCCACCACAGCAAGAAACCTTGACAGGACCCTTGCGAGCTAATGACCATCATATGAGCCATGGTCCTAATTCAGGGTTTGGGGAGTCCAAATGGGTCCCTGTTGTTTTCTGTGGGGCCCTGCGCAAAATGTCATTTAAGTGGCTGCAAAGTGGCCACTGGAGGTCATGGTGCCTCCGACATTAATAGGCTACTAAGACCCAATTAAAAGCATGGTGACCCAGAGGACCGCGGCCCTCGCTCTCTCTCCATATGGGCCTCTTTGGGGCTTCATTATAGAGGATGCTGTAGACTGATCTCCAAGGACACCTTGGACATGGAGCGTATCCCTCCTCCACCGCCGCCGCCGCCGCCACCACACGCTCACTCGCGCACAAACACACAATTACCACAGCAACAACCAAAACAACAGACGCAGGAGCAGGCCTCCTCTGTGAGCGGATGTACATGTATGTGATTAACCTGAGGGAGAGAATAAAATCTCACGTAACATGTTAACTATGTTTGTCCTAGATACCGCCGCCGTCGCGCTCCAATCTAGCGTGACCTGGTCTGAACACCTCGCTTAGCTTTACGCTTGATCTAAATGGGGCACGGCAAACACTGTCTTTTCTCCTTACATCAACGGCCATCAAAAAAATAATTCCTACCATTCAAGTGATTGTGATTCTTGTGAAATGATAAATACAGAAATAAGACCTTAGAGACAAAAACAAATGTGCCATACATACGATAATGATTCTCACTGATGTTAAAGAAATATCTAAATATAGATATAGTAACGGGCAGTGTGCACATGCTGGCTTGAATGCTTTATAATGCTTTATAACTTCTGACCAAGGAACAAGCTGCAAAGGGTTATGCTGTTTTAATTGGTGGCTGGAGCCCCACAGAAAAGGACAGACTTCCTAACACATGGTGTGGCTATGCATAAGATGGAATTTATAGCGTCTCAGGATGCGATAATGTGTTCCTCTAGACACTTAATCTAGCTAATTTACTGCCAGTGTGCAGATGTGGCCACCCTTCTTGGTTTAATTCATCCATACTTACTAAAAAACAAAGCTTAATTTGAGATTTTAATTTTGTTTCTTACTTTTAGAAACTATGGCAATATAAAAGTGTGCGTATGTATGTTGCTTGACTGCTCAGCAAGGAAATGAGGGATCGCACACACATACACACACACACACACACACACGCACATCAGAGTGTGACTTAGCCCAGGGGCAAAGGGGAGTGGTTTACGGAATGGTTTGTGTGTATGATCAGAGTGACCTGTGAATAGACAAGGAGATTACAATGTGAGTGACTGAGCGAGTGGAGAGTGTGTGTGTGTGTGTGTGTGTGTGTGTGTGTGTGTGTAAGAGCAGTAAGGTGGGAGAAAAAGGAACAGAAAGAGGGAAACAGAAAGTAGAGACTAAAAGGGAATACAGATAAAGATAGAGAGTGCTTGTTTGTGTTTGTGTGAGAAAGCAAGCAAATGAGTGTGTGTGTGTGTGTGAGAGAGAGAGAGAGAGAGTGTGAGGGGGAGAGAGAAAAATATCAGCTGGCACTCTGCTCCAACCCAGTTCTGCCATCGCCAGGGGTTTTTCAAAGCCCAGCAAATCACCCCTGCTATAACAAACTTTTACCCTGAAAGCTCTTGACCTTTGAACCTTGTGGGAAGCATTTTGGTTGGTCGGGCTGTACCAACCCTGATGGCAATGCCAACACTGAATAAAGCTAGCCATTGTCATAAAAGATCATTAGGAGTGCCTACAAAGGAGGTTATCCACGTTAAGTCATTCAGTTGGCCCAAATTAATGTGTTGATCATCACTACAGGCCCTGTGAAAAATGTAGTCCTCCTCACAAGCAATTTTTTGCATTCCCAATGCATAAAAGAATTATCAATGTTCGTTGACTGGAAAAGAGGCAAATGTAATGTCCTACGATCATTATAGATACTGTTGTGGATGGGGCACCAGACAATGATATGCAGTGTGAAACTGACTTCATTATGTGTGGTTACCCCTGATCCATGTACCAGCCACCATAGAGGGTGCCTGGAATGGATTCTATTTTTATGAGGTAGTAGTCCATCTCAAATATGTTTTTCAACATCATATCTGTATTTCTTGCCTTTTGTATACAAGTGATTGGCACTCTACTGGTATTGGTTTCCCTCAGATGATCAGAGATCTAACATCGTTTAAAACTTCCTTTATCCGTGGTTAATGCATCTTGTCACCAGATACACCTCCTTCTTTGTGCCATTGTGTTGCTGCTAGGGGAGAAGCGTGCTGATTGGACCGTGTGAGGTGAGAGAGGCGGGGTAGGGGAGTCTCGCTGGCGTCCTCGGGGGGCAGAGCCTCGGGGGCAGACTTGGGGCGAGCTGCGGGTCAACAGCAACATGCTATCAGCGGCCTGTGGAGAGTCGGGGCTGGAGAGCGCTCCGCCGGCCGACACTAAGAGCATGTCTGATTGTGAATTTATACTCTTATTAAAAGTTAACGCATCTCTTGATCGCTATTCCCTAGCCATCCTCAGCGAGAGAACATGCTCTCTCTCTCAAAGTAATAATAGATTCAAATTAAAATAAAAAGTCGAACACACAACCTTGTAATCTGAGGCTGTAATGACTCAACAATGGCAGATGTGTTGGTCGTGTGGGCGCCCCCTTAACAAGACTGCCGTCTACAGTGTACCATCAACATGACTGAGTCTCCGAGTCAAAATAAACACCATGTGATTGTGAGTCAGGACAGCTCTGACCCGGGCTGATTAGCCTTCCCTTGATCCTGCGTGACAAGAACATTAAATAATCAACTTCATTACACTATATAGCATGCTGTTTTGCAGCAGGGTCCGTGTCCTCTTCGCACTAAAACGGAAAGACACGCGAGTCACAAAGTGTTACGCGCAGGCCTGTGCGGTTTATAAATTTATGAGTAAACTCGTTACGGAGATAGACATACAGACAGACCGACAAGGGCAAGCAGCCCTATTTCCATCCTCAAAGGGGAAGTAATACATGTATTTAACATAGCTACCCCAGCCTCATGCAGCTCTGTGTATGAATATCATATAATTTCAAATGCATATTGATTCTGCTAATTAATTCCAAATATTTTATAGGACTGCAGGAAAAAAAAAACACTCACAGTGTGTAATTAACTTTTTCCCCCTCACTTTCCTTGTACTCTCCCATTGCTAGCACTTGGTTTATGCCCTGGGTTATTGTGCTTGTACATAAGTGTGTGTGTGTGTGTGTGTGTGTGTGTGTGTGTGTGAGTGTGTGTGTGTTGTGCATGTTGTGGACCTGTGTCCTTTTCTCCCAGGAGACATCGCTGCACAAACCCCTTAATGAAGTCCCACTGAAAGGGGGGAAAACTGTCTTGTTTTTCCACAGACGCCTTTTGGGCCAAGAACTTAATTGGAGGCTGAGTATCCAATTAATGCTGAAAGATAGGGGGAAGCTCACATGGAGAGCATAAGGTGGCAAAACTAATGTTGTTTAGAGGCCTGCAGCACGGGGACGGGGGGTGTGATGTGGAGGGGTGGCGTGAGGTTGTTAAGGTAGAGCGATGCTCTGGGAACGTCTCAACGGGTCCATCGTTTAGCCAAGTAGCCAAGAGACGCTCGATACCTGGGGACATTGATAATTTAGACCTTCCCCTGTCTCTCTCTGTGTGCCTGGCTGTGTCCATCTGGTCTGGTGGATTACGAACAACAGAAACAGAGGTGCAAGCAAGGGGGCATTAGCCAGCACCCATTGCACACAAAGCTTGATGTCCTTTTGCAAGAGCAGCATCTAGGTCATAAACAAACGCAGAGAGCCGAAGACAGGCAGTAGTTCCTTCGGAGGGGAAATCTCATGAATGCCAGAGGGACAGGGAGTCCCTCAATCCCTTCTTCATTAAAACTAAATAAAAAAGCCAGGCCATTTATCTCTCTCTCTGTACTCCCCCCCCCCTCTTCTAAAGCCATAAACACAAATAGGTTCACTTTCTTGCCTTTTCTGTCCCTGCGCTGTGGCATAGATCATCGAGAATAAAAGTCCGGCTCTGGTGATACTCGGGATTAAAGTGCGACGTTAAGAATTGTTAGATCAGTGAGGTCATCAGAGAGAATGCAGATTGATGGGGTTTCTGGACCTGGGGACGCTAACTGACTTGTTCACTCCCCAGTGGAGAGGACGGGCTATATTTGGCGAACCGTATAGTGCTGCGCCTCAGAGTTAAATATGACATTAGGCCACAGCAGCCTGGGAAGCTCTTACTGGTCCACAGACAAATTTCCCAGATGAAATAACAGCCACCTCTGCATATTGGGCTGTGGGCTGATTAAGTGAACAATGACTGAGAGGGCAGGAGTGGAGAGGCTGGGTGGCTGTAGGGTGGGAAAGGAGGGGAGGTGGATGGGGCAGGGGTAGGGTGGGAGTGGACACCCCTCTAAAAGAAACGCTTTTCAGCAACCTCCTCAAATAACAAGCAGGCAGTAGATCATTGTGTCTGTTATTAATTGGATTACAATTAGCCAGATTTAACCCTTATTAATGAAGGCTCAGCTAGGATGACACTCTCTGTGGTTTCCCGTCCACTCCAGTGCGCCGCAGAAGCGTCTTTGGCTGGAAAGGGGAACCACGCAGGGGCTGACAGTGACAAATCATCGCTAAATTACAATAACGCGCAGCAAGGTTAGGCTAGGCGAGGCATGGGGAGGGGGAGAGTTGAGGGAAGCATCACAGGGATATTGCCAAAGTCCAGAGAAGCAAGAGCTTGAGTGTGGCTGGGAAACACTGGCTGTGTTTGTTGTGAACAGGTGAACTCCTAGGCCCATTAGTGTCAAGTAACGTCGGCAGCTATGCTATAAAGAATGCTATAGAACATACATCATAAAACACAGGGGGATCCATGGGGATCTAATGATACAGTATTGTAGATTTCCTGAGGCTGCGTCTGCCCTCCTTGTGGAAAATATACTGTGCAACAAATGACATGTTGGGAAATACAACCACGTAGAGTATATACTGGGAAATGACTCAAACAGGATATACTGGCATTCACACCCAACATGCATGGGTTCATGGTATAACTGGCTCAATGTGTAGCGATATGACGTCTGATGATGCATGTTACCAAGGGGACAGTAACCAGGGTAGGGTCACACCACACACAAAAGCCGAGAGTGGCTACACTGACGAGTGTCTCCTTCAGAATAAGCAGACAGGGGATTAATGGAATGGATCAAGCATAGATATGCACCAGATCAGGGCCGAGCCAAGATAGACTGATCTGCTGCTGGGATTCAAAAGCTCTTCCAATGTTTTACACCCAAATGTCCTCCTCTCAAGGATTATCTTACGGTTAGTCAATACAGTGAGACAGTGCATGTCTTTGGCACTAGGATTGCTCTGCAATGCCACATACAGATCTTGGGTAGACCCTAATGTACAAAGCAATGTGATGACCAAACTCAACTGAACAAATTGAATTGTGTTGTCTGTATATTTTAACCCCTTGCTACAGTGGGTATCCATCATCCTGAACCTGTCTTAAGGCCACACAACAACCTCCTTTTCACCTCGACCTCTTTGCATGCCGTGGCATGGTGGTGTGTAGATGAAGGTCACTATTTCACCGTCTTGACCATCTCGTATGTATGTATGTTATCACTGTTTTAGCTCCTCGTTTCCCCCCCATCCCCATCTCTTTCCCACAGACTTCAGGCTAAGTTCAGGATGTCCTCGTTTGAATGACACCCTATTATTTCCACAGAGAGAGGGCTGGGAGTCCTTTGGACCTGAACTTCAACTTGACCCCCGATGCCTGTATCAGATATCAAAACACACAGCCATCTGGCCTCTGTCCTGCCCCTCCGAGCACCCAGGAGCACAAGGTTAATATCATACGGTTAGGGAGCGGAATAGAGACTGCAATTATCTTCAATTCCAGGACAGAAAATCCTATTATTTGATCCCCAGTTTGACAGATGGAGGGGCAGCCACATCCTCTCCCTTTCCAGAGGAAGCCAATCTGGTGACTGGAGCCGGGGGAAGGAGGAGGGTAACAGAATGGTGGGAGAGGGCAGAGGGGCCGCAAAGGTTGGGTATCCCTTTTTTTTATTTTTTTTATTTTTAGGGGTGGGGGGGTTGTAGGTGGGGAGTGGCAGCCTATGAAACCTGATCCTGGGCCTGGTGGCTAATTCTGCTCCCCGTAGCCAGCCTCTGCACTGCACAAAGGGATCCGCAGAGCCGTTTGAGGAGCAGGCTGCCGTGAGGGGAACCGACAGATGACGACGTCCTGGGAAAATGCTCTCGGGGCACTAATGGCTTAAAAATGGCATTGCTTAGATTTACATCAGCACTCTTGGTTATTGTGATCCAAGCGTCCTTTTTTTGTTTCTTCCAACATATGCTGTTCATTTTTAACTCAAATTTAATGCAATACATATTTCCTCAAATAAAGACCAAGGAACCCATCAGCATTCGTTTTTATTGGAATCCAAGTGTCCTTTATGTGTCTCTTATAACACAAAATGTTCATTTTTAACTCAAAATATGCCATAAGTATTTCTTCAAATTATGACTGAAAAACACTGAAGAAGACTCATTCTTTTCCCTTGTCTCCATTTTGTGTGAATATTTCGGGGGCAACTACAACTCTTCTCAAGCACACAGAGATTAGATATCAGTTTTTCCAGAGGCTCTATTAATGCATCTTTTTTTTTCTCTCTGAGACCGTTCAGACTACACTCACAAAACTGAATTTTTATGTCCTATCACACCCCCGAGAGCTGATTTACAGACCAGCAAAAGCTTATTTAATTACAGTCTATCACCCACATCAAATGTGTATCAGAGCTTAAAAAGAATGAGGGACACATCTAGTGCTTGTACCAAGGGGTAGCAATAGCATGTATGATGTTAATAAGGTCAAAGAGATATTGTAAGGCTCTTTAATAACCACAATCCATTAGATACAATTACCAAAGCTGTAAATGCAAGGCTTCAAAGGGAATGAAGGAAAATAACTGTTAAGTTACCACTGGACTGAGTACCATTGAGGAGGCCTTTTACAGCTTGAGCAAAACGAAGGTTTAAAAACAGTCTTCCAACGAAGAGAGACAGAGGCACTCAAACAGAAGAGAGGGGGGCTCAAGGGGAAGCTCTTCCTGCCTGTCCCCCAAGACCCTCTCTTGGCTGACCACAGTAATGTAGCAGCAGACCAGAAGCCCACCACAACACTGTTCTGCGGGCCACATGCGGGACATTGCCTTGGGCTTGCTGTTGGCCTCTGTGTTCAGTGAACGAGCACAACTCCCTACTGATCTGCTGCCCCGAGCAACAGCAGCCCCGCTGCTGGTCTCACGGACCAGCCCTGCAGGGGAGCGTGCCGGCCAGACCCTATCCTGGCTTTTAGGCAGCCAGAGCCAAAAAACAAACTTGCCCTGTTGCTGGGGACACACAGGACTGGAGTGGATGTTGCCCCAAGATGACAGAGCTGGACAAAATGACTTGAGAATAGCTGGTTAATCTCGCCAGAGAGGCCAGACAGTAAACGGCATCACTGCACCATTAAAGGCACTCCATCAAGACCGTAATGGGTACCCCGTTAATAAAAATGTTACGTGCTATCTTGTAAATCGGCTGATAAATCTCTCTCCGTGTTTGTTTTGTCTTAATGGTGCACCCACCATGAAGTCCATTAGACAGTGTGACCTAATTTAGGACTCGTCGCACATTGCGCATCTGAGCCGAGCGTTTAGCAGGCAGCGTGGTTTTGATACTGCGTAAAAAAGACAATGACGGAGAGGTAACGGGGCTTGACACAAGTTTGAACATCCTCTTTAGGACTCCCGCCCCGGCTCCCCCACTTCAGCGTTCATTAGAATACCAACGGACGCTTCAGTGCAGATCTGTGAGCGCGCGCACAAGATACATGTCCATGTCACATTAATTAAGACAGCCGCCTGTTCCACTGCCTCCGTGGTGTCGTCAACAGTTACGCCGGCCATGTTTGGCACTCCTCACTTGTCCGAGAAACGGAGAGGGTTATTGGGGATGGGGGGGGTCATATGCAAAGAGGAGACATGGCTGAGAAGAGTGTAGGGGGTGGAGTAAGATGGGCTGGGGTCCAGGGGGCTGGGGGAGAGATGTTCGCTACAGAGAGCTGGGAGTACCAGAGCTCGTCTCCCACTGATGAACATGTCTTTTTGATGACCACTAAGCCCACTCGCCGCTCCTGCCAAGGCTAAATCGAATTAAAGCCCTTCAATTTGGCCCGTGGACACAGTTTTGGCACTTTCGTCTTGGAGAAGCCTCCAGCCCGGAGGACATAAGAGGCATTAGAGAGGCTGCCTCCCTTAGCCATTCCTCAAGTTCCTCTCTCACACACACACACACACACACACACTTGTATGGCCAGTGATACAGGCAGTGTCTCCGAAGAAAAAGAAAAAATCCCTGCTTATTATTTTGCCATGCCTTTCTTTTTTTCACTCCACTGTTTCACCTTTCCCAAAAAAGGAAGAAAAAAAAAGAAATTAAACGTGTAGCTACATTTTATCATGTCTGATATCGCCTTTGAAAATTGCAGGTAGTGGAGTGTTTAACATTCTCTTGTCAAGCACACCCCTGCTGAGACCATAAATGCCTGTCCAGTTTTTCTCTCAGCGGCAGTGGCAGATTAGAAACAGCGGGAGGACGGTGTAGTGTGAATACAATACCGATAAGAACGTGTGTCCTAGCCTCTCTGCTACGCCTCGGCTCCACCAGTGGGAGAACCTGCTGTTTTCTAATATTTACACACAACTAGAATCGCAAATGTACCATAACTGCATTGAAAGAGCCCTCTTATTCTCCCTCCCTCCCCAAAAAAAAAGAAAGTCTGTGTATTCTTTTGTTTGTAAGGGTGTGTGTGTGTGTGTATGTGTGCATGCGAGTGTTGCACGTAGGTGAATGGTTGGGGATGGGCAAAAAGTATTGCAGAAATAAATAAGAATGGAATAAGAGTGAAATTCATTTTGTGCCGTCACCCACACCCACAAAAAAGCGAGGGAAAAACAAAAGGACAGAAAAATCTGTGTGGATGCTAGATCAAAAATGTTAACAATAAAAGGCATAGAAAAAAAAAGACAGTTCAGAGAAAAAGACCTTCATTTTAGACTGTCACTGACAGAACTAAACAATGTTTGATGAAGAATTGTAATTCACATATATTTCAGGCACTACAAAGCAAGCGTGAATCGTTCTGACGCTTCTAACTGTTCTGCAGAACCATACAAAGTTCTCTTAAACGAGAGTTTTGTTTGCCTATAGTTCCTTATTCACTTTGAACAACTACTCAAGCCCAATGAAGAGAGACACCTGGACAAAACAAACAATGTAAAACAAAGCCACCATGGGCAGGCAAGCAAGACTTTAAAAAAAAAAAAAAATGCTTCTAAGCGTGTGTCTGCACATGCACTCACACACTAGGAAAACAAAGACACCTGTTCACCTTTCCCTGAGGATGATATTAACTTCTCTGCACCGCTTAACTCATTATCTGACCACATTTGCTTCTCCACGCCTCAACCAGTCTTGTATTCTGCACAACAGAAACCAACCAGTTACCTCCAGTAAATAAAAATAAAACTCAGTACCACCATTGAATTTAATACAAGCAAATTTGACATCAGTATTATAAAAGGTTCACAGGGGTGGGAGACCCAACGCTCCAGACACCACTGGGAGACATTTAGAGTTCGGCATGGAGTCCACAGCCCAAAGCCCTGCAGCAGGAGTGAAACTCGGAGCGAGGGACTGGATATAAACGCCAGTCAATCAATGGCCACAACTGGGCACAACAAAATTGTGTATCTCCTCCACAGCTCAGGCTGTGGGGGGAACAGGTGGTAATGTTGTGTTTAAGTGTTGTTGTCCCTCCCCAGCTCCCCCCCTTCTCGGTGCTATCATTATGTGCTACTGCCCCCTGCTGAGGAGCCATGGCTGTGCGCCCCCAAGGTCAGAGACGAGGAAGGGGAGGAAAGCACACAGGGGTGCACTTTAGTGCACGCCACCCTGCCGATCAATTCCAGCGCCACCACCAGGGCTCCCGCGGCTTGGGCACCGAAAAACAAACATTAGGAGAAACATCTTCCTCTGAGTGCGCTCCTGTAACGGGAAGGTAGGGCATCTAACAAGAGCTAACAAGGCAATAAGCACAGCACCACTGAAGTGGCACTGGGCAATGCCAGGGTGAAGGGAGGGAGCGAGGGAGCAGGGGAACCAGAAGTAAGGCTAAAATTAAGATTTCCAGGGCAAGGGCTTTTTCCTTGAAGTTTTTTTTTTTCTACGACTTTGTTACAAATCTGTCAGACCGGGTACTTCTGCCCAATGTGGAGACCCAAAAATAGAGGGCAGTTTGCAAGTCACTTAGAATATATATAACACATTCAGTGGGCTGGCTTGACCTGGCTTGTGGAGTACAAGAAAGCCATGCTTTGGAAGTGGAGAAACTAGACAAATCTCTTTAATTTGCAATGGTTTGGCGAATCATGTCAGTTAATTTGCCGTCCTACACATCAGTTTTAATTACTTTTCCCCTTCGGACAAAGTCTGGCAGAGCGCGGAGAAATGTGGCACGACCCGTCAGACTCAGTTGAAGGCAGAGTCAGACGCAGAGGGCAGATAATAAACCCTGCTGAGTCCGATCCAAATCACCCCTCCAATGTCACATGAAAAATGCTCTGCTCTGCCATTTTTGCAAACAAGCAGACACCAACGTATATAAATTATTCTTGTTGACTGCTCAGAACACAATCAGTTTTGCGTTTTAATTGACATTAATACAAGAGATGGGTAACAGCCCCTGGGGCTAGTTTTGGTTCATGTATATGTATTCTCTACCTTGTCATTGCCCTCCTTTGATCTTTGAATGACATTTCAGATCAGGGATGATAACAGTGCCTCAATGGCAGGAGCGCTGCACTGCAAGACTGCCGGAGAGAAACATAAGGTGAGAAGATATGAATTCCTTCCGTGCCTAAATATACTTTTAAAATGATAATAAAATAAATAAATAACCTGACAAAAGTTACCGGGTGAAACGGCTACGTGTAACTTTTAATGAAGACTCCTAGATGTGCCGAGCAAGAGAACATCGCCTCGAACTTGGGACACCGATTCAAAACAGCAAGTGACATGGAAAAGCCCGACCCAAGCGTTCCACTTCCGTCGACTCCGTGATCAAATAGCGGAGAAGCAGAGAGGTGCAGCAGCAATCCAGTGCCCCGCGTCCCTGATGTGCTCTCACGCTCATTTCCACGGCGCCTTGTGACGCCTTTGCCCGCCTCGGCACAGGTATCAAAGCCCGGCTCACCGCGCCCAGAGACGCCGCAACAGCAGCCTGGCGACAGCTTTCATGGCAGCAAGAAGAAGAGAAGAGAAGAGAAGAGAAGAGAAGAAGAGGAGGTGGTAGCGGAGGAGTCGGGAGTACTCATGGAGAGCTCCTTTGGGGATTTCCTTATCGAGGGCAGAACAGTCCCCCCAGAGCTCATCCTCATCCTCTGATTATTCAAAGCATTACAAAGGGAATGAAAATAACTCCTTACTCTCAGCAGCGCTTTGTTTTTTTCCCCCCCAAAGTATTTATTATTTTACAATGACAGCGTTAGAAACAATACTCAGTTTTTAAGAAACTTAAAAAATATACAACATTGAACACATATAATCCGTCGACAAGAAGAGCAAGACACAGTGGGCGACTAGCATCAGGTAACAGTGTTAAGAAGTTAAGGGGCCTTCTTGGCTCTGCCTCTTGGCTTCTTGACAGCAGGCATTGGAGAGGTTTGTGATGCTGTGTCCACCAACCGCTTTTTGGGACTTGCGGTTTTCTTAACTCCATTGGTCTCTGTAGGAAAAGTGAAGGGGACTCTCAGACCAACACGTAAACCCTTAATCCCAGATGACACTGCCTTTCTAACAGGACAACACATCATTTATAAAAGATATGCAGAGATACAATTTCAGAGTTTAAAGTGTGGAAATTCTCATTAGAACTGTGTGTGGGGGGTCATTCTTGAAAGGCTAGACCTGTTCCCACACTAGGTATTTTACATAAAGCAGTAACTGACTCCCACTAGGCAGTGGCAAAGGACCAACACGGCTCTTCTGGAACATTTGCCCTGTACACACACAAGCTTTTCTCTTAACTGAGTAATGAATCGTGAACATGATCAGGACTTGCCTTTCTTTGGCGGGGCACGCCTCTTTTTCACTGGGCTGCCATCAGGCTCGTCACTAGCCGCTGCCTTCTTTCTCTTAGTAGTCTTTGAGATGAAGAAGAAGAAGAAAAGGAAGAAAACAAGTGATGGAACAGAGTGCATAGAGTACCCGGTCCCGGTTAAGTAATTTGCATAGAACAACCTCAGTGGGAATTCAAATTAAATATTGAAAATAACCTTGAGTCCCCATTGATAAGATAAATATTCAATCCACCTTTTTCATATGGGCATTAAGATCCACAAACTATGACTATGCACTGTAAAGGTATGAAAGAAAAACATTCAAAAATGTCAAGTACATGCATGCATTTGTGAAACCCATTGACAAAACACCTAGACTTTTAAGGTCATGAATAAAACTCCTCTGAGCCAGAGTGGCAAGTTCACATGCGACAATGTAACATTTTGATTCCACTTACCAGTAATGAATACTTTGAGCAAATTCATCTCTGCATGTTCATACCCATTAAAACCCTTTTTATTTCTGGCGAATCAAAAGAGGCCTGTAGAACGCACAGGGTTTTGAAATCACGCCGACTGAACGGAGGTTACGAAAAAGATGCACTTAACGACAGCAATCAAACTCTCCCTCTCCGACGCTCCGTCTGCACAAGAAAGGCTCGTCCCCTCTCGGACCTGAACTATCATCCTTACCGTTTTATTTTTTTCGTCTTCCGCTTCTTCTTTCCTTTCTTTTTCCTTCCCTTCCCCCCCTCCTCACATTTCCCATCCATTTTGCCAATTGCTGCCTCATGATTACCATCTAGACCCCGCTGAGCCGAACAGATTGGCTCGATAATTACATACAATAACGGCAGTGGGCAGGTAACCCTCGGCTGGCACGGGTGAGCTCCCCGGTGGCACCCTCCATATGCAAACGGCATTGTGGGAAGTGTCGAGACTGTCCCTATCCCTCTGCCGCTGTGGCTCGTTGATTGCCGGGCCGAAGCGGACTCCCGAGGTTACGGTGTCAGCAAATTTGTGATACATTAGGCAGCAGGAATAAACACAGGCACTCAAAACCTGTCTGCTGAGAGGATGGAGGGATGTTCTGTTCTGAGTGGAGGGGGGGGGGGGGGGGGGGGGGGGGGGCTGTACATTTGAAAGCTCTAAAGAAAAGATGCAGACCTTGTCAGTTTGGTTGACAAGGTTATGATGGTGGATGCCAGGGTTCTTGCCAATGCCTTTCTCTCTTGTGGAAAAGCAAGGATGGACAGATGGATTCTTGGCTGTCCTTGATAACAACATTTCACTATACGAATACTATAAAGAGCATATCCTTTTATACATAAATAGCCTTCAGAATAAAAAAAAAAACATAAGAAAATTCACAAAGTAATCAAGCCTTGTCAATATTTTTGGGCATTTACTGTGAAAGGTAGAACAGGTAGAACCAACATCTCCACAGTTTCAAAGCTAAAAATCAAACAAAAAAAGAAGTACTGTTTTTTTGTACAGGTGCATATGTTTTGGTGGTGGTGTGTGTGTGTGTGTTTGTGTGTGTGTGTGTGTGTGTGTGTTGGGGCTGGGGGGTGGTAAATAAGTGATGGTCAAAGCGCATCTGTTAAAAGCATCATGCTTTAATCGTATTTGAAAATCAATGCACTTGGCAACGTTTCCCACTAACCCAGGTAATTAGCCATGGATCGTGAGCTGGCATTTTTTAATCTGAATCGCTTTCAACAGGTAAACAAATTATCTTAGGTTGAAATGGGCTCCTTTTGAAAAGAGACACTTGAAAAGGGGATTGCTTGGCTGTTTGGAACGTGACAAGTTTTAAACTGCGATGAAGAAACTGCCACTGCGAAAACAACTACTTTGAACGTGAGTGACAGGAGAGCACTTAAACGAGTTCTGACCTTAGCTTTTGGAGAGCTGACACCATTGGTAGTCATGGAGAAGTCAAGCTTGTTGTCCGCAGATTCACCGAGTGATGTCAGAGCGGCCTGTAGAATGGTCCGTAGCTTCTGGTATGGTGGCTTATCACTGTAGCCCAGCGTCTTGACCTCCTCCATGAACTTCACCATTTCCTCTAGTATTTTAAGTAGAAAAATCAGAAAACTGAGATTGTGCTACAGGCACATTCATTTATAATTTCTTTACGTATGGTAGGAACAGGAATTATGTATTTGGAAAGCAAAGCTTCTGCTGAGAGTTTATAGAACCAATGTGAAAATTTCAATTTCTATTTCACACTTGTGTACACACACACACACACACACACACACACACACACACACACACACACACACACACACACACACACACACACGAAAGACACATCCAAAGGACGATTAAAAACACTGAGAGGAAGTCCCAGTAAGAACACTAAGCGAAGACTGGGCTGACACCTCGACCTTCAGGCTATATTTAAAGGAACAACTCAAAACACACACACACAAACACACCAACACACTGTCCCCCCATCAACCTTCACTCCTCATCTAGCGTTGTTCTCAAACTTTTGTTTACCGTCGCAGTGCTAAAATAGTCACACTAAACAGAATTAGCTATGAAGCCTGTGAAAAACAGTGCCACCTCTCATCCCTGTCCTTGTTGTGATGCAGCGTGTGTGTGTGTGTGTGTGTGTGTGTGTGTGTGTGCGACAACAGCCCGGGGAGAAATCTCTCCTTCTGTTGCGTTGTTGTCACAGAGCTTAAGAGGTGTCACCACATCAGCTGGCGAGTAAAGGACTCCTCTGACGTCTTTGATATTAAAAGACAGGGGGAGAGCGCGGTGCACGGCGAGGCTCGACACGGGCGAGGAAGAGGAGATGCGGGCGACATGCCACACTAGGGAAGAAACGGCAGCTCGGTGGTCTGGGACACACGCGTGCGCTGAACTCACTGGCAACCTTTCCGGTGACAGGGAGGATCTTCAGGAAGTTCAAAAGATGGAATCTGATTTATTTTCCTGTCTTTTATCCCCTTCCTTCACTTCCTAGCCTACCAGAGAGTACAAACAGCCACAATGAGCAAGTAGCTACATCTGGGTCTTGGGTTTCAAGAAGTAAACAACTTCAGACTTTCTAACCAAAACTACACACTTACAGGTCAGTGTTCACGTTAGCCGGCTATGGCCGGACATTGGCCGATTGAACGCATGAATGGCCGGTATAATAAGATGTAAACGGCCCAAATGTCCGATAGAAAATATGTATGTAGGCTATGATTAATCAGTAACATATGAAAACAACAAAACAACTGTAACATAAAACCTGAATATAATCAGCCTGCTATGTCATTAAAAAAAAGTTCTAAAGCAGATTTGGATTGCATTCGGAACATGCGCTGGTCGAGGTTCCGCAACACACGCAGGCTGGTTTCCCCGCTAAAAACTGTTCACTAAAATAAACAATAACAAAATTTCAAAATGGCTAAGCAGACGTCTCTCGGTCAGTTCTTCAAAAAGACAACTGATAGCCTTGATAGGCCTAATGATTCGTCAAGAAATGATTCGACTCCAAGTACACCACCCGAGGCCCCGACGGATTTAGGAAATGCGCCTGCCAAAAAACTTAAAGGAGTTTTAAAGCTGAATGGGTCGAGCAATTCCGTTGACTAAGGTCGGAAAAGGTGGATGTTCGAGACACAATGTTCTGTAGCATTTGTGAGAGAGCAGGCAAGTTAAACGGCTTTACGAAAGGCTCCATCAATTTAAAAAGATCTGCCTTAGTTGACCATAGCGAGTCGTCTGACCACAGAGCCGCTATGTCCCTAACACCGCAGCAAAGTGCAATGAGAGCAGCGGAGCCTTTCCATGCCATGAAGTTGCGGCGAAAGTAGAGGCGGAGCGGTTAGCCTCATTCTAAAATATTTGATGCAAGACGCAATTTAACGTCTAGCCTACTTTCTTTGTTCAATAGGCTATTTTTAGCTCCAACATTATAGGCCTAGTTTTAAAACGTGATGGCTTTCAATATTTTTTTAGACGGCTACTTCTATTGCATTTATTGAAGAAACTTATGCTAATTTGTGTCGTTTCTCATTTGGAGTTTTGGTGGTTATTTAATTAGGCTATTAGTGAATAACGTCCGGTAGACATTCCAAATGGCCGATATTCTGGAATAGCGTCGGACATTTGTCCGGCCAAGAAAGAGTCTAGCGTGAACCCTGTTACAGGTCCATCTATGCTCCTGTAAACCACAACTTTCTTCCAATACTCATCGGTACCTCCCAATGAAAGTAAAAATCTATCTTTATTTCTTTGTCCCCAGCTGGTAACAAATTAAGGGTCATTCCACCAACCCATTGAGTTCCTAAATTTCTCCTTGAAAATCCAAACGCACAGTGGCCATGTGCGAGAGAGAAAATAAAGGCCCCGCTCCCCTTAACAGAACTTCAGCAGCGCCGGGCATGTGAACCAGCTCTCATTATGACTGACATCAACAGGGCCGAGCACGTAACGAGTCGAAACAGAAGATCTCGCTCTTGTTTGTGCGTCGGCACCGCAAAGTACTTCAATCCAATTACGGCTCGCTGCATTAACAAAGGCGGCCGTGGTACTCGGAGCAAGCACAGGTGCTCTCAAGGACTTCAGGGTTCCGCTGGAGGGAGAGGGAAGAGGAGGGCGACATATTTGCTGCGCTGTCCAACAACAACATGCTAGCTTCATTAAGGCTGAAATTGCATTTTAATTGGCCAGAACGGACAGCTTTTCATTAAGACTCCACCGGAGTGCCTGTGATGTAAATGTGGGTGTTAGAATACGTACAGAACATTTAGAGGGTGAGAGTACAACTGTGCACACAAAGCAGTGTGTTGGCAGTCAGTCATAAACGCATGGCAAAACTATCTAGGCAATTCAAGTGAAATCATTTCTGCCATGTTTGTTAATATGCCCGTAAAAACTTTCTTCAATGCCATCACTAGGAGTTCACGAGTTTGGCTGAAAAAGCAAACAGCAAAGCTAAAGCCAGGTAAGTGAACTCAGAAAGATTTAGCAGCTTCACCATTCACTGAGATGCAATATATAATCACCAGTTAGTGTGTTTACAGTGTATCAGGTGCAGCTCGGTTTGATCCCATAGTTTCGGAGGTTAAACAATATCTTGTCTTACCTGGCTTAGGCTCTGTCGGGAAGCACTTCTTCATGAACTCCCCAATATTGTCTCTGCACCTGAAATAAATGACATATTATATCCTTCCTGAATTCAATCTGCACAGCAAAAGCCCTAAAGATGCATTTATCCATCTTTAAAATGTTCAACCTTTTGATTGAACGTCACTGAAGTTGGTGACTTTCTGTCACAAACAAACTTGACAAAGAGATGCTGGCAAATTGTTTAATTGGATACACTGTACACATCCAAGCTCTTATCATCTCATCTCTTATCACTTCTAAACTGATAAGCAAGGGAGCACTTTTCATCAATGTGGCCTCGCTGTTGGGGCAGACAAAGTCATAAATTAATTGTTCCACAAACAAACACCATATCATGAAGACAGCTAGAGAAGGAATAAAAACTCTGGGATGATTAAAAGTGTTGGGAGGCCGTGAGGAGAACGACACTCCGGTGTAAAAGAGGAGTTGGGAGGCAAAGTGCTAGGGAGGACAAATACTCTTGTGTGACAGAAGACTTGGGGGGCTCTGTAGTTGACGGGTAAGAAAGTCCTGTGTGACAGAGGAATTGAGATGGGACATACTTGAGTTTCGAGTCTCTGACGTAGTCGGCGTCCTGCAGCTTATCCTCCCAAGGCAGTCGTCCGCACAGCCACTGCACCATGCAGTAGCCCAATATCTCCAGGTCCCCTCTTCTGGCGGGAGCTATTGAAACACACACACACACACACCGTTATGATTTAGAGTTACCACTTGGCTTCCAACATCAAACACCATATAAGTCTCTCAGGTTAACATCATACAGTAATATAGACAAATTATACCTTATTCGGACATAGGGCCGGGGCGAAACATTAGCATTATCCGTTTTTTTTTTATTGGATTATTGATAATCTTTAAGGGCCTATTTTAATGATGCAGCCTAAAACATCTTTTGCAATTTTTTTTTTATAAATGGCTCCTCACAATCTTCTAGCAACACTCAAAAGCAAAACTAACAAAAAAAAGGTCTATTTGTTTGTTCAGACCTGGCTCGGTAAATGGCTTGGAGCCATAAACAAGTCCAGCCAATCTGCACACTGCCTCAGGAACACAGAAGGAAGGGGTGCGATTTGATTGGCTGTTGAACTCAAATATCAACAAAACCACAGACTTCAACTTTAAGACTAAACATATTTGCAAATAAAGAGCGAAAGGAAAAGGCAGAATTGAGCCACTTTACTATGCAAAAAGACACGTGTAGATGTTTTATCACATGGCCTTACAGAAGAGCCCACTGCAGAATGGGGGCTGTTTCTTGAGATTTAGCGGAGGCAGGACATGACTGACAACAAGTTGCATGCTCCAGTAGGTGGAAGAGATTATTATCAGAGAGAAGACATTGGATTTTAAGCATTCTGCATCACACTTCAAAAACAGATGTTACCACATTACTGGCATACGCACACACACACGCACACAAACACACACACACAAGCACAGAAAGAACACATGACACACAGATGCGGTGTGTTTCAGTGATTAATTTCTGAATGTCCCACCCAGGACCATATCTTAGACTTGGGTGGTAACAGTAAGAGCTGTAAATTAGTTTGACATCTCTGAATCAATCCACCACCTTCAGATGGCGACACTGTCAGTAGAGGAGCTAGTTTTATTTTTTATTTTTAAACAACCATCAGCTGCTTTTGTCATTCTCTGGGCAGGTTTTAGAGGGGAAGGTAGACATGTATATAATGGTTTTCTTCACTATTCAATTAAGCAAGCTTTGTGTGAAAAGCACCTAACTTGTGTCTGACCATGCAAGAAGCCTGAATCTGAATACACTTCATGTTAAAGTCGACAGACCGCTAACTGGTACACTGTTATCAACATGCATACATATGTGAAATCTTACCACCTTACCATCAAAGTAAGGACCAGTGTGTCCACATATTACTTTCCCAGAAGAAAACCTATGGAATATTTTTAGGGTTTTTTGTCAAACAAGTTGGAAATCCACCTTAAGCATGATCCTGACAATCTGTTATGATGTTGATGATGACAGTCAACAAACTGAACCTTCAAACACAACAAACCAAGCCTAGTTTGTGATATCAGTTTCACTAGTGATCAGTTATTAGTATAGTGAAACTAGACTACATCCTCTACACTCTTGGGTGCAACTCTGATATGCAAAATTCCAACGAAAACAAACTTTAAATTATAATACACTCTCCAAAAACGAAAAAAAGTGTGCTGTTAGTCAACTTACACACTCCTTTGTGGGCGTCGATACTGGTGAACTCGATGGTTCCGTCATGGCATCGCTTTGGATCTTCTTTATAGTCCTTTGGCTTACCCTCAGGTGCGTACCGGTATGCCAGCCCATAGTCCACTAAAAACACCTGAAACATCCCCAACAGACGTCATAAACAGAGAATGTCCCACATGATGCCACCTAAGGACAACGCAGGAGGCATTGTAACAGAACATTCTTTGCCAATAAGGACCCACACATTTTCATTTTCAAAACAATTCCATGACTTTTAAAGAATTTTCCATGACACCTTCACAACCTAAAAGTACAGAAAAGTGCCTACTTTACAACACAGATTAATTATTGAATGAAAATTAAACAACAACCATTTCAAATACTTTTCTATAAGGCTAACTAGACTTCATGTGCAAACCATCTCACAGCATAAATTCACACAACAAAACATTACTATAACATAATTAATTGAATGAAATTCCATGACTTTTCCAGGATTTCCGTGACCGTGGGAACACGTGTGTGTTAATGCATTGGCATACACAATGAACATCAGACTTTTTTGGAGTGTCTGTAGGTGAGTAAATCAGTAATGAGTAAACCAGTTATTTTACCGTAATGAAAATAGTGTCAAAGAGCAACCAGTAAACCTGCAAATCCCATGAGACCACTCGCGGAATTGTGATTTAAAAATAGCAGTTTAATAATACACCACTGATACATTATTAATCTCCCAAATTAAATATTTGCCCCTGCCCCCACCCTCAGCTCGTTTGCCTGAGACAGCTATTTGCACCCATCTAATCTTCCCCCAGCTCAGGAGTAGGGAATAAAAGGATTAACATTTCACTTAATAATAATTAAAAAAAAAAGAAAATTAAAGAAAATAATAACAACACATCGAATGTTGGTCAGTGTTAATAAAAAAACCCATTTCTGTGTGTTTGTGTGTGGGGGGGTGTTGTATGATGTGTGTGTGTGTGTGTGTGTGTGTGTGTGTGTGTGTGTGTGTTTATCCAAAACACGCAAATGTGGTGTAAATAAGGTCAGTGTTTCCTGCAGTACTGTGTAATAAGCAGACACACACCTGATTGGGGTTTGTGTGGCTCAATAGCAGGTTGGAGGCCTTGATGTCCGCGTGCACATACTCGTGCTCATGAATGTACTCCAGAACATCCAACTGCACAGTGAACAGAGCAGTGACAGTTAGGCTTTTGTTATATCTCATAATGACACTTTAGAATACCAAACACACTGTGATCAGGTAACATCTCATAAATCTAGCGCTATCTAGTAACAAAAAAACTTATGTGTTAGGTATTGATATACATTTTTCAGTGTTCTGGGTGGGTGGGGGTTCTGGTGAGGGCGGTGTTGAGGGAAAGTTGCCTCTTCCTATGTCTGTGCACACCAAAGGCACACATCTCTAAACACTTGAATAATTTATCACAGACATGCTCTTAAATGCCGTGTGGACTTTCTGGGGTTACCATTAAAAAAAAAACATTTTTTAAAAAGCATTTGCCGCATAAGTTAAACACGATACAGAAGCAATGACTCGCACAGACTCACAAGATGCAGGCCCAGCTGCAGAACCACCTTGCGTGGAAACTTCTTGCCGTTCTCTTCGAATATCTTCTGCAGGTCCGTTCCAAATCTGTCCATGACCATGAATCTGTAACTGAAGTCAGAGGTCACTCCTGTCAGATCAATATGGTACTATGGTGGGCAGTGCAGGGGTGAAAAATATGACAAAGATGTGAACCCCCTAGGGGGGATACAGGTGTGATGGGTTACTGCCCCTGCTTTATGGGCCAGTCGTTGGGCTCTTTGTTTTAACAAAGACTCTGCAAAAAGGTAATGTGTTATGCTTACTCGCAGATGAGTAACACGCTTTTTTTTGGATGACCTATTTTGAGGTACACTTGGCAAGTTTGCACCCCTGCAAATTAATTCTTAAAGCAAGTTACCCTTTTCCTCCTCTGTTATGAAGCCCAGATCCCCAGTATCTTGGAACTCCTAGGTGCTTCTGCTTGTGTGACTTCATCCAGGACTGAACTTCAAAACAAAGCAAAATGGCGGCACCGTAAATATATAGCGAGGCATCAACAAGACACAATCTACACACAAAAAAGGGAGAAGAGTAAAGTTCATGTAAAAAGTTCATCGTACTGCAGCTATATGCAAAGGGATAACTAATATGTCAGCATATAAAGACAGTGAATTATTCCCAACATACATCTATAAACTTATTAGTGCTCAAAGTAATAAGAATATGATCCCTTGGGGAGAAGGACGTGACAGCCGGAAGATAATCTGCAAGTGGGACAAATATTTACCAACACCGTGATATTCCGATGAATAAACCATGAGCATGGATAAGTAATATAACAGTTAATTGTCATGGGATGTTGACATTTGGATTGTTATTAAACAAAACGCAGAGCTATGGCCTTGGGGCAACCGCAAAAGCCATAAAAGGCATCTCCACTTCCACACGACCCAACGTGCTCACTTCATTTAATTAAGGAAGTTTCCGTCTCTGCTTCGTTGAGATGCACAGAGCAATGTAAACAGGGACGTGGGGGAGTTATGTGGGGAGGTATAGTGAGCTTACTTAGATCAGGCCTGGCTGCCCTCTGGTAAAACTTCAGCTCACAGAATAGAGGACCATTTTCACTTGGCTCCTGCAAAGGAATTATATTGTTGTTGGGACAATAGATTTACACACATTGAACAGCAAGCAACACGGAAGTGTCACTTCTGATGCACTATGGAATCAATCATTACATGAGTGCGTTCTGTGTTTAAGAACTAATGTACACTACTGGTAAACAAAACTTGTTTTAAGAAATTATTAAAATGCTAATATAACAATAGCTTCATTTTGGATGCTTAAGAATGACTGTTTACCAAACAAATCAGTGCAACACCAAACAAATCAAGTCATTATTTTCTTCATTGCTCAAGCAAAAGTATATGGTATGTAGCTATGGCACAGTATACAGCAGAAGTGTGCACACCCCTGTGCAGTATCAAATCTCAAATGATTCAAAATTGTATCACCTCTAAATATTTGTATTATTTGTAAGTTGACAGATAGAGTACTTCTTCAATGGAAATTGGAGTTTCTGTTACGGCTCCGACAGTGTAAAGCACCATGCATAACGTCAACCTGTATTGACGGTGTCCAAGAAAAAAAAAACGTACTTGGTCTTCGTCCCAAACTGCAAAGATTAAACTTTGCTAAAGAACATGAAAGAAGCCTAATAAATATCGGAACCTCATTATTTGGTCAGATAAGACCAAGATAAATTTGTTTGGCTCAGATGGGGTCCAGCATGTTTGGTGTGAACCTGGCCAGGACTACCACGGTGAATGCATAGTCCTGACAGTGCAGCACGGAGGTGGGAGTGTGATATGGCTGCATTAGTGCAAAAGGTGTTGGGGAGATGACATTTACAGATGGCACCATGAAACTGGCTGACAAGATGACTCCCAGCATCCAGAAGCTTGGCAGAAGAGGAAGATTCCGATAACGATCCAAAGCACACTGGCAAAATCACGCAAGAGTTTTAAGGGGAAAGTGGTGAATACTATGACCTGGCCAAGTATGCCAGCTGACTTGAATCCAACAGACCACCTTTGGAGTATTTTAAAGATTAGTATTAATTAATAATTTAATTTCAGTAATGAAAGATGTACTGACTTGTGTTATATCGAGTTCCTGCTGTGGGGCCTGTTTAATATAGTTCATTTTAATTTACTAAATTGTTTTTAATTTTACATAAGAGCAAATACCCTACTGTTCAACTTGGAAGTCATGCAACTACTGTAAAGTGATATTATCCGTTGAATCTCTTGACACTTAATTGAATGATATTGCACAGGGGTGTACTCACTTCTGTTTTACACTGTATGAATGAATACAAAAATAAATATACTACCTTTCAGGATATATATAAAAAGTCATTACCACTTTGATGACGTAGGGTGCCTCTGGTCCCACAGATTGTGCAGTCTCTTCATTTGCTTTATTTGGAAGAGGATGAAAAAGAACAATCGATTGATAACACCTTCACATTTGCTGTATATTCTTTTTTAACAGTTTGTGTTTGTTTTTTTTAATTATTATATCAAAAACACTTACCGAGGTAAAGTAAACCAAACCCCCCTTGGCCAATAGGGGTGCCGAGTTTCCAGCATTTCTTGTGACTGTCAGTCAAGATCTCCCCAGGTGGGAATTCCTCCGCCAGTTTCCTTTTGGCAGGACCTCTAGCTCCTGCCTTGGCTTTAGCCTTAGGAGGCATCTGGGGTGGACAGAACAAAGAGAAGTGAGAGGACATCATGCCATAATGGCATTACGTACCATATAGGCTAAGCATCACAGCATAGCTTAGAAAATATCGATGGAAAACGTGTGTTAAGTTAGTCATGATTCTGCATCATTTTGTAAAACGCATTGGAAAGTTAATTATTGATTTAAGTTACCCGTTTCCATACACCCTCGAAAACAACATTAGAGTGAAACGAAAGTGAAGTTAACCTCTTAGCCAAAATGATGGGCTCCTGAACATGCTACTTAGCTCATTTTGGTTGACTAAACTTGTGACGTAGCTGTTATGAAAAAAAATATTAGATACGGTACTGTATCTGATTCCGGGAATCATAGCCTGTCCCGCTAACATTGCATGACTCGGTCTAAAAGCAGGCTTTCTGATGAAGGATGTGTAATGCGAACATCTTTCTCCATCACTGATGACAGCTTAATTCTGGTCAGCAAACGAAAACTTCGCTAACTACCCGGCTAGGTATCAAGCATTCGTCAGAAAACATCGATGTCATTCATCACAAATGATCGCTGCCTTAATGACGACAGCCAACTGGAACAACTTAAAAAAAACATTCGTATTTGTAATGCTACCGATCAGCTTAGGCTAACGTTAAATTAGCCAACATGCGTTGGGATGAACTATTATATTAGCTAACTGAAGTTCATTCTATTTATCCAGTTACTTAGCTAATACAGCTGCTGCAACCTGCCACAGTATAGATCAATGTGGTCGTTAAGATTAATACCTGAACTACTAACCTTTAAGCTATGTTTTATAGATAATGTTGATATTACGTTGGCTCAAATAGTCTCCAACTCTAAAGTTCCCGCACTACTCAGGACCAGGAAGTAAGCGTACTCGACGAAAGTTCCACACCATCATCTGATTGGTCAGAAAAGGTGCTGCGTACATCCTAGTTAGAGCGAGCAGGCTTTTGGTTGTTGTAGTTCTTTGCTTGTCCATTGACTCGTTTGCTTCTAGCTTAAGATGTTTGTTTGGTCTCGGGTAGTAGGCTATAACCCAGTCTTTAGGGGGTATTTTAAAGACTTCTGATGGGTAAGGAAAATAAAATTGATAACGTCAGAGTAGCCTACTTGACCAGTCCTCTGTTTGAGGTTATGCTACCGTTTACCCTTAATGTTTCAACAACATAATCTTAAACTGGAGGTGACCAGAGGTAGGCTATCAGGACCAGTTCAGCCAGCTGAGTGGCTGTTAAATATACCCTATTTAATATCACCTATTTCATTTTCATCAATATATATTTGTCAGACTTTTTCATGTCTTCTGTCAGTGCATATACTGACTTTTTGCCTTTGTCAGAAATATTGAATTTCACCTTGCAAAGGCACGCAAGTGGCTTATAAATAATTTATTTCGCCAGCCTATCTTATGACTGCTGAAAGCTCATGTATCACACCAGAACCACAGCATTTCATGAAAAGTGTCCTTTGCAGTGTAACCATATTAATCATAGCTATGTGACGAGTGTTGAACAGGTTGAACTTTAGTCTGTTCTGTTCCTTGTTTCACATTATTTGTTTCATACTGTTTTGTAATTTAGCCAGAATCATCAAATACCTCACAGCCTTCAAAGTTCAGGCTAGATTAGATTTCAACCATACCGGGCATGGGGAATCTACAGACAACTTGTGGAGCTATTGCCTGTTCTCTCTCAAGACAGTACTATTGATTTAGTTTTTTTTCTCTGTGTGTGAGTCACTGTGAAGTATGACAAAACTCCAAGCTGACAAACATACAGAGCATTTCTCAGAATCAACAGGCAAGGGCAGAGGTGACAAGCGTGTGTCTTTCCCTCCAGATGAGGAAATTGTGTCAGGATTTGCGGAGTACAAAGACACACAAAATGCTGGTGAGCTGTGTTTTGCTGTGTTATCATGAGTTGTGATCAGTGATATTTTTCTTAAAATGACATAGCGTTGCATGCTCAGTATTTGGTCACTTTAAACACATTGCAAGTTTTACAAGTGGCTTAATATTTGTGTAAGTCATGCTGTCATGCATGTCAGGTCATGCCATTAAACTCATGGGCGAAATTATTTTACAGATTGTATTGTTTGTGTTTTTGCTACGTGTCTAGCATTTCCACATGACATCTTGGTGATAATATAATGCTACTAACTATGTAGCCAACAATGATGAAATGAATGAAAATAAATGTTTCTTGTTCTTTTGTATGTGTTACTGAGTTAAGGATGGATAGATAGCAGCCAATACAAAGTATAACAACAGTACTTGAGGGCATCACTAAATCTCAAGCCTGGTTATCAAGTAGAGTTTTGGTATTTCTGGTAACATAATATAAATGTTCTTCATAATATGACAATGTTGGTTATTGGAAAATGCATTTTTTATTTGTAAATAGTTCTAGTTAGTTATACAATTTACAACTAGATAGTTTTACAATTTCTTTAAATGACTGGTTTAACCATCTTTTATTTTAGATGGCTGTTATACTGTGGCAGACATCAGCTCTGCCTATGAACAGAGCTGTGTGAAGCATCAAGTTCAACCCAACCTGAAAGTTCTGGAGCAGATAAAGGTAACACATGACGGATGCAGAGACATCTTAGGAAGCAATTAAGAATGGTGCCAATCTCTGACACTGCAGCGAGTGACTAGCAGTACTGATTAGTTGACTAAAAAGCGTCAATGAAAACATTTATCAGTACAAAAAAAAAATCACTTCCTGAGAGAACCCTGCATATGCACAAGGCTAGCGCTCAGACACACACAGTCATTCACATACAGACACACACACACACACACACACACACACACACACACACACACACACACACACACACACACACACACACACACGCACACGCAGGAATATTGACTCAAACATAAACCGACCATGCACACATACGCATCCACACACACAGACGTGTACACCCACACCCACACACACACACAGGCACACACACACACACACACACACACACACACACACACACACACACACACACACACACACACACACACACACACACACACACACACACACACACACACACACAGCAGGCATGCATAATTCAATCCATGCACTTACTTGTTTCACTTGGGCCAGATATATTAAGAGCATCGGTGTCTTCTCTGCATAAATTTATGATTAGATCAAGGAGAATTATTTGTAGGAAATTAGAGGCTTTGGAGTGCTTACATTAAGTACAGTATTATCTTGGAGGTGCTAATGAAGCCAATTGCTTTTGAAAGTAGTGTAGGTGGTCCCTTTAAAAGAGTAAAATATGTATGGCTAACTCAACGCTGAAAGGAGAGATATTTAGTCAAGAGCAGCAACTGAATGCCTAATAAGAGTATGCAAAATGGGGCTTGCTGCTTAAAGAGCATATTTATTAAATTAGGTATTTTCAGGCCGGGATGTCCCTTGAGGATGGCTGTTGAAAAACTATTTAAAGCTTTTATTGCACCCGTGGGCTTTCACTTTTCTTTGAAATGTTGAAAGTGGATAAAACAGTATTGCTTTTGGTTACATCTCTGTAAGAGAGGTAAACAATAATAAGGCTGAGCCCAAGACTCCAGGCTTTGAGTTTTTACAGATGAGCCTGATGCTTCAAGTTATTTCCTCAGTGAAGTTTACCCTTCACAAATGAGTTTCTGACACTTATTCTGTGATCTTGTACAAGAGAGCAACAAGAGAGCAACAAATGAGAAACGTACCTTAATGCAACTAGTGCCATTGAAATAGCAGACCTTATTAAAAACTTTGGTGAAGGTAGTGAAGAGTTTAATCTTTCACGCAGATGATCTCTGTACACATGTCCAGCCTTACATGCATACATGTGTGCACACACAGCCAAATAATGTGTCTTTTACACATTTCCTAGTGTTACTTAACTAGGGATTTTTAAAACTTATTTTCATAAACCTCTTGTGAAGTCCATATCATAAAGGAGTATCGTAATAAAGTAAAGAGAAATGACAAGACATATTATAGGAGAAATGTGAAGATATTTGTTGCAAGGGCATACAGCAAGCACTGCATGTGCAAAGATCACATAACTGTATTTAAGTTTTTCTGAGTGCTTTATGAGATGAGTAAGTTTAGTGTAGATTGTGATCACATACTTACTGTAGCTTGAATGTGTGTTTGCTGTATGTTTATCTCATACAAACACCACAGTCAGTAGTACCTTCTGGGCCCACAGTGATGATGTGTGCTGCTTGCGCCTCTTGGAACTGTGCTGCCATTTGTATCGCGACTGATGTGAGGAGCAGAGAGGCTCATGAAAGACTCTGGCTTTGCCTAGGGAAAGCCATTGGTCTTGTGAGGAGTTTGGTTCAAACCAAACACTTCTCCCATTGGGCTTGGTGCAGTTTCCTCCTCCTCCTCCTTTTTCTCCTCCTGGGCTCTCCTCTTCTCTGGATGTGAAAGCAGCACCGCACTTCACTCCTTTGCAGTGAGCCCTCGACCCTCTTATATGCAATAACTCTTTCCTCTGCCTCTGACATAGAGAAGAGGGTTTTTTTCCCGTCTGCTCGCATTTAAACACCATCAAGTATAAAGAACTTTGGGACTTAAAATTGAATGAGTATCTTCATCCTCTGGACGATAGTGAGCCAAGATTAAAGGTCCTATCTCTCGTCTCTCTCTCTCTCTCTCTCTCTCTCTCTCTCTCTTTCTGTCTCTATCTCTCTATCCATATCACTCTGTCTGTCTTTCACACTGTCCTCTCTCTTGTTTGCTGAATGGTGTATGCATCTCATTCTCCAAAGCAAGAAATGGGTACATACGTATGTATACATCATATTTGACATTTTCAGTTCAGGGATTCAGAGTAAGGTTTGCTAATTATTTTGCCAACTGCCCTGCTATTCACTTGCAGAATCTGTGCTGGTGAACAAAGACAGACAGCAGAAATATTTTGAAAGTGAATACAATTTTTGTGTACGTTTTCATCCCTTTAATGATAAATTAAGTTACTAATTTTGTCTATGCTCTTTCTAGACACTGCAGGTTTAATTGCTAATTGTTAACTGGGAATGAATATATTTGCATATTAATTAGCTCCCAATTTACATTTTTAATTTGCTGCCTTCAAAGGGTGTGAGATAAAAGGTCGTGTTATTTTAAATAATTTATCCTTTATTGCAGAAAAGATGCTGAAAGGAAAGTGTGCGGGCAATTTTAACCCCTGAGAGCTTTTACTGTATAAAATGTTCCTTTTTTTCAACTAATTAAAAGGGTGGGAGGAAAGGGGGGGGGGGGGGGGGGGGGGGGGGGCTCTGAAAACGTCCTTTCTACAAAGCCACCCAGAATAACAAGCGCTGGAGTGCATCTCCAGGACTGTGAAAGTGAAGAATGGCAAATGCACTAGAGATGGCCTCAGCGGAAGTCAAGTTTATAAACTACGTCCCATTTTGCCCAGGAAAGAAAACGCTCTCTTTTTATCATTTAATTTTCTTCTCTCCCTCCTGACATGTTAATACGTTTGGCACTTAGTCATTTCATTTTTCTTGGAAAAACAAAAAAAAAAACTCATGGCACAGTGCGTCAGTTAAATCTGGGGGCTCAGAAGTTTATTCATTTATGAACTTGTAGAACTTTTTGAAAAGCAGATGAAGAGCACAGTCCTGGTCATATTTGTTGTTGGGTTTCTGATACTAATGCAGTATGCCAATGCTCGATAAACAAATTAAATGTTGAATGTCCGTGTTATGTTTTAAGCCAACATAACTCGCAAGCATCTTTTTTTAATCTATTCAAACATTCCCACATTAGCTTACATTTTCTGATTATCACAATCAGTCACTACGACTAACAACACAAACTGTAACACACACAATGTAAATGCTACATTTTTTTCATATTTGCAATATGAAGCAATATCATTAGCTACATTCAGCTAAATGTCTGTATTGCCTGTAATCCATAGCATAACACAAATAGTTTGGCATGTGTTATTCATTAAGTACAATTGGCAGATTATTCATTCTGTGTACATTTATACATTTGTTGTTCAGAACACTGATTCCCTCTGTAGTATCCCTGGCTGTTTGTGCTACCATACTGTAAAGTGGAGACCAGTAGAGCAGGTCCTTTTGTTTCCCTTGTGCTTTGAACAATGAATCATATTTAATGATGAAAGACAACATGCTTCGGATATGAGAAAGAGGAGAATGAGGCATCTGCGCACAATAGAATTCCCCCAAATGGAGCCTTCACTAGATACTGGACTTGCGCAACCGATCGCATTTTGCTTCCGGAGACAAGATACACCTTTGTATTTCTCTTTTTGTTATAATGAAGGGCTCTCATTGCCTGTTATGACTGTTAGGTAAATAAAAAAAACAAAAGAACACAAAATCTCATCCACTGTCTTTGCAGTGATGCCTCAACTCTGACGCAGATGCTGATTCTTAAGCAGCATGTCCAGCTATGTAACATTAAAATAAACCGTTTATTTGGTAAGGGTTGATGCTTTCAACAATAAACTGGGGGCAACGTATGAAACGACCGAATGACTTCACAGTAAAATTAGAAACATGCACTTGCCATTGCATTAACTTAGTATTGCCAGAACAGAAAATGATCTTGTTCTTCTTTATTTTGCCTGTAGCTAGTGACCACCGTTGGCACGAGAGCTGGATGTCTTGACCTAAGAGGTGAGTGAAAATATGCTTGTGTTTCTAATGGTGGAGAAGAAGCTTCTAAAGTCAACTATAACTCTCAAATTATATTGCAGTAATATTAGTTTGTTCTCTAAGGAAGATGCCACTCATATTGATACTGTCGTTGTGACATGCTAGAATGCCTGTATCAATCATCAAACCTATATTTAAGCAAAGGCCTACTAACCCTACCTTCAAACAAAGCCAGGTGTACCATGAATATCATGCAGGCTGCAATCAGCCTTTGATGGTCCCAAACATCATTCATTTTTGCACCAGAGATGGTTTATTTAATTGCATATGGTACATTTTGATCTCTGATTTGTGTTGGTCAAAAAAATGTAAGAGTGCTTCTATTTTTCTAAATTCAATTACAATTTTGGATAAGGCTTATAGTGTTGGCAACATGCCTGTTTTGATAATGACCATTTTTAGAGATGTGCCAATTAGTTTAGGGGATTAAGTCAACTTGCTCCATTAACATTTGGTGCATTTTAGTAAACATTAGGAATAATGATTAGAGGATCACGCCATGGCGAGGAGACCACAAACATCTTTAGTGTGCTATCTTTCATTTTCCTGGGCGCCCCAAAAAACAAGCATAAATAGCATTGCTTTGGATAAGGTAAAAAAACGGCAAGTTCTAACCCATTGTTTTAAACAGGGTTTGAATAAAACTTTAAAGAGTTCTTGTTGTGACCTTTGTCAGAATATTGAAACACAGGTCATCACGTCGTCCCTCACTGACACTCCTCAGAATGAGCTGATGCCATCATCCTGCCACCCTGCATCTTTATCTGTGCAGGGCAGAGGGGATTTGGAAATAGGAATTCAGATCTCCTTCATATGATAGAGAAAAGTGATTATTGTTTAAAAAAGAAAGAAAAAAAAGAACAGAAAACTAAATCATTTTACAAATGATTATGCTAATGATTAATACATTATCATCTCCCCAACACACAGCTCGCAGCCATATGATTTCTCCCCCGACCAGGCAGATAAGAGTGTGTGAGAGGATTGGGGCCTCGGTGGAATGTGCCTAATAGAGATGGACTACTGTGGCCATCAAAGTGTTTCTCTAGGCTTTGTTTAAAAGTCATCTGTTCCTGAGTAATCACAAGCCCTTTGATTCGAGAGTATGCGGGGAGGGCATGAGACATGTTCTTCTTCATGAGAATGTCCTCCTCTTAACTCCTAACAAGTCACATGCAGTCTGCTATATGTGTGCATATTATAGGCTGCATATTTGTGGATTACGGTCCTGATTTTTCCTGACGCTGAGGCTTATACATACTGTATATACTTATATGTATTTAGTCAACATAGCTGTGAAAAAAGGCTGGCTTTTTAATGGATTTTTAAAAGCATTTGTTGGCTTTCAGGTGAACGGCTAGATTACTGCTCGTGTGAATCTCTCGAGGCAATTCTGAAATCTGTGCAGTTTGATTCCATCAATCTTCAAGAGACAGAACTTGAGGAAAATGTAAGTTTGTGTGGTAAGAAGAAAATCTTCTTAGAAGAGATGGATGCCTGTAGCTCTCCGTGCGATATAAACTGTATCTTTATTTCATAGGGTGCATCATCCTTATTGGAGATGATTTTGTACTACGAGTCGGCATGTCAGCTGAATGTTTCATCCAATTTGCGCATGGGCCCTACTGGATGGTCGGCCCTCTCCCGTCTCACCAGACAGGTAAGGAGTGTGCAGGCTCACAGGACAGATGTGTTAGCCATGAATCACAGAGTTGTCTATAGCTGTTGGCAGGGTAACCGTATGTCACACCACCACAGTCAGACAGAAAGACAGCCACACATTCTACAATCGATGTGTCCACGTTAGTTTTATTGTGATTTATATGCTGTATATATTATATCTGGAATTACATAATAGTGCCAGTCTCAATTTTTGATATGGCCCATATACTTGGGCTCTATGGTTATACACAAAGGATACATGATATATGCTAATACACGAAGGAAATTATAATTGGTAATATAAATGGATGCGTATGTACATCTTTTTAAAAGAACGATTATTCTGATACCCAGAACCCAGAAAGCCATCCTTAGAGTTTGGGTTATATCATTGTGGCTGACCCATTAGTAGTATCACACCATCATACACTCAGCCGACACAAGTCCAGGGTGAGAGTGAGAGTGAGAGTGAGAGTGAGAGTGAGAGTGAGAGAGAGAGAGAGAGAGAGAGAGAGAGAGAGAGAGAGAGAGAGAGAGAGAGAGAGAGAGAGAGAGGAGAGAGAGAGAGAGAGAGAGAGAGAGAGAGAGAGAGAGAGAGAGAGAGAGAGAGAGAGAGAGAGAGAGAGAGAGAGAGAGAGAGAGAGAGAGAGAGAGAGAGAGAGGAGATCTGCCTCATGTGGCGATGATCTGATGGACTTCAATGGTGCCACCACCGGCGCTCTCTCTGGCTGTGTCTCTCAAGATCAATCAAAATAGGTCTCCAGGAAATATGAAAAAGAAAGAAAACAAGAATGAGAGAAAAAATCTGGACATCTTTTGATGGACCTAGGGATGGAATCTAACAATGGCCTCCAGATTTGGCAGCAGCACTAGTCAAAAACTTGTTTTCCATTTTTGATGTTTTGCTGCTTGTTCAGACAGGTGAGTGGTTTGATGAAAGGACTGCAGGTGAAATTGAGAGAGTGAGAGAAACGGTGCGACCAGTCCGTAGCAAGGGCAGATTCGGCCCCAGAGCCTCTCTCTCTATCTCTCTCGCTCTCTTTTGCTCTCTTTCTCTCCACATCTTTCCCTCCTTCTCTCTCTCTCTCTCCACATCTTCCCCTTCCTCTCTCTCTCTCTATGCATCTATCACCTTCTACCTCTCCCCCGCTCTACTATCTCCTTCTCTCTGTCTATCTCTGTTTTTCTCCACCTCTCCTCCTCCCTCTCTCTGTCTATCTATCTCTCTCCACTTCCCCCTCCCTTTCTCTCTCCCTTTCTCCTAACCTTCAAACACCACCACCTCCACCCCATCCCTTCCTTTCCTTCTTTCTCTCTCTCTCTATCCCTCCATTCCTGCAAGTGATGGCTGGCTGTCTTGTGTCGACAGAGCAGTTGCCTGTGGAGACTGGATGCCTGTAACATGCCCATGGTGGAGTACCCGGCGCAGGCCCTGTCAAAGGCCCTCCTCGCCAGCAGACTGACAGTTCTGCACCTGGAGAAGGCCAGCCTCAGTGGCAGACCCCTCTTCACTCTCGGTAGGATTTAATGATGCACTCCAGAATGATCATGTGTAACACTAGCACTAACACTAACACTAACACTAACACTAACACTAACACTAACACTAACACTAACACTAACACTTACATGCATAATATGAATGAAAGTGTCATTACAATTATAGGAGCAGGATGGGGATGAAGGTGGATTAGGGGGAGAGTGAAACTGTTTATATGCTGGAAGCTTAAATGATGTACTCAAGAATGGCTACGTGTGGTGCATGAAAACACTATTAAACATATTAATTAAAGTGTAGTGAAATTGAAAACTTATAAATAGTCTATTGTTTCTTAACTTTGTCAGATATTAATTCCAAAACATTTGATCAGAGCTGATATTTATGGCCCAATGCATTGTGCAGGGTCCAGATGCCCACATGTTGTGAAGTAGCCTATGCATGTTATTATGGACCAGTCTTCTTCAGTGTCTCGTGCTCACTCAAGAGCATCACTGCTGTGTGCACAGATAGGCTGCTGAAGCTCTTGAAACACAACATACTTAGAGGTGTATTTCTCAGGCTGAAAATATTATATCAAGGCTTTGGTGGTTCTGTGTGGAAACGAAGTGCCCTTTGCTCGTATCTTACACTGTTACACTGCGCAGACTATTAAATGGATTAAGTCGTGATTAGGTCGAATGGGATATGACGTAAAACAGTGAGGCACTTTTAAGATAATGAATGCAAATTTAATAGAGAGGTGTATCATCCCCCGCCATCTTTCTGTCTCCTTCTGTTTAATGCCTGCCTCCTGCGGCTCCCCTCAGATAGGCTGTAATCATGTATGTACACGCGTGTAAATTACACACACCTACCAGTGCAGCGAGGAATTAAGACATTAAGACACAGTGACACCTTCAGCGGTCAGAGCAGAGCCCCTCTGTGGTGTGTGTCTCACAGAGTGTGTGCTGTCATAGAGACTCTCTGTGTGTGTGTGTGTGTGTGTGTGTGTGTGTGTGTGTGTCTACGGCTGTGCCTGCCCAGATAAGCAGTGTCCGTACACGAACCTGGCCAGCAGGAACAGATGACGGCGGACAGGGCGAGGCATGGCAGATTTTGGCCCCGTGACCCTAACAGCCAGAGACGCTCGGGATTAGATGTCCTAATCTTCTGCCTGTCACTTCACACACTGCTGAGTCCACACACGCGACACACACTGCGTCCAGCACTGCCTGATACAGGGCCGCTCTGTCTCTCTCCCTGTCCACCCGCAGTATCACCTCCATGAGATGCTCATAAGTGGTGTGTTAGAAAGGCACTTCAGAGGCTGGACTGTCCAAGTGGCATTCAATTGAATAAGTGTTTAATGCTTTGGTCTAAGGCGACTTACAAAACATATTTGAAAGCTCCTTTAGAAAAAAAAATCATCAGGACTAAGATGCAGATTCTGATTTTTTTTGGTATGTTTTTCTTCATTTTGTAATTAGCCATTCATGAGTTATTTATTTAAGATCTCCATTAAATTCACCATGTGCAGCTAAAATATTCTGTCATTTGAAAGGGGCATTTAACATGCTCACCTGCTAGAAAATGGCAGTTCAACTAACATGGCCATGGGTTGCTGTAGTGCTGATGAAGTGAGTATCTTTGCTGCAAGCTGATTTGGAAAAGTGCAAAATGTAAATTAATTATAAATGCAAAACTGTTGCTGCTGCTGACAGGTGGAGAAGCTCTGTTTGCCAGCAGAGTAGAGGAGAAAATCCAGGAAGTGTTTTGCTGTCTCTCTCGCTCTCTCTCTCTCTCTCTCTCTCTCTCTCTCTCTGTTTCTCTCTCTCTGTCTTTCTTTCTCTCACCTTCTCTGTCTTTCTTTCTCTTCGTTCATCTCTCTTTTCTCTCTTGCTCCATCTATGCCCCACTCTCCCCCGTCTGAGAGAAAGGGCTCTGTCCCTTTAAGCCTCGGGGGTCTGTTTGATATTTTGGGGCTGCTCTGCGGCCCCCTGCGCCTCACCGTGGGGCGCCCAGCTGCTGATCATTGCTATCGATCTGCGGGGCCCTGATTGCGGGACTGGCTGCGCCTCACCGTGGAGTCCCCAAAATCAATCCAACGATCCCCCCCATTTGGTTCCCACTGTGCGTAATGACAATGTTGCCATTCCACATGCAACCCAAAAGGGCCTGATCAAATCTGCTGCATTGATTTTGGGAGACAGTAGTCTGTTGCCGCCGTCAACGAACTGCCAAAGAACAAGATTATGTTTTTTATTTTTTTATGGACAGAGAACAACAATTGTAATACTGTTGCGATTAACAATAATTGCAATAACAGTAATAAACAGGATTATTATTCAGATGTTGTTTTATTTATGGATGTGTGTTACTAATAATATTTTAATGTAGGCTACCCTGCGTTTCTCAAACACTGCAGTAGCCCCAGCTTTTATTTCTATGCTTGATCATTTGTTTCCAGCAAAATGACTGTATTTTTCCTGTCGAAGTATAGGCTTGGGTGCCATGGATTTGTGCCCTTGCTTTGTGTTTTTCTCACAAAAGAGAGGTCCTCTTTCTTGGAGTTGTTACTGTGTTGTGTTGCAACAGCATTTGACATTTTTTACTTCCATATATTTTTAGATTCAATAATAATAATAATATGAATCACTACTTTGTCACCTCTTAAGCCTATGCTTTCCTTTACATTCCTCCCTGTTATTATGTCCTCTAGATAATCAAATCAAATCAATAATTCCCTTTCTAAATGACTCTCATGCGCGTCATGTGTGTGCTCTCCAGTGGGGGCTCTGAAGAAGAACGCCGTGCTGCAGGAGCTCTGTCTAGCCAGCAATGATCTGAACAGCTACCAGGACTCCATGCACCTGGGGGAGCTCCTGAAGAACAACTGCAGCCTGCGCTCCCTGGACCTCAGCAACAACCTCATAGCTGATGAGGGTAAGATCCGACTGCGTGATAGACTAAGTGAATTACAGCCTCATAATGTTATTTTAGTTACCCTGTGTGAACACTGTGTTGGCATGCTTTAAAAATACTTTGAAGAAGATCATATCATCACCACACATTTGTAGTTTGGTTAAACTAATTACAGTGATGTATTTACATACTAACTACATAGCTGCAGAAGGGACAGAGTCTCTGGCCTACTCGGCTCATCCAGTAGTTTTGTTTTATGTCCAAATGATATTGTTTGCTCGGTTGATACCGTGTAGAATTCAGCTGGACTATACAGGAGATCACAGCATAAGAGACCCTTTGAGTTTAGCAGGACTATAACACTACACAGGAGATCACAGCATAAGAGACCCTTTGAGTTTAGCAGGACTATAACACTACACAGGAGATCACAGCATAAGAGACCCTTTGAGTGCCAATGTGTATGTAAATACCTCTAATGAGTATTTGTGATCCATGGACAGGTCTAGAGGAAATGTGTGATGGGCTGAAATATCAGCACTCAGGCCTGAGGTCTCTGGTGCTTTTCAACAACCAGATCACACACGCTGGCATGGTACCTATGGCAAATGTTTTGGTAAGCAATAGGGAAAGCACAACACACACACACACACATACGCTTTGGTTGTGCTCATATCACAAAAACTAGTTGGGGAAAATGCCTTTGCCAACTCGGAGGGACTATGCTGTGTGCGCTGATAGGAAATGCCCTTGACTGATGTAAATGCATGGGGAGGATAAAGTGGTGATGAGATATGGAGGGTGTTTATTTTGTCACGTTTATGTTGTCATTAAATCCGGCTCCATCCTTAATCAGCGCTGCATGTTAACTCACTCACAGAGACAGTGGATGGAGTCCTCCTGAGTGTCCTGTTCTCATCTTAACATGAGTGCAGTTACCCTCAGCCATGCTTTGAACCTTAATAACACCATTCCCTTTTAGTCCTCTCTGATTGTCAGCGTAAACTGTACCTTTCTGTCTCCTCAGGGCAATTGGTAAAATCAAAAGCCTACAAATTAACAGCCTGCTCTCTTTTCATCTGAAGACCCTTAGCATATTCAACACGATTCCATCCAGGCCAAAAATACAGCACGTACATTCCATTTAGCCCTCTCAGTTTGAGAAAGGAACAGTTTGATTAAATAATAGATATGTGTTTAGAGGCTTTTTCATGGGGTCTGTCATTAAGAAGGAGAAGTAGACATCCTTACGACCATAATGAATATAATTAGTCCAATGGCTGGTCATGTCAAATATGACATAAGAAGGCCTGTTATTAACCTTTTCTTTTTTTTTCTTTCGCCTTCCGGGGTGCCTCAAAAGAGTCGACAAAGTGAGAATCCATTATCTGGTCAGGCGTTGAAGTGCTCCGATCAAATGAACACCACTGAATTATATTATTTCACATAATAGCAATCAGTTGGAAGATAAAGGACTGCATGCTAATGTGAGTGACGGGATTCGAGGGTGACCAGGTGGATAGCATTAGACGAGAGTTAAATCCGTTTCCCTTACCTTAGTGAGACAGAATGAAAATAAAAGTTGTTCCCCGTTGGTTATGAAATATACACAACAATTATGCACAAATGGAATGATGAAACAAACCTGGCAACGCACGTCAGACGTTACTGCTCGCGTTGGTGAAGTGTTTTTGGTGAAGAGACAGAGTGGTGGTGATGAGGGTGACGAACAGGAGCGTTTCCACGTCTGTTACACAACGATGGCGTTCCCTCACGTCCCCCTGCCATCTCCTGCTTTACAGCGCTGCTAATCACGGCCCAGGCTTGACGCCTTCAACATGCTCTGGAGGATCCCCTCTAAGGCGCAGTGTTGGGCGGGGAGTGGGCGGGTGCCACAGGCTTCAGCAGTTCATCACTTTATGCTGCGCTCACATTATGCTCACATACAGCCATCACAGGCAACCCTCAAGATGTAGCGTGTGTGTGTGTGTGTGTGTGTGTGTGTGTGTGTGTGTGTGTGTGTGTGTGTGTGTGTGTGTGTGTGTGTGTGTGTGTGTGTGTGTGTGTGCGCGCGCGGGTGCGTGGGTGTGATGTGATGTGAGTATACAGTAAATGTGTACGTATGTGTGTGTTTGTGTGCACATACATGTGTGTAGGTGTTCGTGTTCATGTGTGTGTGTCTCTATTTCAAAACTGAAAACAATAACATTTCTAACATTAGACTTTTTTGTTTTGTATTTCAGCCTCATTTAAGGACACTTGAAAATTTAAAGCTGGACCAAAATAAATTAAAGGATGAGGGCATCCACATCCTCAAGGAGGCCTTTATGAGGAATAGGTCTATACTGCAGCTAGGCTTAGCAGATACACAGATAACCTGCGAAGGTTTGTTACTTTTTCTTCTGGATTTCAGCATACAGGCCACTCTTTCTGGTTTCTTGGTGTCCACTGTTACACCATATACGTCAAATCTGAAACTGAATTGAAAGCAGGAATGAAATTGAATATCATTATGTTGATATAAACAACATTATGTAGTTGGTATAAAGATTGGTATGATACATTTCTCCCCATTTGCTGTTACTAAACTTGGCTGTGTATGGTTCTTTTCCAAACCTATTTATCCCAGTCTGTGTTTAGTAATATTGTTATATTTTTCTCTTAATGACACCAGGTGCTGTGGCCCTGGCTGAGTTTCTTGCAGAGAGTCCACAGATACGACGCCTTGACGTTCGCAGAAACCACATCCTCTGTGGGGGCCTGATGGCCGTCTCTCTAGCCCTGAGAATCAACGCCTCCCTTATCGCTCTGGACCTGGACCTGACGTCAAAGCCAGAAAAGGTCAGCCTCATGTCAATCATATCATAGTCTTTACAACCACCTCGCTGTCAGAATAAGGTCTGACTTTTTTAACGTTATCGAACTTTATATCTGGCGAGTGATTTGGTTTGGACCGTTTTGTTGTGACCTTATCTCCTTATTTGTCATTAATGAAAATTGGATTCTATATTAAAGGCTGCAGTGGTGCTGATGAATAGTTTCCTCTCGGGATAATTGGTCTGCTGTCAGAGTTAAAAAATGACACGTAACACATACACACACACACACACACACACACACACACACACACACACACACACACACACACACACACACACACACACACACACACACACACACACACACATACATACATACATACATACATACATACATACATACATACACATACACACACAAATACTTGTGCACACCCTCTAATGCAACTGTAGTTTCAAAGAAATCAGCCTACAGTGTGTGTGTTTCTTTTTTTCAAATGGGTTGTGTAGGGCCCAGGGAAAATGATGCCACAAGTTTAATACATGCCCAGACAGGATTGAAAAAAAAAATAATTAAGCACACTTGCCATCTGTTTGTCATGATTTTATCTCCTCGCTC